>NC_072836.1:8877500-9190833 GCF_027744805.1 Dunckerocampus dactyliophorus | reverse complement strand
TCACAAAACCCTCTGCGTTATATATGTTTCCCTCCATATCCCTGCGCACTGTCGCCTGTACATTCATGTGTATGGGATGAACACACTCGCGGTAATACCACTCTTCTTCCGCGACGGAGCGCCACGGCAATCTTCTTTTCGTATGGGTTCCGCAGCGGAAGAAGATGCGAGTGTCCTCATCACATTTTTTGTCTTTCCAAACGGAAAATGGTAATGATGTCAACAGAATGACCATCATTACCATTTTCCCTATGGCTTATCATGACTAATAGTCGTGCTAAAAGCCAAAAATAATGCAAAAAAAACACTGGGTTATGGATTCCTGTTCAATTTATGGGCCATATATTCCCTGATTTTTTTCTTTTTGAACAATTCAAACATAATGTTGTGGATTATTCAGTTCAAAATGCAGTGTTTCCTTTTAACGCAACACATGAATGTAGCATTTAACCTGTAACCATCAACACCTATTGATAAAAGCAACTACTGTACATTGCATGTCTTCTTATGAATCCCCTTTTCTCTGCATCTTCCATGCAGCCTGCGACATGAACGTGCACAAGCAGTGCGTGGTCAACGTGCCAAGCCTATGTGGGATGGACCACACGGAGCGCCGGGGTCGCCTCTTTCTCAAAATTGAGGTCAGCGGCGACAGGCTACATGTCACAGGTTGGTCTCTGCGCGCCGTGGACAATGAGGACGATGACGTACTTAAGTGGCTCCACTGCTGCGCCTGAGAGATTTCCGAGCTATTTGCACCTACTGTATCTCCACGCTCGACCATGTTTAGAAGTAAAACATTTCAAAGCCATTTTAACCAATACCCATGCACATTCACGTTTAGATGCGTTTATGAATGCAAACCTAGCTTTTTCTTTATTCATGCTTCGTTGAAGGGACCAATCTAAATGGAATAGCTTGCAGAAAACATAGTCAGCATAAAATTTAAATCCCCACCGTTCTGTGCGTGTGAACGTACGTATGTGTGTGTGTGTGTGTGTATATGTGTGTGCATCAATACCTTCTAATTAGCTTGTCAGTCAAAATGCAGCACCTGGATTTGGAAACAGTACAGCATAATAACCCTTAGAGGGGTAAAGAAAGATGACAGCTGGGTCGCAAGTATAACCTCTCTCTGCCTGTCATGCTCACACACACTCTCACACACACACATGCAGAGAAATAAGGCAGGAGTGATTGATGCGGTGCTGAGCGTTCCTCAAACAGGAAAAACACACACGGCAGAAAGTGTGCGCGGCGTTCGTGATTGACTTGTGGAATGATTTTAGCTCACATGAGAGATGCTTCTTAGTCATTCTGCCGCTGGAAATAGAGGAGGAGAGATGTTGCATTCACAGCCATCATCCTAATGGTTTTATTTGTTTCCGTTGTGTTTCACACATCATTTACACTAGCGCATGTCCGAAAAGGAGGCGGATGACGCGGAGCTTGTTTAATCCCACCCTTTCGCCACGTCTCATCAATTACTTAGTTTGTTCACTTCCTGTGTTTAACATGTGACCATTTTCTAATCGAGAGAGAAAATAATGCAGAAAGTGTGACTAAATGATTGTAATGAAAAAAAAGGGGGGGGGAAGAAAAATAGCATTAAAAACATTAAGATATAAATAAATGCAGGATATAGACAAAGCAATAACTAATTCAATAATGATAGATGAAGCACTCGCTTCGACAGGCAAGACGGCCTCATAACTTGCAACTTGGTGAACACAGGTTAATATATTCTTACTGGGATTACAACAAGCAAGCAGTGTGGATTATGTAGACACGGCTAGGGGAAGCGCCTTCTCTAGCCTGCTATCCTCGAGTGCAGGGGTGTCCAAACTTTTTCCCCCAAGGGCCGCACACAAAAAAAAAATCTAAAGGTGCAGGACCACTTTGATATTTTACTAACCTATGTAGATATGCTAAGAAATTCTATATATTTAAAGAAAAACAGCCTGCATCTCAGCTTTATGTTATCGATGAAAAGGCGTCTTAGTAATATGATCTTTGGTCTTCGTACGTTACAATTTTTTGCTCTTTCTTCCATTTATTTTTTATTTTGCAATTAAAATTTCTTTCTCTCGTAATATTATGACATTATTCCCATAATATTTTAACTTTATTCTTGTGATATTATTATAATATTAAAGGAAAACTGCACTTTATGGGGAATTTTGACGATCGTCCACAATCCTTATGTGAACACAGATGTCTTTCTCTTTTCTGTGCGTTCTAAAGATATAAAAAACGACGAAAAGAAACAGCTCATTACTGCACATAATGGGAAACAAGCGCCAACAACGCTCAGTTAGCATATAATGTGACGTGCATATTAACTGAGCTATTGTTATTATTATTATTAACATTGTTACGCCGATCCAACTACATTACTGGTGTATTGACACTTCACCAAAACACACCGGCTAGCTATTAGCTGGCTGGCAACTAGCTTCACCACACACTCGCCCACAACGCGTCAGCGCCGCACTCACAATGCCTCAGATCACTACCAACAAGGTAACGTATATCGTAGATGCCGCCAGTGCTGTCGTGTTTTTAGTTTGGAAAAGTTAATGCTAAGTGTAGGCGTTCATTTCTATGTTGCTATGTGAAATCAATGCGCCCAGGAAGGAAGTTCCGGTAATGCTTAAAATGGCCAAAATACAGCAAAATACTGTAAGTATTACATGTTATCATGAATGAACCTGTTACTACATAGTTACCGCATGTATTTAAAGCCATAAAACCTTGCTGGAGGTTTTTGGAGGTGTTTTTGTAGCGGTCTTTGTAGGCGCCATAGGTGTATCCCATTATGTGCAGTCATGAGATGTCTCTTTTTATCTGATTTTATATCTTTAGAACGCACAGAAAAGAGAAAGACGTGTGTTCGTGTCTCACACAAGGATTTTGGCAAAATTCCAAAAAAGTGCCTTGAAGTACTTTCCAACCTAATTGCAAAAAAATTGCAACTTTGTTTGGTTTGTTTCTCATAATATTCAAATTTGAAAAGACAATGTATTTTTATTGTAATATTTCAACTAAAATGTAATTATTTTTTATTTTTGACATTATTGTATTGTTTTTGGCATCATATTCCAATATCACAATTACATAATATTGCAATTGTGTAAAATTATAAATTATTAATTTTACTTTAGAGAGCGAGCCATGTGTCAAAAATAGACATTTTTATGAGTGTATAAATTTTTTTTGTCCTGGACATACCCCCACGAAAAGCAGGGATGTACTGTACCCTTGTATTTCCATCAGATAGTATTGTTCTTAGCATACTGTACACTTCACTGGAGTCACTTTGCAACGTGTGCAAAACGTGTGTTGCGGTGTCGAATATAAGCTTTAATTGAGTTGAGTTGTAAAAGCAGCCGGGACAGTACAGAAGCTGACTTGCATGATAAAGATTAAGACAGTGTTGTGCTTGTGTTTGTGCTTGGCTCGCTAAATGGCAGCACCGTGAGCAGTGCCGCCTGAGCTTGTTCTTCATCTTCATCCCTTTGGCTCCCGCAGACAAGTGGTGGGCTTCTGTGGTTCACCGCTTCAATGTGAACTTGATTAAATCTTTCCAGTCAACAAAACAGACAAATCTCTAAGGCTCTCTCCGTAGAACCGCACTCCTCTTCATCATTTCCCTCTCTGACTCTCCATCCCCTCTTGTGTTACTGGCATTGCCTCTTCCTCTGCTTGTTTGCTTTTAAAACCTTGCATGGCAGTATGAAAAAAAGTGTGTCTTCTGATCATGCCGAGCCATTTTTAGGTTGATTTCAACTGCAATGTCACCGATGGGTTCACTTCCAATATCTAAAATTAAGATGATACTGTACGTTAACATGCATCGTGATCTGCCACAGGGTACTCAATAAGAAACAACAAGCTGCCCCTGTAGTTAATGACAAAAAAAAACACCAGACAGGCCTTCGATAGCTCAGTTGGAAGAGCGGAGGACTGTAGAGGCTGATGCAGACATCCTTAGGTCGCTGGTTCAAATCCGGCTCGAAGGATCTTTTGCGTATTATGTTATGTCTGCCAAGAAAGAATCACAACAGTGTCTCGTCTGAAGGGACTGCATTTACGAGTCCAGGGAGTTTGAATTGATTCCTTGTCACATAGTCTGAAGATGACAAACTCAAATTCCCGAATGCAGGAGACTGGCCAAAGTGTGTCAAGTCCACAAGATGGAGCTCTGTTGATCACTTGCAGTATCTAAAATTAAGATGATACTGTACGTTAACATGCATCGTGATCTGCCACAGGGCACTCAATAAGAAACAGCAAGCTGTCCTTGTACTTAATGACAAAAAAAACACCAGACAGGCCTTCGATAGCTCAGTTGGAAGAGCGGAGGACTGTAGAGGCTGATGCAGACATCCTTAGGTCGCTGGTTCAAATCCGGCTCGAAGGATGTTTTGCTTATTATGTTACGTCTGACAAGAAAGAATCACAACAGGGTCTTGTCTGAAGGGACTCCACTTATGAATCCAGGGAGTTTGAATTGATTCACTGTCACATAGTCTGAAGTTGACAAACTCAAAATTCCCGAATGCAGGAGACTGGCCGAAGTGTGTCGAGTCCACAAGATGGAGCTCTGTTGATCACTTGCGGTATCTAAAATTAAGATGATACTGTACTTTAAAATGCATCGTGTTCTGCCACAGGGCACTCAATACGCAACTGCAAGCAGTCATGCATTGGTGCGCATCCCTTTAGTTTATGACTAAAAAGCCATATTACCGCCTTCGATAGCTCAGTTGGAAGAGCGGAGGACTGTTGAAGCTGATGCAGACATCCTTAGGTCGCTGGTTCAAATCCGGCTCGAAGAACCTTTTGCTTAATATGTTATGTCTGACAAGAAATCACAACAGTTTCTTCTCCGAAGGGACTCGACTTATGAGTCCAGGGAGTTTGAATTGATTCCTTGTCACATAGTCTGAAGCTGACACACTCAAAATTCCCGAATGCAGGAGACTGGCCAAAAGTGTGTCGAGTCCACAAGATGGGCCTCTGTTGATCACTTGCAGTATCTAAAATTAAGATGATACTGTACGTTAACATGCATCGTGATCTGCCACAGGGCACTCGATAAGAAACAGCAAGCGGCCCCTGTAGTTTATGACAAAAAAAAGCAGCCAACAGGCCTTCGGTAGCTCAGTTGGAAGAGCGGAGGACTGTAGAAGCTGATGCAGACATCCTTAGGTCGCTGGTTCAAATCCGGCTCGAAGGATCTTTTGATTATTATGTTATGTCTGACAAGAAAGAATCACAACAGGTTCTCGTCTGAAGGGACTCCACTTATGAATCCAGGGAGTTTGAATCGATTCTCTGTCACATAGTCTGAAGTTGACAAACTCAAAATTCCCGAATGCAGGAGACTGGCCAAAGTGTGTCGAGTCCACAAGATGGAGCTCTGTTGATCACTTGCAGTATCTAAAATTAAGATGATACTGTACGTTAACATGCATCGTGATCTGCCACAGGGCACTCAATGAGAAACAGCAAGCTGTCCTTGTACTTAATGACAAAAAGAGCCCCAGACAGGCCTTCGATAGCTCAGTTGGAAGAGTGGAGAACTGTAGAGGCTGAACCAGGCATCCTTAGGTCGCTGGCTCAAGTCCGGCTCAAAGGATGTTTTGCTTAATATGTTATGTCTGCCAAGAAATCACAGCAGTGTCTTCTCCGAAGGGACTCGACTTATGAGTCCAGGCAGTTTGAATTGATTCCTTGTCACATAGTCTGGAGTTGACGAACTCAAAATTCCTGAGTGCAGCATACTGGCCAAAGTGTGTCAAGTCTATAAGATGGAGCTCTGTTGATCACTTGCAGTATCTAAAATTAAGATGATAACTGCACCTTACAACGCATCGTGCTCTGCCACAGGATATGCGATAAGCAACAGCAAGCTCTCCCTCTAGTTTATGACAATAAAGCACCAGCCAGGCCTTCGATAGCTCAGTTGTAAGAGCGGGGGACTGTAGTAGATGTCCTTAGGTCGCTGGTTCAAATCACTGGTTCATTACCTCCTGCAACCCTCTTTTTTTTTTTTTTGCTCTTTTACCTGATCATCATCTTTCCTTGCAGAAGTGACTTAAATAACTTGAGGGAGTCAGCAGATGTTTTGTTTTGAAGTGTTAAAAAAATGACTATACACACACAAACACAGTGAAAGGGCAACTGAGGTTCAGCCCAAAGTGAGCACACAGTGGGTGAGATTTCCTATGGTTGACATGCTTGCCTCAGGTTTGAAGCACAGTAGAGGAAGAATCCTCAGACCCTATCACGCTGTGAGTCCTGTATGTGTAGATGCTAAATGAAGGTGACAGTCTCCTTTTAAAAAGACCACAAACAGAATCAGTAGAAGATAACAAATGTGTGCTCTCATTGCTCTGTGACTGTGTGACGTGCTCACTCACTCACTGGCAGCGCACAGCAGGGATGCATCCAGCTCATGTTTTGGCCTGGCAGTCCCCCCCCCCCACCAGATTATCAGACATTCTTAACTCGCACATGGCATTGTTATGCAACACATTTGAATTTCAAAGCCTTTTCGTGTGATTGCACTGGCGTCCCGCTGCAGCCCGGCACGCACCCGCCCAAGCCCGGGATCCACGTTACTTTTATGTCACTTTTAGCTGCAGTGTTTTTTTTATGAAGCAGCTCAGGTGTCACAGATCTGCTTCATCATTTTAACATAGCCTTATAAAATTTAAACCAGGGATTTTCAATGTGGGACACTATGCTACCTTAGTTTTTAGTTACCCTGGGCTACTCACGATGTACACTATGCACTGTAAATGTTATATTACATGAATAATTATTAAACACATTTTACTGTACTATCTTTGGAGCATTTACAGTGAAACATAATTTCAGTATGAGGGATTTTTTTTTCTTTTTTTTTTAACATTGAACCCAAAACCTATCTATCCTTCCATTTTCTATCCCTCTTGTCCTTACCTGTGTCGCATGTATGCTGGAGCCTATTCCAGCTGTCTTCGGACGAGAGGCCGGGTACACTCTGGACTGGTTCAACCCAAAATTCACACTTAAATTGTGATTAATTCAGCATTGCTTAATTCAGCATTTAAAGATCAATTTTAAATATATGCTTTGAAAATCACATTTACTTCATAAAATGTGAAATTTCAAGTCAGAGAATTGTATGTATCACAGTGGGTCTGATTTCTGACGCCAAAATCAGCCTCACTTTTACCATAATTTCCAGACGATGGAGCGCACCACACCCACAAAATTTAAAGAGCAAAAAATGATTTGTACATATATAGGCCACACCTGAAAGATGTTACACAGAAAGGTTTTTCTAACTTTTGATTAAATAAATGCTTTTTTTCAAACAGTTCCGAACAATGCATTGCTAGTTAAACAGTAGCCTACCAGAGAAGTCATTCATCGCTGTCCTCCTCCTCCTCCTGGGACCTAAAACCACTAAAGTCGTCTTCTTCAGCATTACAATTGTAATCGTAATTCCTTCGTCACACACTTTGTCAGTCCCTATCTGCATGTTTTGTTGCAGTCCAAACAGAAGCCATAGTAATTCTACACTTGATCAAATTTACTGAAGATGTGTCAGAGATGGCTGAATAAGACTTCAAAATGTGATATTAGCTTCCACTTCACTCGTCCACGTCCCTACTTCCTGAGGCTGCACTCCAAGCATCATGGGAAATGTAGCTTTTCGCCATAAATTAGCTGCATCACTGTACAAGCCACAGGGTTCAAAGCATGAGAAAAAAGTATCGGCTTATACATCGGAAATTACGCTCCATTTATTTTTATATCAGCTGTTAACAGATTTGTAGAAAATGTTGTTTTCTGCTCTAATATTTTACATTACCAATGAAAAACATTTTCTTGATTTTTTTTCTGGATTTTTCCCCAGCCGACATCCCTCCGACATAAATGCTGGCATTGTTGTCTTTACGTTTTGCAATAAATGTACTGAAACACAATGCCACTCTATTAAAAGTGCCATATTTCATTTCCTACATTCACACATTTACTTCTTTGTTAACTTTGAAATGACTAAAATAAGCCATATTCTAAATAAAAATGTTAATTTTACTTTCATTACATTTTCACACAGTGGATCTGAAGCTTTAATTTTCTCTGCATTGTGCTGCTTTTCTTCTAGCTTTTTTCTTCTCTCCTTTCTTACCTTAGCAACAATAAATTGATCCCCTTTGCTACAGTTAGCTTAGCATGTGTAAAAAACAGTTTTCTCAAGCTGATACACCTCCACAGAGTTTTAACAACTGCGCTGTTTTTATTTTCCTTGCAATAAATGGAGGGAATGTCACTTTCAACATAAAAGTTAGACATCGCATTGAGCTTCACCGCAGCACATCACTGTGGTCATCATCTGTCATTATCGGGAGTTATTAAAAAAAACACACACACACACTTTGGGCGTCTGCATGTTGGCCAAAACAAATGATAGAAAGCACACACATGCGACAACGCACATGCTGTGGTCGTGTTTGTAACTACTGCACATGGAGCGAGAAGAGGGGAGTGTACGGATGGCGAGCAGCTCTCGTATCTAAGCAACAACAGACCGTAGAGATGGTCCTTGATGGCTGCTGATGTTTCATTGTTTGACAGAACATGTGCGTAAATGCATTTACTGTACAAGTTGCGCACACACACTTTTGTATGTTCTACATTTCCTGACACCTACTTTTCTTTGATTTGTGTGTCTAAAGTTGCATTGGTGTTGCCATGGAAGGGACTGATGCTTGTAACGATGCCACTGCACACACAAGGGAGGATTTAGATAACAACGTGGGCTGCTGAGCTTTTTACTTGTGCTTCTTGCAGTTGCAGTTGTGATCACGTCTTTTTTATAGCGTGACACTTGATGGCCCACCTTTCATTGTGGTCCACGCCACGCAGAGTTTTCGAATATAATCACAGGAGTGAACTCAGAGTCACATGCATAGAAAAAAAGGTAAACATGCTTGATGCTGCCTTTTTCCTGTTATACACAAGAGCTACACTGCCCTCTACGGGTTGGTGGTGGTAGTCAAACTACATGGTGGTATTTCAAGTTTTATTTTACATTTTGACTTTCATTCAAACTTGGCTCAGGTTTCCGTGATTGTAACTAACCTAGAAATGTAAATCTTAATGAGTTCTATTCTTTTTCTGTGCATTTAAGTTTGTGTTTTTTAGTCTTTTTTTGCTTTTTTCTCTCTTTTCTCATCTCTAACGCCGTAAGATGAAGCATCATGAGTGGCCAGCATGCAGCAATTTTATCTGCCTCTGCATGCATTTGAAGATGTTGGTTGCGCTACTCCACTGTTGGTGTGAAATGTGTGTGTTCGTTCTACTTGCCGCACTCTTGTTTACAATTAACTCATTCATTCATTTTCTATACCGCTTGTCCTCACTAGGGGATGCTCCCCACTGTGTGTGTGTGTGTGTGTGTGTGTGTGTGTGTGTGTGTGTGTGTGTGTGTGTGTGTGTGTGTGTGTGTGTGTGTGTGTGGCCAACATGCCAACCAATAGGCCACTGTGCAGCTACAGTGAACTAATTAGAGGTATTTATCCTTACCGCTATTACATTATAGGTTCGGTTGCAAAAGTGTTATGCTTGTTCATAAATGCCCTTTTGGTCAAACAGCTACGTTTTCCTTTCCACTTTCTCATGCATTGTTAATGAGTGACATTGTTTGTTGATCATTTTTGTCTATCATCAAATAACTCATACTGTAAGATGCACAGGTAGGCAGCCATTTTTCAGGATTTTGGGCTTTTTCCATTTTTTTGTGTGTGGCCCTAATCCTCTCTCATGCAGTTCTAATGCAGGCTGTGTTTGATTTTATGTGTAGAATATGCCGTGGGCCAATAAAATTTGAACTGTGGGCCGCACTTTGGACACCCCTGCAATAAGGAAAGAAAGGGGAAAAGGTGTAATAGTAAATAAATGAGTGATAACGTGATTTAATCCATTAGCGGTGACTTTGTGTGTCCCTACTCTGCAGTATTTTGCTGCCTTTTTCCCTCTTTTGTGTTTTGTTTAAATATGCAGACTCTCAAGGCTGAAGTTGTTTTTTTAATTATTCTAGAGCGAAGAACGCTCCCTTTATTTTACATGCTTTTGTAAAATATAAAAAGGAGATGTTCAATCTTCCTGTGTGTATTCATGGCAGTCAAGGGGGACGACTTTGGACTGGCCATTTACTGTCGATATTGTCGCCATGGTGAAGGTGGCAAGCTCTTGCCACCCCCCTTCTTCCATCCCATTGCTGTTGCTATGTAACAGCCCTCTTTCCTCTCCCATTTGTCAGTTATCACACAGGCAAATGCCACACTCCATTTATCTACACGCCTGTTGCACAAAAATGACTATTAGCCATGACATCACCTTTTTTCCTTTTGTTGTTAGATGTACTCAGAGGGTGTGAGACTTTTTAGTAGGATCGCATGTCTGTGTGTTTACTTGTGTGTTTTGACAAACGCATGGCCCCGACACCCACTCAGTGTGGAGGTGACGTGGAGGATGGCTCACACCGGCAACTCTGAGTGATTTGTGACATGTGCTCTGCTTCCCAGCACCTGCTAGCAGCGTATGTAGCGCCTGCTCTCGTCAGCCGGTACACGCCATGCGTCTCTACACATTTTTGTCACCAGATTGCATTATACTTTTCCATTTTTTTTATCCTAAAGATCCATAGTTTACAAAGTATTTTTTTCCTTAATGTTGCCTTTTCAAAAATACTTACCGTAAATTGCGGCTAATATGGCTAAATTCTAATCTCGTGACATCTTTACTTCAGAACTACTGCTAATTGTCTAAATACTTTGCCTTACTCAAGGAGCCAATTACGAGTTAGCATTGCACTCACAACTAGCTTGTCAAAGTATTGAAAATTGCAGGAGGTCATTATATATACCAGTATAACAACATAACAGTCTGACTCACAGTGTCTGTCAAAGAACACTTTATTGTCAACACTAAATTCATCACACAGCAACTGAACACTTTGTATATGCAAATATACAAACATGTCCCAATATGAGTTTTCCCATAACGCTTTTGTCTGAGCAACACATTCATTGGGGTGATGCAATGACATCACTGCCCTCTGGGCTTTGGGCTCCAGGTCCTATGGCTCCCTCTGGTGGGCAGAAGCAGTTTTGCAGCACCATCCACCATGTTCTATGCTGTCTATAGTCGTCCAATGAAATGGTTTTCTCAAACAAAATGTGTTATGGGACAACTTTAAAATGTTTTCTTTTTCACATTAAACTTGTAGTGATACATCCTTCTATATTTCTGAGGTATAAAGGGTTGAGTTAAGTTCTTGTGTGATGGTTTTAACGTTGTTTGTAAGACGAAACCGTGAGTCAGACTGTTATATTGAGTAATGACCTTCTCCAATTTTCAATGGGTTGACGTGCTTGAGTTTTTTCATAGCTCATGATTGGCTCCTGTCAAATTAAGAGCTGACTGGTCCTCATGGACCCCTTTCTACACCAGAATTTATGGTACATTTTCTGACACTATATATATTCTCAACACTATATCTACGGTACATACTGATCATACTAAATATAATATTGATAATACCCTTGGTCACCTATAACACACATATGAGATGGTGGCTGTTTTTTAAATAACTTCTTAGCATATCAATGTTGATGATCCTTTTTAGAAAATTAAAAATATCAAAATGACCCCTGCATCCTCTCTGCTGAGTGGTTTTCTGTTGCTGCTGTGCTGTGATGTGCAGAGTTTTCAGCTTGAAATAACAACTTCCCTAGTCCCAACTAACGGTCCGTCCTCTTTGAGATTTAGGTACATAAACGCCCCAGTTCTAATTACAGCATGTGCGATATCTATCTTCACCCCACTCACAAACGCATTATCTTTTTATTTCCTCTTCTAGTGGGAGAAGCCAGAAACCTGATTCCTATGGATCCTAATGGTTTATCAGACCCATATGTTAAACTCAAGCTCATCCCGGACCCAAAGAACGAGACCAAACAGAAGACCAGGACCATCCGTTCATCCCTGAACCCCTGCTGGAACGAGTCGTTCACTTTGTGAGTCCTGCACTACTAATAGACTAGTTGATGTACTCCATTTTGCTTTAAAAGTGTGCCTTATTTGTGTGTGTGTTCTCAGTAAGCTAAAAGTATCCGACAAAGACCGTCGTCTTTCCATCGAGATCTGGGACTGGGACCGAACCACCAGAAATGACTTCATGGGCTCCATGTCGTTTGGAGTGTCCGAGCTGATGAAAGCTCACACGTGTGGATGGTCAGTTAAGTCTCAGCTATTTGACTGTGACAATCTCCGTTCCACATCCCACATTCCAAAAACATGCATGTTAGGTTAATTGGCGACTCTAAATTGTCCATAGGTATGAATGTGAGTGTGAATGCTTGTTTGTCTATATGTGCCCTGTGATTGGCTGGTGACCAGTCCAGGGTCCAGCGAAATCAGCTGGGATAGGCTCCAGCCTACCCGTGAACCTAGTGAGAATAAGCGGCATAGAAAATGGATGGATGGATATAAAATAAATACAAAAATTCAAAAATAAAAATCCCACTGTTAATATGATGTACAACTGCTTGAAAAACCAAGGAGAAGTAACATAATTTGATCATATATATATATATTTTATATATAAAATATATATTTTTTTATTTTTAATCTCACAATGAAAAATTCCCAAAAAATGTATTTGTTGTAAATTAAATTAAATGTGATTTGGAGAAAAAATATTGAGAAATTACTTTAAAATATATATATATAGTATATACTGTACATATGATAGTATTTTTGTAATCTACAACATCACATACAAAATAATATGTTTATGATGTCTAAAAGATGTATCATTTAATTAAAATAACATAAAATAAATTGGCATTTAAAGTACAAAGGTTTGATGAATATAAATAAATAAATACGTTTGGTAAAATATGTATATTTTAAAGGAAGAGCATCATGTGGGTCTAGGTAAAAATACCTACTACTGCATGAAAAACTCAATTTTGATTGGGACAAAAAAAAAACACCTAAAATGATGGAAACAAAAATAAACATGGAGATTTGTGTCTTTTCTGCCCAGGTACAAACTGCTGAACCAGGAGGAGGGCGAGTACTACAATGTGCCCATCCCAGAGGTGGATGACGTCGACCTGGAGCTCCGTCAGAAGTTTGAGGTGAGGATAGCAAGCAGAAGTTAGGGATCGGGAGAAATCTAACGCCATCTGAAACAAGAGCTGGATCAGATAATATGAGCATAGTACCTAATGTTTGTGGCCTTGTTTTGGCCTGCTTGTCCCAGACAACAGCAAAAAGCATTCTGTTGAATCTGATAAACACCGATGCAAGTGAAACTGTTTGATTTGCAGCGAAAAGTGGAGCTGCATGCTTAGCACATACGAGATAAACTCGCAAATGATGCAAACATAATGTCTCGCACTGTACTTTTCTACTGGGGTTGGGGCACAATGTTGATATTGCACTAGTTATTATCATTATCATTGTAATACACTTTGCCGCCTATGACACAGACCTGACATGTCGCCCGTTTTATAGACAGTGGTGTGAAAAAGTGTTTGCCTCTTCCTGATTTCAGATTTTTCTTGTTTGTCACACTTAAATGTTTCAGACCATCAAAAAATGTAAATATTAGTCAATGACAACACAACTGAACACAAAATGTAGTCTTTACAAGAAACTTTGTATATTTAGGGAGAAAAAAAGTCGAAAAACCAAATGGCCCTGTGTGAAAAAGTGATTGTTCCGCCTCTGTTAAAACATAATGGAGATTAATTGAGATCTATCAGTCTAGAAAAGGTTATAAAACAATTTCTATAGCTGTGGGAGTCCAGCGAATCACAGTGAGAGACATTATCTACAAATGGCGAAAACATGGAACAGTGGTGAACCTTCCCAGGAGTGGCCGGCCAACCAAAATTACCCCAAGAGTGCAGCAACGACTCATCCAAGAGGTCACAAAAGACCCCACAACAACATCCAAAGAACTGCAGGCCTCACTTGCCTCAGTTAAGGTTTGTGTTCATGACTCCACCATAAGAAAGACACTGGCCAAAAATGGCCTGCATGGCAGAGTTCCAAGACGAAAACCACTGCAGAAAAAAAATTACATTAAGACTCGTCTCAATTTTGCCAGAAAACATCTTGATGATCCCCAAGACATTTGGCAAAATACTCTGTGGTCTGACAAGACAACAGTTGAACATTTTAGAAGGTGCGTGTTCCATTACATCTGGCGTAAAAGTAAGGCCGCATTTCAGAAAAAGAACATCATACCAACAGTAAAATATGGTGGTGGTAGTGTGATGGTCTGGGCTGTTTTGCTGCTTCAGGACCTGGAAGACTTGCTGTGATAAATGGAACCATGAATTCTGCTGTCTACCAAAAAATCCTGAATCAGAATGTCCGGCCATCTGTTCCTGACCTCAAACTGAAACCAGCTCGGGTTCTGGAGCAGGACAATGATCCAAAACACACCAGCAAGTCCACCTCTGAATGGCTGAAGAAAAACTAAATGAAGACTTTGGAGTGGCCTAGTCAAAGTCCTGACCTGAATCCTATTGAGATGCTGTGGAATGACCTTAAAAAGGCGCTTCATGCTGGAAAACCCTCCAATGTGGCTGAATTACAACAATTCTGCAAAGATGAGTGGGCCAAAATTCCTCCACAGCGCTGGAAGAGACTCATTGCAAGTTATCACAAACGCTTGATTGCAGTTGTTGCTGCTAAGGGTGGCCCAACCACTTATTAGTTTTAGGGGGCAATCACTTTTTCAGACAGGACCATGTAGGTTGGGATTTTTGTCTTCCTTAATAATAAAAAGTTTCATGTAAAAGCTGCATTTTGTTGTCATTGGTTAATATTTAAATTTGTTTGATGATATGAAACATTTTAAGTGCAACAAATAAGAAAACAGGAAGCGGGGCAAACACTTTTTCACACCACTGTAAAACGGATCATATCTTTGTTGGATTATCTTAAAATAGAAGTGAAACTATATGACTTGCAGGAACGTTTAGTCACTATTATAGTGGCTGAAACACAAAGCTGACTTCTGATGTTCTGATGTTTTAGCCTTTTTAAGAACATCACAAATATGAAAATGACCTGCACATCCCTGGTGGATACTCCAAAACAGTTTGCAACTATTGCATCAAGTGACGTGAGACGGAGAAGTGTGTAGGCGCTCTTATTAAATCCATCGTTTTGTTTGCAGAGAGGAGCTTTAATACCAAGCGTAAATGTTAACAGACCTCCAAACGCAGCCTCTTATTGTTTTTCCCCGCCCATACGACGCCCAGCCTTGAAGACGCGCACCTTCACTGCGCAGTTGCCGTGGAAACTAGGGTGAGATGCGGTCGGATGTGGCAAAACGTTCGATTCCAGCTGTGCCTCTGACTCGTTGTCTGTGACGGCAACGAGCATCAGATGATAAAGTGCATCATGTAAAATGAACCTTGAACACAGCCAACTAACGAGTGAGTCTCTTCTCTCCCACTTAGGCCTGCCAGTTAAATATCCACTATCTCAAGGTAGCTCTTTTGCCTGCTCCGCCTCTCTTTCTCTTATTTCTCACGCTCCTGGCTTGCAGCGCACAGACTCACTACTCGGTATTTGTTTGTGTTTGTGCGTCCGCTAGTGAATATGATTCACTAACACAGCCCACTTCTCTGACACACTGACTGGATGTGCTTCGATGTCTTCAACTCCTTCCACGAACGCACCCCCACGCACATGTAATAAGCATGAATCACAACAACAAATCACACATGCATAACACACAACATGCGTGTAATCGATTCTTATGAAAAGGAAACAGATTTCATTAATCACTAATAGGAACAATATTTTTGGGGGACAAAATAGACATATATTATGTATATAGTATAATATAAATAATAACACATTTTACTGTTGTACATTTGTCAATATTATTAGTTTTATTAATTGGCTGTTAACGTTTTTTGTAGTTATTTTCCATAGTATTTAATTAGTTTGTTTTGGTTATTTTTTTTAGAATAACATATTTAATTTGGTTATTTTATTTTCAATGATTTTATTATGTTTTTAATAATATTTAATTGTGCTGTTTTAGCAGTAATTATTTAGTATCGACTTTTATTGTATTTAATTAGGTCATTTTGTTTTTTTATTATTTTATTTTTATTATTTTTTATTTTTAATTATTGTTGTATTTATTATGTATAACGCTTTCAGGAATTTGCCACTATTAATGATGATCACCTTATGATCAACAGCTTCAAAAATGATGTGCCTGGTTGCTATGGCAACGCCGGATTGGGACAATATCAATGCTAAGCAAATTACAAAAATGTACTTTAAATGAGCAGTTGGAGCTTTAACTAAAATCTAATGAAGATTTCATCGTTTTTTCATGAATAAAAATTCCCAAAAACCATATTGTGTATGTACTAAATGTGTGTTTCTCTGTGATGGCCACTCTGGACTACACGCACAGCGTCCTAATGTGCATGCGCAATCCGTCCACACGGTGGCAGTGTAATATATGTATTGTATATATTGTACAATGAGGCTGCTATAGCTGTGTCACCTTGGTGTTTGTGTGTGTGAGATATGTATAGCAGGTTCAAAACACAAACAGTTTGCATTTTCTGCACGCAAATAAGTTCAGTATTCGATCTTTCATATGCTTCCTGGCATTTACTGTAGCATTAGAAGCCATTCATGCTTTATGGGGCTTTCCTTAGCACCTTTCCTTACCTTTGCTTTTGATTTCTCATCAGTGGAAGGGCGTAATTGTTCGGGTTTTGTGTTTTACTTCCTTGAAAAAGCCAATTTTCCTCCTTGTCTTTTCTCGAGAGCACATCATTTACTGCGTCACGTGCTGTAATTGCTCCATCCAAGTGTGCGCGTAGCGCTGCGTAAAATGTTTCAACTTTTACGACGAGTGGATAATTTCCAGTGATGGACAAACGGTTTTATTCAGATGCTAACAGTCGACGGGTGAGGCCGCGATGCGAGCTGGCGGGGTCTTAATTGCCTTTTGCTGCTGTTCTTGAAAGACCTTCAAGCCAGTCGTTATAACAGCAGGGGGTGTTGCAACGCTGACCACCCACCTTCCAACCAACATGTACATAGTGGACAGATATGTTCATATGTGTCATTTTTGTGTATTCTGTGAGTATTATGATAATTATAGGGCACTATAATATGTACTATAAGAAGGTAACATGTTTAAAATGGTTTGGGTTCAATTTGACTTCCAATAATTTCATTTTCACCACTTTGACATCCTGATCTTCTCACCACGTGTTTTTTTTTTCTTACTAACCACGTATTTATCTATCTAGATGTGATGTTTGTGTGTTGATACGTGAGTTTGTCACGTTGTACAAGGTCGCTAAAACGCGAAGGAGTACTGGGGTGAACAAAGCCACACTTTCACAAGAACGAGGATACTTTTTTTCACTCCCCGAAACAACGTGATGTTAAAAAAATTGTAAAAAGTCGGAGCACTGCAAGAACAAAAGCGTAATATTATGAAGGAAAGTCATAGTTTTTTCTTTTAACGGAACAAAATGTGAATATTATGAGCAAAGGTTTTACAGAAATATACGCGTGCATTTGTAACACTGCGAAAACAAACATTTGTAATTTTACAACATTAAAGCCACACAACAAAGTCACAATATGACAAGAATCATGTCAGAGTTTGACAGAAAAAATTCGAATAATACGAACAAAAGTCAGAATTTTACAAAAACAAAATCTTAATATTATGGAGTAAAAAGTCCGAACTGTACAGGAATATCGCTGTAATATTGCGGGAATAACGTTGTGGCGCTTTAACGTCGTCATTTTTACGACATTGATGATGCGGCATTTACCGGACTACCACAATAAAGTCTTGATATTACACAGAACGTGCGTTGTGATACTTCAAAATGAAACGTATCCATGTGTTTAGTTTAGAACTTTATTCTGGTAACATTGCACCGTTTTTCCCTGCAATATTTCACCATTTTCGAAGAAATGTTCTGACTTCTTTCTTGGAAATCAGCATATTGTATTTTTAAACACCCCTAAGCCCTAATACTCCTTCGTAATCGTAACGATCCTTGGGCGACCTTCTAACCAATGCAAGACGATGTCATTGAGCTTGTTTTCATGTTTGAACTATGACCTTTGCTAAGCCTGCTCTTGTGAAAATTTAGTGGGATTTCACACATCAAATAACATAAAATAGCAGACATATTTGTTATATATACTGTTTTTATATATATTTCCTACTAAATTCTCATAAGATCCTCTTTGCTTTACTTTTTCTGTGAAGCCTGTGCCTTTCAAAATAAGATCAAACGTTGCGCATCGTATGTATCTCTAGAAAGCCAAGCTCGGTCACGGGAAGAAAGTCATCACGCCGTCTGACCACCGACGCTTCAGCTTCCCTTCGGGAAACACTGAGCGTCTCCGTCTGAGCGACTTCAACTTCCTGGCCCTGCTGGGGAAAGGCAGCTTCGGCAAGGTGAGCCTCGCACGTGCCTTCCTCTGCGTTTCTTTTCTCACGTGTGACCTTTAACCTGCGGCCGCTCTCCCGCCGACAGGTGATGTTGGCGGAGATGAAATCGACGGAGGAGCTGTACGCCATCAAGATCCTGAAGAAAGACGTGGTCATCCAGGACGACGACGTGGAGTGCACCATGGTGGAGAAGAGAGTGTTGGCCCAAAGAGACAAACCGCCGTTTCTCACGCAGCTGCACTCGTGCTTCCAGACTGTGGTGTGTGTGTGTGTGTGTGTGTGTGTGTGTGTGTGCGTGTGTGAACCCTCGGCCCCCCTCTGCAGCATCCTTTACGCACACAAACCATTCCAACTTTGTGTGTTTAGGATCGACTCTACTTTGTGATGGAGTACATTAATGGAGGAGACCTCATGTATCACATCCAGCGGATGGGAAAGTTCAAGGAGCCGCAAGCAGTGTAGGTTTTTCTCTTTTTACAAGTCATCATTATTAGGATTTATTATTCATGTTCACTTTTTCTGAAGGTTTTATGCAGCCGAGATCGCAGTCGGCCTCTTTTTCCTGCACCGGAAGGGAATTATTTACAGGTGGGTCGCTATTAGGCTGCATTCACACGCACACAAAAATACACACTTGGTTGTGGTTCACTTAGCAGTCACACTGGTGGTTTTGTCGTGGGACCATGTAAGAACCAGTGTTATTTTTGTTAACAAATTCTTTTCACCATGGGGTTTTTTTTTCATCAAAATTCTTATATTATTACTCAGCTTCTGAAAAAAATACTTTTTGTGAGGAATTTGATCAGTGAACTTTAAATATGCCTGATCCTTTCTACTTTCGTCGACTAAATTTACTGTCATTTTATGCCTAAAACTCTCATTCATTTGACAAAAACAAAAAAAACGGACTAAAACTAAATAAATAATTCAATCCCAGCCATTTTTCAAAAGACAACCCCTTCCCGACTGGCCATTTTAGAGGATTTTGACTGATCTTTGAAGGCACACAGAATATTGTGTTCTACGGCTACATGGAACCTACCAGAGGAAAGCCTTTTTCCGTTCTTGAGTAATCGGCAGTAGAACATGGGTACGTTTCAGGAAAATATCAGTTCCCGACTGGAAAAGGAAAAAAAAAAAACAGCTTTTTGTGAAAAGATACATTTCAAGCATGACTTTGACTTTGACTCTGACACAAATACATTTTGCTTTTGCGGCAGCGTAAATATCTAATCAACGATACCGTAACATAAACAACACAAAAGAGGTTGTTTTCCATCAAAAGAATAATTTATTTACGGATATATCACCGTGAACTGTTTACAATTTGCACATTTGGAACTGAACTATGTGTGTGTGCACGTGTGTGAGTGTGTGCGCATGCATAAAAATGTCCCCACAGTGCGTACATGCTACACTCCACGCTCTCTCACTTCCTCCTTCCTGTCGTGTGTTTTTTCCGTCCACGTGATCGCTGTCGAGCTCTTATCAAATGCGCTTCTGCCACCTTGTGGCCGTTTTTGTGGCTTAGAATTGCTCTGAAGTGAAACGCATTAGTGGGGAGTTGCGTCATCACCTCTTTTTGCCTGTCGCGCAAAACACCTGCGGGCGTTCGGGGTTGTAAAACGTATTAGTACGTCTTGGGCATTGAATGAGTCAAGTGCTGTCAAAGGTTAGCACTGGTCAGGAGGGGGTAGCTTCTGTGACATATGACGTAACTCAAGCATTCCAAGCCAGAGTGTGTTTGTTGGGTTGAATGCGTTGGTTATTTGCATGTTGTGCTACATTTACCAGCTTAGATTTCACCAAAAGCCTCCAAAATATACTTTTAAAGAGCACCGTTGTACGTACAGAGAGGGAGAGAGCCGAGCAGACAGCACTTCCAGCGCATTGTCTCTTCCATGCGTGTCGTTTCTGCATGGTTTATGCTGTGGCGTCAGTACTGGTCCTTGTCTTCGGGCCGTGTAGCTCAAGCGAACCAACACCCATCACTTTACATCCAAGACCTGGATCAAAAGGTCTGCCTTTACGATGATGATGATGTTTGGTTTGGATGATTAAACCCCTCAATGTTTGCCAGGGACCTGAAGCTGGACAACGTGATGCTGGACTCCGAGGGCCACATCAAGATTGCCGACTTCGGCATGTGCAAGGAGAACATGTACGAAGGCATGAGCACGCGTACCTTCTGTGGCACGCCCGACTACATCGCACCAGAGGTGAGGCGTCCATGGTGAGGAAACACTGACAAAATACATAGTGACGAGCTTGCTCCCCCCCTTAAAACTCTGGAAATAGTACACTCTTGTCCAATAGATGCCTTGTGTGGGCCACCTGAACCAATAAGAGCCTCTGTGGAAGTGCTCCATTACTTTTACTAGGACATCTTACATTGTAACACCATGCATTATGATATCCCGTCTAAATCAACACATTGGTGGCGTTATCATGATAAAAATATTACACTGTAATTAAGGACGTCCAATAATATCATCCCAACTATATTATTGGCCCGATATTGGCATAAAAATGGAATATCAGTATCGTGTTTTTTCTCTGGAATGAAAACCTTTTTTTTTTTCCTGTATTTTCCGGCGCGCAAATGATGACCTCATCAAACCGTGTCTGAAGCGTGTAAACAACCGTGTTTGGTGTTTGGTGACGTTACTGTGTGTCTGCGGCGTCTCCTTGTGGATATCAAACTTGCGATTTGCGATGACTGCAAGGCGTTGGTTATGCGAGACTTCTTCCTTCTTCCAGTTCCCAGGGCGAAAAGCCATCATTCGAGAAACCATTAACCAGCCCTTTTCTATCGTGCGAAACGCCGGATTCACCACACTTGCGGCGTTCCGTGAGCCACGCTTTGCCAAATCCCGATCGCAAGTATTTCTCAGGTGTTTGCTCGTTTCACAATGTTAATACGGCCACGTCGAGGAGCTAATTGCTGATGCTGTATCCATTAGCTTCACAACAGATGTGCGATGTTACACATACTGGTATCGGCTGATATCGGAATCGGAAATTGAGGGTTGGACAATATTGGATGTCGGCAAAAAAGCCAATATCAGACCCTAACTGTTATACTGTACTGTGCATACCAATCATATCTATTTTAATCAGTCATTAGTCATATTTTAATATTACTTCATATTTTTTGTAGTTTCCTGTTTAAATAAAATGCAATAATACTAATATTACTAATGATTAATAATAAAGTATTGCTATATGGTATTATATGATATACTGTTGCAATTCATAATAATTATAAACAACTATATAATATTGTGATATAATAAGTATATTTGTATTAATGAATCAACACCAATATTAATAATGGTTAATAATAATTTATAGGTAATAATATTATATTATTGCAATTGATAATAATAAATCATAATAAAAATAATAATCAACAATAAAAATACTGTTTTGCTTGACATTATTTATTTCTTTGCTAGGTTTGTTAAAAAAAGAAAAATATTATCATGAAAATGCGTTTGTCCAAATAAACTAATAAACGCCTGGGACTCTCTGCCGTTGAGTACGCCTCAGCCCCTATTTGACTTGTTGTTGTTGTGCAACTCCTATGAAAGCATTGAAACATGACAAAGTGTTACTGAACATGAGTAGTTTATTTTTGTACTTTTTTCTGTGCTGATTATAAATTCAGGGAATGGCACAAATTGATACTTTTCGTGCAAAGTGCAGCTGCAGTTTTGTTCTTTTTTTGGCACGTCTATCTGATGGTCGTGCGTGTGCAGGCGTGGGAGGGAGATGTGCGACAGTAAATTGGATGTTAGGAGAAAAGCTCCTTTGTTAGCCTCTCTGAATAGCGGAGTTTGGATGACGTGGGTTTTTTTTCCAAGACTGGACTCATCCTCGTCTTCTTTTCTTGATCAGATTATAGCCTACCAGCCGTATGGAAAGTCAGTGGACTGGTGGGCTTATGGAGTTCTTCTCTACGAGATGCTGGCAGGACAGGTAAGAAGAACGGCCAAAGAAACACATCAGTAAAGGAACGGGCTGCTGGTTATTACATCACAGCATATCATAGCAATATCCAACCTGGCCTCTCGGGGCTTTGAGCCTCCAGGAATGACGTGAGATCAATTATATTGGATTTACCGTACGTCGTAAATATTTGGGGGTGGGGGGTGGTGGTGGGGGGGGGGGGTGTTCTCTCTGAAGCAACAATAAAACGCATTAACATTGTTTTTGAATTTTTCATATTTTTAATATGAAACATTTCAAATAGTATTTTTAAAATAAAAGTATTTATTTACATAAACCATATATATATTTTATTCATGTATTTTTTTAATTAATATTTTTTTAAAAGTCTGATATACATAAATTTCCTTGGGGGGGGTGGGTTCTACCTGAAGCAAGAATAAAATTCATTTCCATTGTTTTTTAATTTGTAACATTTTTAATATTAAACAACATTTCAAATAGTAGCATTTTTTCTATTTGTTTTAATATAATTGTTTATTTACATAAACCATATTTATGTTATAGTCATGTATTTTTATCATGTATTTATAAAAATAAAAAGTCTGATATACATCAATTTTCCTGCACAGCAACTTCATGGGAATTTTATTCAATTTTTTTAAATATAAAATTGTGTTTTATATCAACTCTATTGATTTCTATTTTATTTAGATATTTCTATTTATATATTTTGAAATATAGAAATAAAGTCAGAGAGACACAAATTTTCTATAAAGAATGATTTTTTACATAAAATATATTTATTTATATTGTAATTATTTTATGTAGATATTTATATTTATATATATATATTTTTAGAGAGAAATAACAGTTACATGAACTTTCTTGCGTTAGCAGCAACAGTGTTAGCATCGGTGCTAGTACTACATTTCTACTGGGTCCTCCACTGCTCTGTTTACATGCAATGCAAATCAGTCGGACACTAGCTTTTTTTAATTGTATTTCACATTAAATTGACTTGAATTTATGACATTTCCTTCACAGCCGCCGTTTGATGGCGAGGACGAGGACGAGCTCTTCCAGTCCATCATGGAGCACAACGTGTCCTACCCCAAGTCCATGTCCAAAGAAGCGGTGTCCATCTGCAAAGGGGTACGTATGGTATGGCACCTGTTCAAATAGGTAACAGTGTACATGCAGTAATGGGACAGGTACTGTACTTTCCTGGGTGAGTGTTATTGTCGTGTCCAGCTGCACCTCCAACACCCGGGTGTCACTTTGTGGGCATCGCCGTCATTGCCATTAGGAAGGAAATGAGCTTTCGGAGCTTATTTACACACTTGAGACGATCCGATATCATCCACTTGTTTGCTTCACATCTCATCTGCAAAATTAAAAATTGCCTCGAGATGAGAAATGGAGCTGTGGAAAAAAAAAAAAACACAATTTCCTGTGTGTACACATACGATCATGTAATAATGATGACATCACACTTGTCGTCCCTCCTAGCTGATGACCAAACATCCTTCAAAGCGTCTCGGCTGCGGGCCGGAGGGCGAGAGGGACATCAGGGAGCAGGCCTTCTTCCGACGCATCGACTGGGAGCGCCTGGCCAACAGGGAGATCCAACCACCGTTTAAGCCCAAAGTGGTACGAGTGTGTTGCTTCTTTGCTCTCATTCTGTCCAATTCTGAAAAATCAAAGGATGCGGGGGCCACTTCAATATTGTTACGTATTTAATTTTGTAAAAAGACTGAAAAAAAGCATTCTAAATATATATTTAAAGACAAATCTTTCTGTTAATAGCTGTTAGTATCAATATTTCAGCTTTTTCTCGTTACATTTTGCCTTTATGCTCTATTTTTCCCATTTTGCTGTTTTTTATTGTTTAATTTAATTTCTACAATGCCCCGCGGGCCAATAAAAAACAAGCCACGGGCCACAAATGGCCCCCCACGCCTCGCTTTGACCATCCCTGTGCTAGGGTGCACATCACATTTTAAAAAAAGACAACCTCTTTGAAAAGAATCCCAAAAATATGTTTTAAATTATAATGCAGACTTTTTAGAATAAGATTTTAATGAAATTGTGAGTCCATTTAAATGCACACATTTCCCCCCTCCCTTTTTTTAAGTCAGTGTCATCAGTTCCTATTTAATGAGTGTAACTGCAACTATTTTTTTAATAGTAAAAACTTAAATGATATTTTACTGTACATCCACAACATTGTATTGAATTTGCTGATTTTTAGGGTATTTTTTGCAACGCTACATATTTTTATTTAGCCACTTCCTATTTAGTCAGTGTTTTGATCCTTTTTTCTCACAATATTACATATTTTTTCATATTTCTAACTTTAAAACACAATGAAATGTTTTTTTAATCATAATACATTGTTTTAGTCTGTTAGTTTTTCATCATTAAAAGAAAATACTATTTATTTGCTATTACTACTATTGATTCTATGCATGTATGTGTTTTATTTATGCAGGTTTTCCAAACATTACTTATTAGATTTGGTGAGCTGTGCATGCAAACAGTAAGACAGCACTTGCTTCATTGCCTCGTGTCTCTACTGTACATTCTAAAAGAATTCCGTGAAAAACAGACATGCTTCTCCTTCTATTGCGTGCGAAAAATGATGCTAAAAACAGTAAAAAGCTGCGTGCGCCACCGCAGACGGAGTCAAACACCTCCTCCTCCAGGGAGACTCTCCCTTTAAGTGTGTATGCATGAATGGACGCGTATTGTATGTCTTCGTCACATACGCACAGCCTTCAAGCTGGATGTCAGCCGCAGACGCCCGCTTGCTGACATCTGGCACCTCATGGAAACACGCCCACAAACACAACAAACCCACCCAAATCATGCAAACAGAAATACGAAGGTCCAGTGTTGAACGGTTGACCATCATGAACTGTACAGGCAACGCTCTGTTCATTCCTGTTGTGAAAGGTGGTGCTTAGTGTAAATAACTGGTGGGAGGACTGACCGCATTAACGTGTATAGTATGTGCACATGGGCTTGTCGGCCTTTGACTTTGTGGATTATTTTGAGTCCTACTTATTTCTATCATGGTATCGTTCATCACCGCAGACTTTGATTCAGTGGATTATTTTCACTCCTACTAAGGCGGCAGTTATAATCAATACCTGGTGTGAGGCACGGTCATGTCTTCAGTACAGCGTCTGCTCTTGCACAAGCAAGCATCGCACTTTTAACTTTGTGGATTATTTTTATTTATTTATGGTGGTTATCATTAATAAAAAAAAGGCCGGAGAAGCAATTGCATTATTTACATGACTCATCTGCGTCGAATGTGCACGTGCCTGTGCATGATTACCTTGTCCTTTGACCTTGTGGATTATTTCAAGTCATTTATTCCTATTGTGCAAGGCAGCGGTTATCATTGGTTGATTATCATTTGGACTGATCCTATTAATTATATGACATGTACTCTATGCAGCGTGTGCTCATGTGTGAGCAAGCATACCACAGACTTTGATTTTGTGGATTATTTCTATGTACTTCTATTATGCAAGGTGGCAGTTATCGTTAATAACCGATTGCATTCATCATATGACTTGTCTTCGCTCGCATTCGTTCGTTTGTGCATGAGCGCCTCTGACACGTAGCACATGTCTGTCGCGTGTGCTCGTGTGGGTGAGCATACCGCTGATTTTGATTTGGTGGATTATTTGGAGTCTTTTATTTGTATAAGGTGGTGGTTATCCCTAATAACTGGTGCATAATCACATGAATGAGATGATGATATGGACTGTAAGGGATTATTTTGATCCTGTTTATTTCGATGATGCAAGGCGGTGGTTAGAATGAATTCTAATGAATAACTGGTATTTATTTTCTTTCTCCCTCAGTGCGGCAAGGGAGCTGAAAACTTCGACAAGTTCTTCACACGCACGCAGCCCGTCCTGACCCCGCCGGACCAGCTGGTGATCGCCAACATCGATCAGAGCGAGTTCGCAGGCTTCTCCTACATCAACCCTCAGTTCATCCACCCATCCCTGCACAGCGTGGTATGAGGAGGAGCAAAGGCAGAGCTCGGACTATCACCATGCTGACTACAAGACCTAATCCTCTGCGAAGTTCTGACATCTAGGTATTACTTCATGTATACTGCGTGCAGATATGACTGAGGAGCGCCCTCGGAGGCCACGTTGCATAGATCCCCACCCCCCAACAAGAAATCCTGCAGCCCTCGTGCTTTTCATTTTATTTTGTTCTCTCCTGCAAAATGTTGCAACGCACCAAAACAAGCATCCTCATTTCGTCTGTATATTTTCCCGATTTGAAACCAAACGAAGAGGTAGTACACAGTACAGTACATGCTGTCACATGCGTGCCAAAGTGGATGACTACTCCCATTTGCAGTTTGTGCTAATGAATCATCCCCAGACTGTTGTTATTTTTGTAGACCGCACATCATTCCAACACAACAGTCAACAGTGTTATCTGGTAAAGAGGCTATTTTGTATGCACACAGCTGCCGCATGCTTATTTTCTCACTCCGTATGAGCATTAGGATTGAGTGCTACGTGTAATCCTACATCACCTAAATGTTTGTATTCCACAAAAAGAAGCGTTTCTCCTCCCAATCTTGTAAATAAGCTCAAAAGACGTTTTATACGAAGAACTGAATGTGCTTTTTTTGGAACATTTCTACGTGTTTGACGACCTCCCCGACGGTGAGATTTGGCTTTGCTATCAGCAGCCGCTGTTGTTGCAGTTAATGGTGTCTCTAATATTTAGTCCTATAGTGTTACAGCAGCATTCCAAATCACAGTAAAGCATGGAGGATTCCTTTTTCCTGCGTGTGCATGCGTGTCAGGCGAGGCGTGATCGAAGCATGAACAAGAACCTTTGCATGATCCAGAGTATTCCTTCGAGGCGGAGCATGCGGTTTAATCTCTGTTCACTGTCTCACCCATGTCATGTAGCGCCAATTCTTCTACAAGATCGCTTCTTTGTTCATCCGGTGCCAAAAAAATCTCGTCCTGCTTCCAGTAGGTTCTGTTTTTAACTATTAAGGCGTCGACTGAGCTTCAGTGACAAATTTAAAGTCATCTGAATTAAACGTGAGTGTGATAACGCAGCTGTTGCAGCTCGGACCAAAATGAGAATGTTTACATGTCTCACATTGAGAATTTCTACGGGAGGAACGTGAGGTCATCAAATGTCGTCTCAAGAGGGGTAGAAAGTTCCTGGTAAATTTGCAGAATCTTTCCAGGGGAGCATCAACAGAGGAATTTGGGAAATGTTTCAAAGTTGGAGACTTACTGCATTTTACCTAATTTGATGACGTTTTATTCTTGTTTATTTTGGCATCATGGTCACAGGAAAACTAGCACATTTCACACATTTGATTTGTTTTCGGGGTTTTTTTTTGCATATTGATGACATTTTATTTTCTGCTGTTCATAGCGTTCAGGGAAATTGCACCCAATCCCAGTTGACTGATTAATTTATCAATTTTATTTGATTTATTTTCAGAATTGAATTGAATTCAACACAGTGAATGGGAATGAAGTGGTTGTTTACGGGAACTACTGTATATTGTATGCAAACATCATATGCATGCTAACTAATAACAATACCGGTTTGTTTTTTTTCCATTGAACAACAAAAACATGCATGTTAAATGAAATAAATGCATAAAATAGACTTCGCCTTCCTTTAAAGGATGCACGATAATGGTTCAAAAGTCAACCAAATTTTAATTACTTTTTTTTTTTGCCAATATTACCATAAATTCCTATGAATTCCCAATGTTAAGTTTCCAACTTTGAAAACGCCAGAGTTTTGCATCCCTCGTAGAGTCGTCGAGTCAGTCAGTCAGTCAGTGTGTGAAGCCACAAAGCGGTTGCAGTCAGACCCACGGGGATGTTTCTTTCTCTCTATGTTTCCTCTCACTGCTTCCCCAGCTTTGGTTCACCTGACTCTTCTTCTTCTTCTTCTTGTTCCTCTGTTCCTTGTGTTCTATGGCTGATACTGTGTATGAATAAAATAGGAAAAATATGCACCTATTTGTCAGCGTGGGACTGATTTATTATTGCATGAAAATGATAATATTGTTATTATAGTGTATATTGAATGAAACACACTGAGCTGAGGGGTAACTTCAGAGGGAAGTTGATACATAAAGTGTACTATTTACAGTGTTCCCTCGCTCTATCGCGCTTCACCAATCGCTGTTACAGGCCGGGCCTGGCCCTTTAAGAAGAATTGTATTGTGGGAAGATGAGTGTCTGGTTTTCTGATGGTTTTCTGCGTCCTGATTGGCTGTAGACCATTGTCGATCAATCTCCGTGTCTCCCGCGTCATCGCGAGCTTGCAAATGAATCTTCGGTTCGTCTGCAGCAATACTGTATGTTTTAACAAGGATACCCAAAACGCTAGGGTACAGCGGAACGGCGCCAGGACGAAAAGGCACACTCACAGGAGCGAAATATGAGTGAGTGACTTAATAATTTTTGTGTTGATTATTAAAATGTGTTTGGGAGAGAAACGTGAGAAAATGTTATTGTCTGTCGGAGAAAAGTGTATGGCAGGTTTTACCGCCTTAAAACATATAATAATTGTAAAAAAAAAAAAAATGAAGTGGGCTACTTCACGGATTTCACGTATTGAGGGCTATTTTGGGAACCTATGCCCCGCAATAAACGAGGGAACACTCTTACTGAAGTTCAAGTCGTACATGACAAAGTTGATATGAATATATAGTATGTTTTTATAATTAAAAACATACTTTTTTATCACAAAAAAAACTTTTATTTTGCCGTAGTTTAAAAAGCAATCTGGGAATAACGAGGGAAAGGCTTCTTGAGACGTCATCTGTACTTCTGTGAAGAAGCTGTTGGACGTTTCGCTCCTCATCCGAAAATGATGCTCTCCAACATAGAGCGGAACAAATACCAACTAGTGCTGAGGGAAGGAAAAAGGAGACACAACATGTCCAGAGAGCGCTCTCAACCTGTGGGTACCCGCGGTGGGCTTTTAACAAATGTCAAAAGAAGAGAGTAGGGAAAGAAACCCAAAAACCCACAGAAGCAAAAAGGAGAGGAGTGGTAGTCCCTTATGTAGCTGGGGTCTCCGAAAAACTCCAGAGGATCTTATGGCAACACAAAATTCCAACCTATTTTAAACCAGTAAATACCCTGAGACAAAAATGAGTGCATCCTAAAGACAAGGCTCCAAACCAGAAACAGAGCAATGTGGTCTATTCCATCCACTGTAAAGATGAGGAATGCAAAGAGCACTACATTGGGGAAACTAAGCAAATGCTCCAAAAAAGGCTTTATCAACATCGCAGGGACAATGCTAGTGGTCCTCAATCAGCAGTACATCTACACCTTAAAGCTACCAATCACTCTTTTCAGGACAGCGAGGTAAAGATTTTGGCCAAAGAAAACAGATGGTTTGAAAGAGGAGTAAAGGAAGCTATTTTTGTCAAACAACAGAACCCATCATTGAATCGGAATGGTGGTTTGAGGTTTAATTTGGACCCTGTGTTCAGCAGGTTACTGAGACCAAAACCCACAGCTCTTAGTCTTGCAAATGAGGTGGAGTCATACCCAACTACAGGGAGCTACACTTCCCTTTTATCGGAGGTGCTAATGTAAGGAGAAGATTAGACCACAACTCCGCCCAGGCTTAGTGTAAGGAACCAATAGGAGGAGGGTGTTGGCACACCAATTCCGCCCACTCTTACTGTATTTAAGGCCTAGGCTACCAGCACTTGTTAGTCCGCTGACGAAGCTCTTCGGATGAGGAGCGAAACGTCCGACACCTTCTTCACAGAAGTACAGATGACGTCTCAAGAAGCCTTTCCCTTGTTGGACAAGGATGCTTTTTTTTTTATCTTGCTTCCATGGAGCTTTTCTGGTCCGGGAGGTGAGAGAAACCTCCCACACCAATATTTGGGGGGGGGGGGCATTGGGAGAAAATGTATCAATAAAAGCTCAGTTAAGTCACATTCTGGTCCTAGTAAAATGCTGTTTCATTTATTTTTCGTTTTAATATGTATAGTATTTTGTTGTATCATATACGTAAAACAATGTATGGAATGAATTTGTAACACAATAATATTATAAATGTTATTATTACTAGGGGTGTCACGAGATCAATCGGTGACAAGATTTTTTGTTTGGAGAAAAGCTGTCTTGCGACAAACAGGGCAGCCGCAAGCCAATCAGACTGTGAACTCGGTATTGCCAACTTGGTGATTTTGTCGCAAAAATTTTCACAAAAGCGCCTTTTTTTTGTCGTCGTTGGAGAGTTTCCTGTTACTTGGGGATTTAAAAATGAAAGCACGTATTGTTCTACAGTTTCGGTTCTCACTGAGCAGCAGCGGGTAAAGCAGTCACAAGCCGCCCGTGCACAGTCAGCTTGCGCGGCTCACTCTGAGCATAGTTGAGCTCTACGCATCCACGAATCACGCTTGCGCGAGGTGCGATGCCGCCGCCATGGATCTCGCCTCTTTTACATAGCAAGATCTAAAACGTAACATTTCTTAACCTTTATTAAATGACTACTCATTACACTCACGCCTCGTTCGGACTCGCTCACTTGAGTGTGTCGGAACGTGTGATGGAAGAACGTTGTGTGATAAATGAAACAATCAGAGGCGAGTCCAGATGTAATTATTACGCTGTCTGGACCTTGAGAGCCGCTGGCCAGGATAAAATATTAAAAACATTTTATTTTGATGAAGTGGCGGCCAATTTTAAATGAACAAACCAAGAATCAAGTTTATTTGTAGTTCTTGACGTAATTAAGGTGTTTTTACTCACTTTTTGGCAACAGTGCACATGGTTTTGTGACATAAAAAAATGTGTCCAGTTAAATTTTTGTCATTGTACTTTTCTTACAATTAATGTTAAAATCTCATCTCGTCTCGTTCTTGGTGGACTCAAACTCCTGTATCGTCTCGTCTCATGAGCGGACACCCCTAATTATTTCAAAGATTTTAATATGTGCTTTTTTTGTTTGCATTTCTGTTGCTCATTACCGGATTTGACATCTGCATGCTGGCAAAATAACGCAAATCTTGCAATTAAAATAGTACAAGATCATTATGTGCCATGAGTGTTAACCTAGACGTGCCTTATAGATGTCTTCTGGACTCCTGAGGAACATTCATTGAAGTCTTATAGAGGAAATACGGGTAAATATAATTAACAGTCAGGGAGCTGCCCGTGGTCCTGAAATACTTTCCTTTCCTCGTCTTTCTTTCTCTCGCTCTCTCTCTCTCTCTCTCTCTCTGGTAAAGTGTGTGTGTTTGCATTGAGCGGCAGAAGATGAAGAGACACTGAAGGCATCGCGTTGCCTTCACCCTCGCAGCTCTCCTCATGCAGGAATCTTTAGCTTGTTCTCTCACACTGGCAGAAAATCCAAACCTAGCGTTCTTGGCACGCCTGACATCATAAACTAGGATTACGTCATCAGTAGGTAAGCATGTTGCTCTTGTTCTTTCCGTTGCTCATAAATCACGTCTGTTAAAACACTTTTGTTTTTCTTCTTTGTCCTTATTCTACTGCTTGCATGTGTGAGTAACAGGAAGAAAAGCGGCGTCTGGCGCCACCTGTCGGTTTGCACGTAGAAATCTTTCCACCCCAAATATAAGACGACTTTCTTCTCTGGAAGAAATGTCCTCTAATATTCATGTCTATATGGTATTTCACATGCATGACCACTGCTGTGATGCTTTCTTCTAGGCTGCGTGACGCCACTAGGGGGCATATTTACATGGGCTTTAGTGATTGCTATGATATGCTGTGATGCATTCATATTTCTCTGTGTTCAACACACACTTTCTGAGGCTAACTGTACTTATGGCTGTATTATCATTTTAATGATGATGATTATTTTGTTATTAATTGTATTTATAACTGTATATATAATTGTATTATAATTGATTTTCAACTGTGTTATCATTATTGTCTGTCGAGTCAGTCTTCTATTTGTATACACATTTTACGGTACATAGTATGGTACGTTTTCTGTTATAGTAGCGTGTAATATGTAGTATGTAGTATGTAATATGTAATATTGCCCAATGAAAAGCATGTGCATCCAAATTATTCAGAAAATGGAACAAAATAAATGTTTTATATGGTTTATGTTATTATGTGTTTTGTATGTATTGGATTTATTTTTGTACGACATTTGTTACTGATAAAATAAAAAAAAATAATAATAATCTGGAGCTACAGCATAGGTTTTTTTAATGGACAATATTCTATATATCCAGTATATTACATTGAATAATGTCATAATTATTGCATGTGAATGCAGCATGTAATGAAAGAAGACATGATTACTACTAGTGGAAGGTGCTGATTAGTAATTGTTATCACTTGTTGCAGTGGAGGTTGTTGCCATGGGTGCGTGCAGCAGGAAGGCCCTGACTTTGCTCAGCAGCGTGTTTGCAATTAGCGGCTTAGCCCTGCTGGGGGTGGCAGTCAGTACAGACTACTGGTTGTACCTGGAAGAAGGCGTCATCGTGCCCGTCAACCAGAGCGCCGACATCAGGAGCTCGCTGCACTCCGGCCTCTGGAGGGTCTGCTTCCTGACGGGTGGGTAACAAAGCCTCTTTGTGTGTCACAGCTCCAAATGTGGACGCCACAGGAAGATGATGACGTCAGCATCACTGCAGCTTCCACAAAGAATGACACGAGATGACCTGCTAGCAGTGGGACTTGTTTGACAATCAATGGGTTACATCATGGCTATTTAACTACTGCTGTTTTTATAGACTTACTGTACTGCCAAAATGCCAGTCAAAGATCCTCTAGAAGACAGGAGTGCTCTGCTTTTTTATGGACTTGCTCTACTGCAAAATGCTAGTCAAAGATCCTCCATAAAACAAGAGCGTGCTTTTAAGGGCCCACTGCAAGAACACTTGTCAGAGATCCTCTATAAGAGAGGAGTGGTCTGTTGCTTTTAAGGGCCTAGTGTAAAACCACTAGTCAAGGACCCTCTATAAGACATGAGCACTCTTCTGTTTTTAAGGGTCTACTGCAAAAACGTTTGTCAAAGATCCTCTATAAGACAGCAGCGCTCTGCCGTTTATAAGGACGTACTGGAGAGACACTTGTCAAAGATCCTCTATAACCTAGTGTCCCAGAGTGGGGTACATGTACCCCCGGGGTACCCCAGTTGTCATTGTCATAGGGGGTACGTGAATAAAAAACGAAAAACAATTAGCGCCTAACACTCACAATTATGAGTGCGCCTGAACGCCTCACAGCACAAGCAGAACAGAGCAGGAAGTTGTTCATTGCTGTGTGTGCATCATATGACCAAATAAGTACGTTTGATGATCATATGGTGCACCCGCAGCGGTCGAAAATTAGGCTTTACGTATTGGTTGTACGTATTTTTGTACTTTGGATACTGCTTTATTATGATTGTTAAAACTTTCCCCTGGTCAAAGAGCCTTTATAAGACAGGAGCACTTTGCTGTTGTTGAATACCTATTGCAAAAACACTTGTCAAAGATCCTCTATACTGTAAGGCAGAAGTGCTCTGCTGTTTTTAAGTATCTACTGCAAAAAAGCTAGTCAAAGAGCCTTTATAAAGACAGGAGCGCTTTGCTGTTGTTGAGTATATATTGCAAAAATTCTTTTCAAAGATCCCCTGTAAGACAGCAGCATTCTGCTGTTTTTGAAGACCTACTGCAAAAATGCTCGTCAAAGATCCTCTATAAGAGAAGAGCGCTCTGCTGTTTTTATGGGCCTACTGCAAAAACACTTGTCAAAGAGGCAGAAGTGCTCTGTTGTTTTTAAGTACCTAATGCAAAAGCGGTCATCAAAGATCCACTACAAGACAGCAGTGTTCTGCTGTTTTTGAGGACCTACTGCAAAAAATCCAGTCAAAGAGCCTTTATAAGACAGGAGCGCTTTGCTGTCGTTGAGTATCTATTGCAAAAATGCTTGTCAAAAATTCCCTGTAAGACAGCAGCATGCTGCTGTTTTTGAGGACCTACTGCAAAAATGCTCATCAAAGATCCTCTATGAGGCAGAAGTGCTCTGCTGTTTTTTAAGTACCAAAAACGCCCCATAAAGTATAAGACAGCAGTGCTTTGCTGTTTTTGAGGACCAACTACAAAAAAGCTAGTCAAAGAGCCTTTGTAAGACAGGACTGCTTTGCATTTGTTGAAAAAAGCTTGTCTGTAACAGAGCAGCATTCTGCTGTTTTTGAGGACCTACTGCAAAAACACTTGTTAAAGATCCTCTATAAGGCAGAAGTGCTCTGCTGTTTTTAAGTATCTACTGCAAAAACGCTCATCAAAGAGCCACTATAAGACAGCAGTACTCTGCTGTTTTTGAGGACCTACTGCAAAAATGCTCATCAAAGATCCTCTGTAAAACAAGAGTGCTTTGCTGTTTTTGAGTACCGATTGCAAAAATGCTCTATAAGACAGTAGCATTCTGCTGTTTTTGAGGACCTACTGCAAAAGGCTCACCAAAGATCCTCTATAAGACATGAGTGGTCTGCTGCTCTGAAGGACCTACTGCATAAATGCTGGTCAAAGATCCTCCTGTGTGTTTTAGGAGGCGAGGCAGGTGGATGCTTCACCATTGAGTACATGATGCCTGCCAATGTCAAGTTCACGTCAGAGTCCACAGTCAATATCCTGAGTGAGTAGATGACTTCCACTGCGGAAAGTAAAATGTATCAGTGCTACTTGAAATGATGACTTTCCTTCTAGAGATGATCCGCTCAGCGACTCCTTTCCCCGTGGTCAGCCTCTTCTTTATGTTCATCGGCTTCGTCCTCAACAACATCGGCCACGTCAGGCCCCATCACACCATCCTGGCTTTTGTTTCAGGAATCTTCTTCATCCTGTCAGGTATGCTGAGCATCCATCCTCTATTTCTCATCCTGTGTGTGTTCTTCTAGATCTCATCATGGTCTGTGTGTCCCAGGTCTGGCTCTGGTGGTGGGTCTGGTGCTGTACATATCCAGCATCAACGATGAGGTGTTGAACAGGACCAGAAGCCACGAGGTCTACTTTAAGTACAAGTATGGATGGTCCTTTGCCTTTGCTGCCATCTCCTTCCTGCTCACTGAGGTGAGAAGAACCTCACTATAAATGTTTATCACTCTACTCATTCTACAAATACAAATACTACTCATTTACTTTTTATAGGAATAGGCTGAGAGTTCAAGTATGGTTAGGGTTTTGGTTAAATGGATAGTTCGATTTTTTTTTACATGAAGTAGTATGACATCCCCATCAGCAGTGGACTGTTCCAACAGTGACTTACCCATTTGTTCCCGCGAGTCCAGTTCTGGTCGGATTTTCGTGACGAGGAACGTTGTTCTGCTTAGCTGATGGGTCATTTAAGTAAGGAGTTTGGCTTCTCAGGCAGAACAAACGGCCAACATGTTAACATGATAGCGAGCGATATGAACGCGACCTTCTTGGCCAACTAGCAAAACACCGTGGAGGACGTCCAAGCGCTCATGGAGTGACAGCTGGGATGGGCAATCACAGGTTAGCAAGATACGGAAAGAGCCAATCGACGAGCTTGCGGTCTTCGAATTGAGCGACCGTTTTCCGCTTGGTCTTAGTGCCTGGAATGTATCAATTTCCATTTAATATAGCGTTGCAGTGAAGCGCAACCGCAAATAACTAAATAAACGGTCGTTCATTGGCCAATTTTTGGTCGGTTCACCGACCAAACCTCCCGATGGCCAATCCAGCCCTGGGCAGGATTGGGTTTAAGGTTGGAGTTAAAGGTCAGGGTTATTATTGTTGAGTTTGGGTTTGTGTAAACGGTGGTGTTGTGGTTACGGTTTGGAGAAGGATTAGGGTTGGCTGAGGGGTAGATAATGTGGATGCCCTGCTTTAACTTCACACTTACTCTTTGTGCCAGAGCGCAGGTGTCATGTCGGTCTACTTGTTCATGAAGCGGTACACAGCAGAGATCTACAGACCTCGCCATCACACATTCTACAGACCTCGCCTCAGCAACTGCTCAGACCACTCGGGTCACTTCCTGCACCCGGAGGTGTGGTCAAGGGGCCGCAGTGCCTCCGACATCTCTAGCGAGGCCTCCTCCATCCAGATGGGCGCCAGTAACCCTGCTCTCCTCAAATGCCCTGACTATGAGGGGGACGCTGGAGGTCACATTTTGACGCACATGCTGTGATTGGCTGTGCATTTTAAAATGAAGAGTTTTGGATTTGTTCACTTTATATATTTGTATTTTGTTGTTACACCCAGGAGGCAGCAGAGGGCGTGCTCTCCTCATTAATCTCAATGATTCATTTATGCCTTTACCGCTTAATGTCCTGCTACTTTTGTTAATAAAGTGAATTTGTGTAATTTAATGACTTAAAATAAAGTATGCGAGAATGACATGGATCTGCATAATTCATCAATGCTCACTAATCATGCAAATATGTAATAATGAATGCATCCGGTGTAAGCTTGATGTATACTTTATGTAAGATACACGTAAACGTAACCAATAGCGTTCACATAATAAGAGAATATAAAAGTTAACGCAACTCTCAGCCCACAGGGGGCAGTAGAAGTCAATAATGCGCCTTGACCACAAGGCTTTTCATTATTAGAATTTACAATCACATAGAAAACTACTCATTTATCATTTTCTATCATAGTCATACCTGATATACTATAGTCATTACCAGTTACTTGAATGCATCTCCCACACACATCAGTCATGGCTTTTTAAAACAGCAATGTCACAGTTATTGACCAATATTCTCATCACACTATTATATAGAGATTTTTAGGGTTATGTTTAAGGCTTTTTTTGTACTAGACCACCCCAAACTGATGCACACCAATCGGTGCAAACAAGTCACACACTGGTGTGCATACATAAACATATACATCATATATACATACATAACTTAGGCGTACGCACATTTTACAGGCGGTTCACAAATTGAAATAAATATAATAAAAAATGATAGTCAGGTTATATTTTCGTACAGGAACACAAAAAGCAAGCAAAGATCGGTGAGGTTACATGCCAACATCATCACAACAACATGTGGACGTTCACTGACAGGGCAGAGACAGGAAAAAAAGCTTAATTGGACTGGTGCCCCCACTGGGCCGCTACCTTTCTATAAGACCGGACATCACCAAGAAGTATTAGGGCACAGTCAAAAGAAAAGAAACAAAAAGAGAAAAAAAACGTGGACTATTAAGAGAGTAAATTCATATTTTTTAATGAGAAAAATTGTAATTTTGAACATAAAGTTGTATTTTTTTTTATAATTCAACTTAAGGTTACATGAATAGACTCCGATAAAGAAACATTTTTGAATAGTACAAAAATAGTCAGATTTTTTTTTTTTTACAAATAAAAAAAAAATGTATTTTCTTTCAAATTTCTAATTTTACCCCCAAAAAATCAAGTCATATTTTTAAGATTTAAAAAAACACATCATATTGGTACCTTATTTGCGTAGTTAGGACTTTTTTTGTTGTGATAGTACAACTTTGTCTACCATTACGACTTTTTCCTTCAAAAAAAAACCAAACTACAACTTTATTGTACGGACTATATCGTAAAATGATAACTTTATTCTCTCAGTTCTATGACTTTACCCTTGAAAAATGTCACCTTTTTTCTTGTTATACTAAAACTGTTCTCCCGATGTAGCTCCATTTTCCTTGTTAAACCTTCTGTGAGCTTATTGTTAAAGTTACCATATTTAATACTATGAATTTATTCTCTTAATTCTAATACTTTTTTCCTCAGAAAACTATTCTGCTACTATAATCAATTACTTAATTCTTGTAAAATTGCAACTTTCTTGACTCATATTATGACTTTTTCTCCAATATTGCTACTGTTCCTCGTTAAAGTCAAATTTTATTCACTAATTCAATTACTTAATTCCCAACTTTTCCCCCTCATGACACATTTTCTCCCCATTGCTACTTTTTTCCTTGTTAAAGTACAGTTCTATTCTCGGAATTCTGAGGGTTTTTTTCTTTAAATCCCAATGTTTCCCCGTGAACACTGCAAAATTTGTTTTCATAAAATTGTGACGTTATTCCACCAATTCAATTTCTTAATTCTCGTAAAAGTTCCACTTTTTCCTTGTAATATTGAAACTTTTTCTCCCAGTATTTACACCTTTATTCTCATATGTATAAGAAATTATTCATAAAACTACTCCTTTTGTTTTTTTCATATGAAAATGTATTTAAAGTAAAATACTACTTTATTTCACAGTAAAATTACTTAATTTGCGTGAAATGCTTTTTCACATAATAGAATGACTTTTCTGATCAAATTACACACGTAATATTGCATAATGCATTTTTCTTTTCAGTGTGGCCCTGATACTCCTTGGTAGGAAACACTCTTTAAAATTAAAAAAAACACTTTCACAAGCTAAAAAAAAAAAAAAAAATCAACTTTTCCAATAACACTCCGCCTTTACAACTCAAATAAAAGATATGAACAGTTTCTAATTGTTTGCCCCTCGCTAATAGAATCAGTCCAGCTGACTCAAGACTGTCTATTTCCTTGTTATGAATCTAAATGCAAACCCGCACAGTACAAACTTCCCTGACGACACCTGTCATGCAGCACGGTGGAGATAATCTCTCTCTCACACACACACACACACACACACACACATGAACACACAGATAAATGTGCACCTGAAACATGGTAGCAGTCCGCACAAGAAGTCCACATACTGTATGTGCTGCCCCCTCAGTTGGAGGCCATGTTTTTTTGGTCATCTGCATTGAGGCTGCGTGTAGTTGCAGTGCACCGTGTGGCTTGATTGATTGTTCGTGAAGGAGCTCCTGTTCACTTCTTGTTGGCGATGCGTCTCTTCCTGGTGGCGAGCATGTCGTAGAAGGGGTCTCTGCTGATGCTGGCCCTGGAGACACAGATAAATAACATGAGAGGAGGGTCTCGTGCATCTTTGATGTGTTAATGTAAGCACATACTGCTTTGACTAGATTAAAGGCAAAAAAGAAGAAGTTTGTGCAGTGACCTAGTTTGGTTTCCATGGTTTCTGAGGACCCCCCCCCCAACCCCACACCATTCCTTATCATCTTTTTTTTTTATGTTGGAAGTGATGCTCTCCTGCAGCCGAGCGTGTAGTCAAACACAATCACACACTCATTTTGTCCTGCTTTTGTGCCATAAGGAAGAGCAAACAATGGCGCAGGAGATTACAGATGGAAAAGGAAGTCAGGAAGCCAGTGGGGCTCCACGGAGGAACCCAGTTACACGGCTGCTGCTAAATCCTGTTAGCGCCACTACAAAGCAAGAAGAGGCTCAACCGCCCCCACGCACCCTACCGTGCATATATCTGATTCTCTTTACGCCGCCAGTATCCACGCCTTTCATCATGTTCATAACCCAATTTCACCAAACAACAAATTGGGCACGACCACAGAAAGAGCGTAAAGCAGTGGCTCGCAAAGTGCCGCCGCAAATGGTTTTTGCTCTGCAAGTACCATCGTTTGTGCACCTTTAGCGTCCAACATGTGGCTTGTATTTGCAGTTCATAGGCTTGTGGTGTATGAGGTGGGTTAAACATGAATACTTCAGCAAAGGAAATTCGTATTTTAATTCAATTTCTGCACATTTTTCACCGTATATGAACCGTGGATAAGGAAGGCCCGGAACCCATCCATCCATCCATCCATTTTCTATGCCGCTTGTTGGGGGATATGCTGGAGCCTATCCCAGCTGGCATTAAGCAAGAGGCGGGGTACACCCTGGACTGGTCACCAGCCAATCACAGGGCACATATAGACAAACAACCTTTAACACTCACATTCATACCTATGGACAATTTAAAGTCACCAATTAACCTAACATGCATGTTTTTGGAACGTGGGATGAAACCGGAGTACCGAAAGAAACCCACGCATGCACGGGAGAACATGCAAACCCCACACAGAGATTCAAACCCAGACCTTCCCCATCTGTTGACTGCGTGTCCAACACTCTAACCACTAGTCCACCGTGCGCAGAACCCAAAGGTATTTAATTATTAGACTCATTAATTACACTTATTCATCTATTTATTACATTTATTCCAACCTTTCTTTAAATGATTTGTATTTACTTTACTCATTATATTTATTTTTTATTCTTTTTTAAGTAGTTGATTAATTTATTTATTAAATATATTTTATTTATTTATAAATGCATAAATTGTTGTATAATTGGCATATACATATTAAGCGAATAACTCTATTTATTTATCATTATGATAACAAACCAACCAAGCCAATAAATTGCATTCTTGCTAGATAATTAGGCAACTACTAATTAAATGTCATTTTTCTTCTAAAAACATTTAAATGAAATAAAATCTAAACCAAAAAAACACTGCCCGCTACAGCCCTGGAGGAGAACAACTACTAATTGAATTACTTTTTTTTTTTTTTTTTAATTCATGGTGAAGGAAGAGGAGCAGCTGCTAATTCAATTAAAATGTTAATGTATGCATTGTTTTATACCGTACAAATAAAATGAAAATGCTCCCTACAGCACTATTAATGTATTTTTTTCATTTTTATTAAAAATAAACAAATGACTGAATGCATTTTTAATTCAAATGTAAAAATATCGCCCACAAACAGCGCTGGAGGCATACAAGTACAAGGGGGACAACTTTGAATAACAGAAAGGCAAGTTTACAACCAACTTCACTGAGTCTGCGTCTCTTCCACACAATTTAGCTAGAAGGCAGAAATGTCCTACGAAAAGGAAGTGATGCTTGGCCTTGTTAAAAGCTGCTTTTAAGCCGCATATCTGTCTTGGCTTCTGTCTTCCTTTCTCATTTTCTACCACTTACTTGATGGATTTGATCCACTCCTCCTTCTCCTCTGGCGTGGGTGCTGATATTCGGTAGACCACGTGGTTGCCCTCGACGACGCGGCCGTCCGCCTCCGTCTTGCAGGCTTTGATGACCTGGCCCTTGTGGTTTGGGTTGTACAGCTCGAAGCAGTTCTGCGTGACGACGACGACAAGGAGCAGAGCGTCGGCTATGTTGGCTAATAACAGATGGGTTTGGTCGGTAGGGGGCGACACTCACGGGTTTCCTGGGCTCTTCCACCTCCCTGATGCTGAGATTCTCCAGGGGAATAATCCCACGAGGCTCCTTGTCCTGACAGGAGGAAAGCACCGAGTGAGATAAATCCAGTCTGATGCTCATCAACAGCGTTTGGCCCTTTAAATGGGGACCATCACATGTGAGCGACGGCTCATAATGATAGCGTCCTGGGGGATAATATGAGGGTAGCGAGAGAACAGTGCTGATGTAGCAGCTCACAGGGACACGCGGGTGCTGCTACGAGACTTGAAGGACGCTCATATAATCTTAACACACACACACACAATCCCGGTCATTTACCCACTTGCTTGAATCAATAAGTATCAGATGACCATGTATGCATTTACATTCAACAAGAAATGACATAGGAACGTGAATTCATCCGTTCCAGGGATAAACTGTTGCCATCCATGCATCTTCTATGCCGCTTATCCTCACGAGTGTCCCGGGTATGCAGGAGCCTATCCCAGCTGGCTTCGGGCGAGAGACAAACAACCTGTCACACTCCCATTCATCCCAATTTAGAGTTGGCAAGTCACCGAACATGCATGTTTTCCCGTTGCCCTAAATGTTGCCTTTAATCAACTACACATGCAAGTTTAAAAAGGAGTTAACCACTGTAAAATAAAACTCAAATAAAGTCAAATGAGCTGAAGGACAGGCACTGAGAGCTTCTCTGGTCGTTTTCATGCATAGTTAGCCATTATGCGTTCAACTACATGCTATCATCACACTTTTGAGGCATAGTCCCCACAACAATTGAGGTTGAATTCCAAATTGGCTGTTTTAAATCATATTTTAACATTCTTGATTGTCATACAAGTGGGAAAGAAAGTTAGCCACAACGTTAGCTTCTCTGGTCATGTAAATGTTAGTCATTAGTCAGCATGTGTTCAGCTACAGACCCTTTCTGGGGCTGCGTTTCTGGATCTATGGTTATCATCACACTTTTCTTTTTGACTGTTGTGGCATATTTTCCCAGCTTGAACTCCAAATTGCACCAGGCAAACATTTTAAGTAAGAAATGAACCTTCTTAATTGTCTTACAAGTGTAATAAGAAGTTAACCAATGTGGAATAAAAACAAAATACGGAGGGAACAGGAAGTGCTTCTCTGGTCATTAGCCATTGCGCGTTCAGCTACATGCTATCTATGTTAGCATCAGCTTGGCAAACGCCCTTTCTTATGTTACATTTCCGTTTCTGTGGTTATCATCACACTTGTATTTTTGACGTTTTTGAGGCATATGGTATTTTCCCAGAAAATTAAGCTTGAACTTCAAATTTTACAAGGCAACATTTCAACTAAGATTTAAGTCGGATTTTGTCACACAAGTGTAAAAAGAAGTTAACCACTGTATAATAAAACTAAAATAAAGTCAACAGACACATATTGGAAAGGGAACAAGGGTCATTTAAATGCTAGTCTTTAGCCATGATGTGTTAAGCTGCACGCTACCTATGTTACAAAACTCTTTCTATGGTTATCATCGCATTTTTCCCAGTTGCCATCATTGGTACTGGTGTTGGTACTGGCAACGCAAAAGCGTGCTTCGTGCACACTCACGTTTTTGACTTTGAGTCTTGAAGATGAACTCTAATTTGTGTCATTTCTCGTATATTCAAAGGAATCTTCTAAAACCATGAAAGCGTGCGTGCAAAAGTCAGCCTTTAGAGTAAGTTTGACTGGAAGTGCTGACACGTAAAGCACCGATCAGCCATGATGTCATGTGACCCACCGTGGTGTATTCAAAGTAGTAGAGGCAGTTATCTGTCAGGATGAACCATCTCCTCTTCCAGGTTTTCACTCTGCCTCCTGATGGGAAGAAGAAGAGCAGACAGGAAGTGATGACACTTGATCAAAAATGCAGCTCTTACAACAAGTTTTGAATCCATTGTCATGTCGTGCTTTGTGCACACATCCAAAGCCTAACCAAAGTATCTATGTGTTGTGCTTTCACCCAACTTCCCTTCCTCTTTTCTTGGTGCCACACATAATCGCAAGTGGCTTTCCTTCCATTTCAATAGACCCCAGCTACTGAATTTTTTCACAGCCAAATTTCCGCTCTGCATAAAAAAAATCCTTTCACATCCTCCCGAGTTTATTTTCAGAGGCAAATTAAGAAATAATATGGCAAGAACTGGTGCGAGAAATGGCGCCGAGGGAGGAAGCGTGCCATAACATTATCATGTCAAAGCCGTGAGGCACAATGGCGCTATTTGCATCCTTACTCGCTAGTTTCTATATGTGGAGAGGAGCGTCAGAGCCAGATGTGTGTGTGTTAATGAATCATCACCTGCGGTGTCTTACTTCTCTGACACAACAAACGCTGTGTTTACAGTGCAAAACACATAAAAGTCAGTCCTAAGGGGAGAAAAGAATTGTAAAAGGTGGTGATGCTTCTTAGTAAAGTATATAAGAAGCAGCAGGAAACTTGTAAAGCTGTGTAAGTGTAATAACGTCATGTCCAAATTAAACCCACATGGACGCAAACAAGGTACTAGCTAGCTGCTGAACGCGTCATACACACATTCAGTGATAGTGTTCATGCAGGATCTCTATTGAGAACAATTCTAATCATGAGGTTTTTAAATGGCCTATTTATGACAGTAATGATACAGTGCAGTACATGACCCAATTAAATACACAATTTCTATACATTTCAGGGATTAAAAACAACCAACACATGACGATAGGAATAGCCAAGAGTGCAAACGTTTAACAGACGGAAAGTGATCACTTTTGCATCATTTAAATATATTGTGGTAAATGCAATTTACTTGCTTGCATTGCTTTTCATTCTGTTTATTTGAGCCAATAAGTTAAGTGTGAATTCTGCATTTGTATTATAGCAGTCGTAAAAAAAAAGAATTAAAAAAAGGAAAAATTAAATAAAAACCCTAACTCAATAAATAAATTATGAATTCATTCATAAATAAATAAATAAAAATATTAATATTAAAATAAAAAAAATATTATAAATACAGTATTATAATAAAAATAAGTATTAAATTCATAAAATAATAACAATAATACAAAATAAACAGTACATGTCAAATTAAATAAAGGAATTCAAAACAAAAACAAACTTTTAAAAATGTTAAAATTAAAATAAAATAATATAAATAAAAAAATAAAAACCTAAAGTTAAAAATAAAACAATAAAGAAATTTAATACTGAAAAAAAGATCTAAAAATAATTTTTTAAAAAAAGGACACACAGAAACATTTATAAATCTAAAACTCACACTAAAAAGATCAGAACAAGCTTTGTGTTTAGTGAATGTACTAAAAAAAAAGGTGTTTTACAATAATTCAAATAAAATACTTTATTACTTAAAATTGAATTAAGACTTTTTTTGTTAGTTTTTTTAATGGAAGTTGCAAAAATGGTAAAGTTTTCTGCATTTTGGCATATACAGAAAATAGTACATAATACAATGTTAGAATACAAATCCCCATGACCCGAGTGAGGACAAGAGGTATAGAAAATGGACGGATGGATAATACACATAGTACAGGAAATACATGTTGCTCATGCCTGCATGGGTTGCTCCTTGCTACTTTAGTGACACCAGAGTGCAACTGTTCCAGGTACTCATGATCATTGTGTAATTCCCTCACCGTCCTCTCCATGACGTGACAACGCCGAATGGAGCAGAAACAGGTATTGATTGGAAAGCGGAGGGAGGAGTGGTCGATATCAATAAGAACAGCAAGCACTTGCGCCCGCAGGAATTGAAACGTGTAAAACGGATGTACACAAACCTAATTTGAGCAGCCAGCCCTCCCTGTCCGGGTTGAAGAACGTGTGCGTCAGGTCGTTGCCGTCATCCTCGGGAATCTTAAATGGTTCGCTCTTGATGCTGTCATAGAGATTCTGGAAAGGACAAAAAAAAAAATACATGAATTTACATTGCCAGGTGAGACAACACCGACAGACTGAGTTTCCCCTTTCAAGACAGCGAGAGCTCATGATTCATACTATAGTGACTGTGGGAGCTGCTTTGATTTGAAAAGCACATGTGGCACCTGTTTTTCCACTGAAATGATACAGCCACGAGAGGGTGGATCAAAATGCTCCTTAAGTCATTTATGGTGAAAGTAAAGAAGGCATAATCTGGCCCGGGATACGTTTCTTAAAGTCTTTACCCTGAGTAGCTCCTCCGGGAGGTCTCCCCCCTCATTGATTCCTCTGTTCATGGAGATGAAGCGCTCCACAGGGGGCTTGTCTCGGACGTTGGGATTGTGCAGGCTGGTGTTTAGCATAATGATGGCAAAAGAAAGGACGTAGCAGGTGTCTGTGCAGGTGAAAACACACAGAGTCAACACTAAAAGCCCTGGATGAATCTACAAAGTGCATGAAACTCTTCATTTTAATGTGACTTTGACTTTCAATGGGTTTACTTGTTGGAAAAAATAGTGCATGGTTGTAAGAAACTGCAATGTATGTATCAAATGAAGTGTCGTTGCTCTACCCAGTGGAGAAGTTGGGAAATTACGATTTCCTTTCGGTATCAATAGAAAACAATAATAATAATTTGTCAATTGAATAATAATCAGTTGTTGATTAATCATGCCTTGAAGCAACTGAGGCAAAATGAGGTGCACTATGTGGCTGCAACCAGCAGGGGCGCTGTTGATTCAGTCAATTAGTTTAAAGGTTTTTTTCCCCCATTTATAAAACAAAGATTATAGTTTTAACAAATTAGGAAAAAAAATATTGAAATGTATAAAATAAAAAATAACCACTTAAATTATTTATAATGTTTCCGATCACTAACAAAGTAGGTATAAAAGTAGGTATAATAATGTTAACTAAAGAACAGTTTTTCTTCCTTTAAAACAAAAATTATTCTTAAAATTAAAATGCAAACAGTTGCAGTCAAATGTATTCAACCCCCCCATTCTAAATTGTATTGTATTGTATATAATCTGCAGTAGTTTGCAATAAACCAGCAAAACAATTAAATATCTCAAGAAACTAATATTACAAATTAATGTATTGAAATTTGTTATATTTTGCAATGCGGGGTAGAATAATTTAGAGCAACTTTATGTGTAAAACACTTTTCTTTGTGGGTTTTTGTCATCTAAAACGAATAGAAATAATAAAATATAAACAAATATATAATATATTCACAACAAATCACAACAAATGATTTGACTGTCAATCTTTTCTACTGGTGATAAAGAAACTTTAAAATAATAATGATCATAATGACACATTGGTTTTATATAGCGCTCATATAGCCATCCCTGATCTCACATATTGAGAAAAAAAAAAATCCCAAGTCTTCATAGTGAAAGGTGTTTTTGAGGTGGAAGCCGGAAATCCCTCCTTTTTCCTTGAACCAACATAAACACTTTTCCGTTGATCCCATGAAGCCGCATCATCACTCCTGCCAGCCTCCATCCATCTACACGCTAACCACCTCAGTCAATCTGCACTGTCATTTACGACCCCGTGTGCACGCCGGCGCTCTGACATGGCCAATAACTAAAGTCTGGTGCGGCAACGCATCGATATTCATGATACATCAGCATGTCACCTGCGTCCCCCCACCCTCGCTTGTGTCAGGACAGGAGGAGACGAGGGGCGGGCACTCCTGACGACTATTGACCACAGATCCATTTATTCATCGCCGCTGGAGACATGAATGCTGATGAGTTTGCGAAAAAAATACCATTTCCTGAGAAACTGAGAAAAGGAGGATCGCAGCACATCATAGCATTCCCCAAATACCGAGACAGTATGCCCTCTCGTGGCGGTGAGAAGCACAGGGATGACATCAGAGCAATCTGATTGGTGCTACGATCATCAGCAAATGCAAGCTATCACTTTAGAATGGACACATATTCATAATAATCATTAGACTCATTGCCATTTATTATGTACTGTATGTGTCTCAAATGGGAACCTTGGAGGGATGACAGCAATCCTGTATGACTCATAGATGTGTGTCTACTGTGTCTACTGTATTGCTGTGTGTGTGTGCGTGTGTGTGTGTGTGTGTGTACCTGTGGACTGGAAGACACCAGGATTACATTGGCAGTACCTGGAAGCAAACGCCTCCATCATACGATCGATCTTCTGAGCTTCACCAGGAAGTCTGAAGCTCCACAGGAATTGCCTGCAACAAGGATACAGGACAGTTGCGCTACATTTGAATTTGCTGTCATAAACAATAAACATATATTAAATAGACTACGTCATGACCCATCTTCTATGTCGCCAGGCGACATGGGTGCAGTATATAAATCTCTACACCTCAAATATAAGACGACACATTCTTTTCTGACGTTTTTCTTTCCTGGTCACTCGAGTAATACTCCACATTTACAGTGGAAATCAATGATATACAGTAATTAGTTTGTTATTCTATTATATGGCAACTTACACACCATTCACATGCCAGAGATACTATCACAACAGAGAAAGTAATTTTGGAAATGGGTCCCTAATGAGTTAATATTCACAAGTCAACATTCAGATTGTAGTTTTCAGTGGTGTAGGCCTACACTTCATCATACCATGAGGCTTTTATCATATTTATTTTGCCCACAGTGTGATGTAATGAGCAAGATTTCTCTCTATGTCAGAAATGAAGTTTATGAGAGAGAATAATTGCACGTTATCAAGTATATTAACGTAAGTAACTCATTAAATTGTCAATCTTTCTCAAAAGTCTTTACTGATTTAGCAGCGTGCTAACCACCACACATACTGTAACTAGAAGGTCACTCAGACGGCTGCACACCTCCACCAGTAAATTAGTTACCACCGTTAACGTGCTACAGTATTTTGTGCTATTAACGTGCCTTTGAATAACTTCGATCTAATTAGGTTAGATCAAACTTATTCCACATTTCTCAACAGATTCCAACCGTTTCAACACCAAGCCATTCAACAATTCAGGACATTTGTGCTATTATCCACATCACAGCATTTCCCACTTTTCCCGACATTCCTATTTTTCCAGAATGCTGAATGCCTTTAATACAAATTAAATCAATGGCATTCAGCAACTACTTCCACATTTCCAACCGTTCCAACATCAGCATGGACACTTTCCTGCTCATTTATGTTTTTTTTTCCCCTCTTCATCAGGCTCACGCATTCAAACGCAATGTCTCCAGACACTGCAATCATCTAGTGAATGGAATATATTCGTTACCACCGTTAACGCGCTATTTTTGACAGCCCTAGTAAAAATCGTTGAATTTGGACATTTCCCGATCAAATACAAACCTAAGAGAAATTACGGAGAAATGCTACACGGGAGGCACTTGCAGTACCCGCTTCATCTTGAAGGGGTGGGGTCGTACGTGAGCTGGCAGGTGCTCGTCACTGCCGTTCTTCCACAGAGAGGGAGGAAAGGAAAAGCCAGTGTTTTCTTTGACAGCTGTTTAGTAGCAAGTCCAATTCAAGATATTTTTATGCTTATTGAATGAATTTGACTGCCAAGATGGAGGATTATATATCCAAATGAACAAATTATCAGACCTTTTCCGAAAGAAAAATAGGGTGCACATACCTCATATTTCAGTGAATAAAAAAAAAGAAATAAATGGGACTAAAAAGTATTAGAAAACCAAATTATTTGAATGATTCTCTACTTTTCTTGTTATCCTCTCAATGAGCAACCTGTCTTAATATAAAAACCCTCCAAAAGAGTGAACCTCACCACACGCCACTGTGTAAATCTGTTTTGTATGATATGTGTAATGTCTCGCGTTGGACTCCAGTCACTCTGAAGACAATCTGCATCAGTTTAGGCAAACTCACCTTAAGGCTTGTACGAGGTTGAGGTCCGCAAACTCGTGCAGCTCCACAAACGCCTGGAGGACCTTGATGTTGAAGTCGTCCCTGAGGGAGAGGAGCACGTGAGTAACTGTTGACATACTTCTCAGACAACTCACTCTGGCTCATTCATATGGCTTGTAAAGCGCTTTTATTGCAGCTGTTCCGCTGTTCCACACAACCTATTTCCCCTGGTGACAGAACAGTGAAGAGAGGGTGAAAAATGGTGGACACGAGGAGCAGTGGCCTCACCGTTCCCCTAAGTAGTCCCCGATCACTGTCTTGTTAAGCCCCTCGCCTTTGTAGAGGAACTGCGCGATGTCCTCTGGGGTGTTTTGCAGAAGATCGTTTTCCAGGAGGAACTGGATCCCCTGTAAATAGAAGTATTTTAACATTTATATCAGCATTTTATCCGTATTTTAATATTTTAGTTCCGGAAGGGTTTTAAGAGTGGTTCCCGACCTTTTTGGGGTCCATGTTGAACTTCTTCCTCCCCATGGCGATCTGTTTGTTTCTTTGTGTGGTTTTGCTGCATAGAAACACACAGGTGACAGTTAAGTGCATGCCGTTGACAGCCCGTAGGTCAGCTGACACTTTGTAGGCCCTCCTGGTCAACATAATGATGTTTGTTTTAGTGATCTGTCAAGGAGATCTTTTTGTAGCTGTTTTATTCAAAGCACCTTGGTGCAGGTCCCCCATGATTGCTAGGTGCTAAATGAGTCCAAACCTATTTGGCTTGCTGCACCTGGGACACATCACCTCACTCCTACCCCAGCAACCAATCAAATGAAAGCCTCTGAACCCAGGCGACTAGCTAATGTTTAGTCTGGGGGATTAACACACACACACACACACACACACAAACACACAAACACACACGCACATGACAAACCACACACACTTCTTACTATGTAAATACTGTAAAGCAAGCCACACGAATATGAGCCAAACATTTTAATCATCAATTTTCTTTTTAACCATGCTTATTTAATAGTACAATCGTAACTTGCCACTGAGCAGTTCAAATTTTGTGGCTTTGCGGTTTTTCAAAAATACAGCCTTGTTAAATTTTACATATTTTTGCCTAAATTAAGCATTTTCAAGTATAAAAATGGCTAAATGAACAAAAAACACAAATAAAAGGCATTCGGAAGATACATTTAAAGATGTGATGCTATGTCTACACGGGTCACTAGGTGTCACCAATGTTCCTGTAGTTCGGTGAGACACCCAGCATTAGACTTGATCGCCGGAACAACATACTTTTATTGCAGGTTTGAATGATCTCACAACAGGCACAATAAGAATAAGATAATCATAATAATAACAACACGAGCAACTGCTGCGGCCATAATCCACTTCAAACCCTCACTTCCTGTTCTCCACACGTCCAGAAGACATTTATTGCAACACACACGAGCACGAGTTTTAATTATGTCTTAAATGGCTTATTTTCTCTGATTATGTCTACTATACTTCGTAACACGAGTGTAAAGGTGACTATAGGGGTGTTATTTCATGTCAAGAGGGCTCTAATAATGCTAAAAATCGTATTTAGAAGGTTGTAAATAGGTTTTCTGTGCTGTAACTATGAAATATTTGATTTGTAAACAAGGAAATTCACTTACACTTGAGTCGGCAGCCAATTAACTGCAATAAACAAAGGATTACTGTAGTACGTTATCTGACTTGGAAAAGGTCCTTGAGGACTTATTTGCTGTATAAAGTAAGTCCCTATTATCGCAGAAAAACGCAAATAAGGGACACGCCAATAAAAAGTCTGAAAAATGCCAATTTTTGACACAAAAATCAGGGGTTTCCACGGGCCAATTTGCAGCTCTGAATTTGCAGTGAGCTTGTCACACAGAGAAATGATCACGGGTGTCACTAGACAGAACAATTACTACAATCACGGTGTGAAAAAGACAGTACAACATGCAACAAATACGTAAACAGACATAGGGCAACTACTATGGGGAATACAAACAACAACTATGTTAACTCTAAACATGCAACTTCAGCAACTTTTTACAAAACAAGTGTCGCAAGTGTGAAGTCGAAAGCACTTGCAGCAACGGGAATGATGCCGGTATTAATATTCCACTGGATCAGCCAATTGATAACAGCATATAGATGACACATTCTACTCTACTCTATATAATTCCAAATGCCAACAAGTCATAGGAGAGCAATCATGACACTGATTCCGGCGGGAACTCACCTCTCCCCTACGCAGGTTAACTGCTCGATTTCCGTCATGACCTCGGCTATCTCAAACTTCAGCCGCTGCAGAAAAAAAGAAAAGGGCTCATCATATCTACGCATTGATTTCAAATCTAATATTAAAGAAGAAAAGCTCACATTTGATAAGCACTGGAATATACCACTGAGAAAACAACAACAATATTGCATTGCATGTAGCTGCTGTGCAATAGCATCGCATGAAAGCCAACAATCCGTGCATAATATTAAATTACACCTCATCGTGGGACCGTTACTCACTTCAATATCATCCAGCAGCTCCTTTTTCCTGCGTCGGATGTTACACAGCTCATCTCGTTCCTCCCCCGACAGGTCTTCAGGTACTGGAATGCAGAAAGAGAGTGAAAAGGGTGAGGATGAATATAAAAAAAAAGAACCGAATGAATTGCCATCAGCCAGTCGGATTCACGGGGATTAAGCTTGGGCGCTGTATATCTACTCAGTGAAGCCAAAAACACTCCTGACCTAAATTAAAACGAGACAAAGATGTCCCTACTCGCTGTATTACCTCTTGACAGTACGGTTCTAAATGTCCCCTGTTAGGTTTGACACATGCCCGAGCATCTGGCACAGCCTTATCAGCTCAAATATTATCTTTGATACACCTGTTGTTGACTAATTAACACTTCAGGGAGCTGAAACAAACAAACACGGCACACTTTTTACATATTCCATCCCCGGGGACACCTCCAGGATATTAGTACAATATAGCCACCACTTGTAAGACTTCAGCTCAGTGAGTATCTGAAGCGTTACTCCACAAGTGCGTTTTGCTATATCTTACTGTGACAACACTTGTTGTAAATTGCATTTTTTTTTCATAGTTTGGCTGGTCCTGCGACTTATAGTCAGTCATGTGCGATATATATCAATATATATAACTAAACATGTGCAGCCTTTAAGTTAAACTAGGGTGGTGGTGGGTTTTTAGTGACACCTAGTGGCTGCAATAATCAAAATAATGTTAGGCACACAAATTGAATGATAGGCAGCATGCCGGCTGCTTTTTTTTTAATTAAGGAATACTTTCTCATTCACTTCTGTGTCTGTATGTAATGTGCAACTATAATTATTTGACACCTGTGTGGATTGAGAAATGTATTTTAGACAGAAGGGTTGTTTAATTATGACACTAATTATCGCTGAGACTATAGCTGCTGCGTCAGCCACTGACTAACTGTTTTTGCCCCCTCCCTCTGGTTTCGTCTTCTTCTCTTGTGAATTTAATGTTGTCAGGCTCCCCCAAAAAAAGCTCGCTCCGACGATAGCTCCATCATCCATTCGTCCACTTGTCCGACGTTGGGTCGTGGCGGTAGCAGCCTAAGCAGGGAAGCCCAGACTTCCATCCCCTGGCTACTTCGTCCAGCTGGAATCCAAGGCCCAGTTGAGAGACATAGTCTCTCCAGTGTAGTAGATTGCTCCATCCCAAATAACGGTAAATAAGTGGGTGATGTATTAGTAACAAAATGATGCCACATCATTTGATAGAAATGAAAATGATCACCCTATAGAGGGGGGAAATCAAAGACACCCCAAAAATGAAAGTGAAAAAATGATGCAACACACTGGTCCATTTGGCTAAAATGTCATTGTAGCAACTCAAAATGATTCTCAGTAGTTTGTGTGGCCCCCACGTGCTTGTACGCATGCCTGACAACGTCGGGGCATGCTCCTAATGAGACTACGGATGGTGTCCTGGGGGATCTCCTCCCAGTTCTGGACCAGGGCATCCATGAGCTCCTGGACAATCTGAGGAGCAACCTGGCGGTGTCAGATGGACCTAAACATAATGTCCCAGAGGTGTTCTATTGGGTTTAGGTCAGGTGAACGTGGGGGCCAGTCAATGGTATCAATTCCTTCATCCTCCAGGAACTACATACACTAGCATACACTAGCCATATGAGGTCGGGCATTGTCGTGGACCAGGAGGAAACCAGGTCCCACTGCACCAGCGTAGGTTCTGACAATGGGTCCAAGGATTTCATCCCGATACCTAATAGCAGTCAGGGTGCCATTATCTAACCTGTAGAGGTCTGTGCGTCCTTCCAGGGATATGCCTCCCCAGACCATCACTGACCCACCACCAAACCGGTCATGCTGAATGATGTTGCAGGCAGCATAACGTTCTCCACGGCATCTCCAGACCCTTTCACGTCTGTCGCAAGTGCTCAGGTTGAACCTGCTCTCATCAGTGAAGAGCACAGGGCACCAGTGGTGTAGTTGCCAATTCTGGTGGTCTATGGCAAATGCCAATCCAGCTCTACGGTGCTGGGCAGTGAGCACAGGGCCCACTACAGGACGTCGGGCCCTCAGGCCACCCTCATGGAGCCTGTTTCTGATTGTTTGGTCAGAAACATTCACACCAGTGGCCTGCTGAAGATCATTTTGTAGGGCTCTGGCAGTGCTCATCCTGTTCCTCCTTGCACAAAGGAGCAGATACCGATCCTGCTGAGGGTTGAAGGACCTTCTACGGCCCTGTCCAGCTCTCCTGGAGTAACAACGTAACAACAACAGCTGTCTCCTGGAATCTCCTCCATGCGTCCAGGTACCTCAGTGATGCCCTGGTCCAGATCTGGGAGGAGATCCCCCAGGACACCATCCGTAGTCTCATTAGGAGCATGCCCCGACGTTGTCAGGCATGCGTACAAGCACGTGGGGGCCACACAAACTACTGAGAATCATTTTGAGTTGCTACAATGACATTTTAGCAAAATGAACCAGTGTGCTGCATCATCTTTTCACTTTCATTTTTGGGGTGTCTTTGATTTCCCCCCTCTATAGGGTGATCATTTTCATTTCTATCAAATGATGTGGCATCATTTTGTTACTAATACATCACCCACTTATTATCAGGAAAGATATTCAAGATCATTTTTCCCCCAGTTTACATCTGATGTGTTTTTGAAGTGTTCCTTTAATTTTTTTGAGCAGTGTATTTCCTCATGACACATTTTTTGACTGATGAAAGTGAGTACTTTTACTTTATTTTTGTTTTATTACACAGTATTTAACAGTCATCCCTCGCTACGCTGAGGTTCAAACATCACTCCATCCTGTTTTATCAAAAATTAATTAATTCATGATCGCTGTTTTGTGGTTGACTATTGCCTATTATTAGTCAAAAAATGTTGAAGTTATATGTGGTATTGTGGTCACTAGGCGTCAGTAATGTTATATTGATGAGACATGACATGATATTACCGTCACATTGCATGTAGTCAGCCATGGCATGTCTCCTCCCATTCCCTGTGGAAGTGGTACGTTTTGGTCTTTTTGCTTTGTCCTTCTTCCCCACTCCGTTTGAAACATTATGTTTAGAATAAGTAAATTGGAGATTCTAACTAGTTAGCTCGGAAGCTTGCTATGCTAGTGGCAGCAGTTTCTTATGTCCCTGCAGGGATACCGTAGCATGTGCAATGTGTTGTAAACAAAGCATAACAGGAGTCTAAGGGTGGCTATGAAAATGAAACCGTGAGCTTTCATTTTCAGGCTTATGAACGTTTTATTTTACTTTCACTTTACTCAGTCAGATATAGTACTGATCCGTCATTTAATGGTGCCACGGCAACCTACGCTGCAGACCCCTGAGAGGACACACACACACACACACACACACACACACACACACACACACACACACACGCACTCCTCCCCCTGTACACACATCAGAAAACAGCAATCCAGTAGAGAGTGAGCTGACAGGAAGTAGGTCATTTTCACATGGAGTTATACCAGATTGCGCCTCTCCTGTGCTTTCTCTTCCTCACACACACACACACACACACATATATATAATTTCTAGCTCAGTCCACCCCCCACCCCAGCACAAAGTGGGGGTGAGAGCTGATTGAAAACCCCCAACTGAATCATCCGCCTAAGCAGCTTTGCACTTCACACACACTCACATTTTCCCTCTGTTGTTGTTGTTAAGTGGAAATAATGAAAGTGTATTCTTGTATCTGATAGAATCTTCATCCTAAACGCCTCCAATTTTACCCAAAGACCACCAAAGAGAGCAGCCAAGAAAGCAGGGGTGCGATGTGATCTTCAGACACACACACACGCACAGTCTAACAGGATGAAAGCAGCTCATCCTACCAGTCAAAACGTGAACACAATAAAAATGTCAAGGGTTGCACACTCAAACACCTAACTAAGAACAAGGAAACGAGAAAAAAGACACTTCCTTTAAGTTGTATAATAATCTATAATTAGTACAGTCGCCTCAGGTTTGAGAGGTTTATTATTGGAGTTTTATTCTGCACTGGAAGGTCTTGTCAGTATTTTGCCCTGCCTTGTAGCTAAATAGAATAACATGACTGATTGTTTGGGCCATTCTAGTGATGTGACTGCATTTAAAATAAGGAACGAGAGGTCCAAGTAAGAGAAAACCCCTCTTGTCTGCCCGCCAACATAACTGCAAACAGTCTTACTCAAGGTGGGAACCAAAACTTAAACGGCACAATGCGTAACAAGTAAATTAACACACGACGATGAACTGCCATTCTATGTGGGTAACGAGGACTAAGCGCTAACAACAAACGTGTAACTTTAACTGTCATTTACAAAGTACCCGCAAGGTATGCAGGGTAATCCAGCGGCAACTCCTCTCGACGTTACAATATAGTGAGATATTGATGTACAATGACGTGTACATTAGCTATGAACTCACCGCACACTTACATGGAGCACGGGATACATCATGAATGTTTCTTTGCTTTTTAATTCCCATGCAATGAATCCAAATGGCCGTAAGTCAATAACCTTATGTTCTGTTGTTAAATGCGTTTTAAAAACATAATAATGTCGCACATTTTTTACGACACATACCGAAAAGCTCAGTTTTAGCTGTCCACACAACTTTTTGCATCAGAGCCAATTATGCATATTAGACAATACCATCATCTAGCCCCATATGGCCCCCAAGATAGACAGCAAACCTGTAGGAATCATGTGGAATAAAATGTCGAAAATTGCCAAATAGCTAGAATACAAGCCAATTTGCTGGTAGCAGTGCAAAGACCTAAAAAGCTGTTCCATATGCTTTGCACAATCCAAGTAATTCCAAGCTTTAGCGTACTTTTCTTGTAAACAGGGCGACTGCAGAGGCTGAAAGAGCTCAGCAAATCGCCTACAAAGATACAACCTGTGACGCTATATATGGAAAGTGCAGAGTCATGTGATACCATGCGCTACTGCAGGTACTACTACAGAAGCGATGCATTGTACGTTACACTTTGCAGGAGTCTGCATGTGTGTGTGTTTAAAGTGAGCAGCCCTGTTATAACGTAGGCATATTACTCATTTTGCATACAGTAAGTCCCTGAAGGCAGCACGCGCATAGATTACCAATGTAACACCACTCTGCCTTTTCACATTACACACATGTACTCGTCGGTCCCCTAAAAGTGTGCACAAAATTTGGTATCATTCACCCTACAGTGGGTGTTTTGTAGAGCGCATCGAGCTGTGTGGGACTCCAAGTCAACCCAACTAGAAAGGTTTAATAACAGCGCCACCATATGGTGTATTTCTCAAAGAAATAACAGCACATGCAACACAGTTGGGGTGCATGTTTTGACAAACGATCACCATGTTGCGTGCAGCAGTTCAACAGTAGAAGGGTTAGCTTACACAAACAAATACACACAGTCATCTGGCTGACTTTTTGTTACCTAAATTGGTTTTATTATCAATTCTGGGTGACCTTAAGTCCTTTATAAGGCTCCCACAAGTTGAAGCTAAAACACCGATGAGTCTTTTCAGTATGTACAGTCGGACGCTGTCTTTTAATCAGTTTTATTAGCTGTATAAAAATCGGAGCGGTTGTAAAATCTTATGACCAAGTTGCAAATAAAACACTGATTGCTTTGCTCTGCTCAGTCATAAGCCTCAGAGGGAGAAAGATGAGGATGACTTGCAAATTGTTCACGCTGCTGATAACAGGGGACGTAGGGTATTTCATGCACACAAATAAGGCACACAAACAGCAGATGAGGACAACTGCATTTAGTGAAATGTGACCTGTGAAGTTCCATGCATGAGGGGAAAAAAAAAAAAAAACCTGCTCACTGGGTGACGCTGACGACAAAACAAGCAGCGCTTCCTGAATTTTCGGCAGCCTTGCAGCAGGACAATAGACGGACAGGCGTTAGCTTTGATTGGGAATATTGGGCAGGGCCTTCCGTAGCAATGGCAACAGCGTAAACACCAGGCACAGGGGGGTCGTTAGGGAACACTTACACAAGCGCATGACAAATACAGAGATCTCTGGCGCAAATACTTGCAACCCTCCCGGGCTGAGAATGATGCAAAAAGGGAGTCGGAGGATATCAGAGAGAGGAACACCTACTTGTGGATAAAAATACATACCACAACGCCTCTTCCACTCAACGGGTCGCATGATGACTGGCCTGCCATCAACGTACGTGCGCAACTTATCCCCGTTTAAACTCCAACTCTTCTACATATTCATTCCTCTGTTTAAACACACAACACACACTGCCAGACGTTTTGACAGCAATGGCCGACACTCCCCCAAAAGCAACAGGACGATCTGGATAAACCGGTCCCCTCTTGTCATGTCATTTGCATTCCAGCCTCCATCATTCAGTCTCACACGTATTTAAACAGGCACATGGTGCTGAGGAATACCCTGTTCTCACACCAGACGGCCCACTTTCTATATATACACACAGCAGAACCTCGGTTAGTGTCTGCCCCGGATAGACTGCTTCTCGAACATCCAAATATTTCCACCAAAATTAGTTCTTGGTTTGTGTAGATTTTCCGGTTAGCGTACAAAATGTGTTGTAGTTATTCATACACTGCATGAGTCCAACTGTGTTCTTAATGTATTTTTACCACAAAACGTCCTTTTAGCATCCTTAGCTTGCTAACAAAATGGCTACTGGAACTGGAAGTCAACTATATCTCCCGTCTATGATGTAAATGTGACCCGCCCGCTTCACACTGCCCACTCCGGGACTCAACACAGGACCTTTGGAATGGTGCTGACCGTTGGACCAAAAGCGTTCAAGGCTGAGGGAGTGAGGTTTTACCGACGTACACTTGCACAGCCACCCTGGCTGGCGTCCGTTTATGTCATCAGCAACTGACTCTCAAAAATGTTGACGTAAAACACGTTTTTACAGTTTTACAATTATTACTTTTACTTTCGTTGAAGATGTGACTGTTCCCAGAGACCGGATGTGGAAGCGAGATCAACGTCCTCCTCTTCAACACCACCTACTGTATGTGTTTTGTCGTGGGTTATTTCTTGAATTCAACAGTCCTTCTCACCTTCTTTATCAAAATGCCGGCACCTGCGACTTTCTTTGCCTCCATTCTGAGTTATTGAGGTGAAAAACGCTACTGAATTCAAGAAATGAGTCATAGCAAAACAGGAAGGTGGTGTCCGTGTTAATCTCGCTGCTACATCTTGTCTTTGGGAACAGTCACGTCAAGAATCACGACTTCAATGAAGGTAAATGTACCCTTAAATGTTCATTTATCCCTTTCATTCATCGTTAATATGTATTTAAATGCATTTCGAATTGTTTTATGTATTTAAAACTATAAAAACGTGTTTTGTGTTAACATTTTTGGCTTTCTGGAACAGATTAATTGGATTTACATTATTTCTTACAGGAAAAATGGATCTATTTCAGTTAGAGTCGGACCTTCTGCAACAAATTAATGACCCTAATCAAGTTTCCACTGTATATTGAAAGTCTGTGGCCCAAAATCTAGCCATGATACTGGAATTTAAACAGTATAAAAGTGTTAGCTTTAATGCTAACGAGCTGTGTTTGTCTCCGACACAGTGTGTGGCTCCAAAAAGCGCTATTGCGCACTTTATCCCCTTTTTACATACACTGTAACGCTACACTTGTCCAAAGTAATAGATGTCATATATCACAACAATGGAGGACACAAACGTTAGCAACGCTAGCATAGCTATGTGAGCTACAGTGCTAACACTATACTCACATATCAATAGTAACATCATGCTAGGTTAGCCTATTAGCTGACATAAAAACAACAATGTGCGATTGGCTGGCGACCAGCCCAGGTTGTATCCCGCCTCTCGTCAATGGTCTGTTGGGATAGACTCCAGCATACCCCTGCGACCCTAGTGAGGACGAGCGGCAAAAAAGATGGATGGAAAAACAAAAATGACCAAACTCCCATGTCTGTAGCCATCTTATTTTCTTGCAACAGAACAGGCTTTGTATTCTAGGAGGTATAGTTATCGTGTTTATTGAATAAGTGGGCACTTATACAGGTAGAACATTTATGAGTAGCTTTGGCAAATCTTCCTGCAGTACCCATTTTTATGACCATTTTCGAGTTCCAGAAAATGTTCTCATTTTACTTTTCGTATACATTTAGCTTGACAGCTCTTAGTCTTGCAAATGAGGTGGAGCCAGGGCCGAGCCAGAACAATAGATGCTAACGAGCCAGTATCAGAGTCGTTCATACCCAACTCAGGGAGTGACACTTCCCTTTTATCGGAGGTGCTAATGGCGGGAGAGGATTAGACCACTACTCCGCCCAGGCTTAGTGTAAGGAACCAATAGAAGGAGGGTGTTGGCACACCAATTCCGCCCACTCTTACTGTATTTAAGGCCTAGGCTACCAGCACTTATTAGTTTGCTGACGAAGCTCTTCGGATGAGGAGCGAAACGTCCGACACCTTCTTCACAGAAGTACAGATGACTTCTCAAGAAGCCTTTCCCTCGATGGACAACTCCTGTACGACTGAGAGCCTACACAGACGCATTTAGCTTGTTGTTAGGCAACCTAACTCACGTTGAGACTCGTGGCGGAGGAACCAGGCTCAGCAGCCACCTATCTCTGCATTTTTGGGGTTATTCCTTGAACTATTTTCCCTTTATGATGGACTATCTTAGTAATAACTTTTTCAGAAATCCCTATTTGAACGATTCGCACATGACTTCACTTGACGTCTCGCTAGAAATACGCTTCTTTGACCCCGCATCTGCTTGAGATGGTGAAGACTGCAACCGGTGTGTGCATCAAATACATTTTCTTCTCAGTGTTCAGTGTTTGAGCGCCTCTTCTCTCAATAGTGGAGCAAACAAGTGAGGGAGAAGATGATTTCTCTCATGTTTGGTGCTCGTAAGTAGTCTCTAGGGACACTTTTTACTGTTAGAACATCATTAAAAGCCACTTTTGCATAATAGAATCGATTTAACACTTTTACGCGTGCCGTCACTTGACGATACCACGTTGTATTACTCCAAATGTGTAGCTTGTTTCAAGTTGTTCTGTTATTTATGTATGCAAGGTGACGGCTATCATTATTGACTTGCGGGTGGAGTAACTGTGTTAATTATATGACTTCTACAGTACAATGGTTTGCCTTGTTAGGATTTTTTCCACGGATGCAAGGGCTGGTGAATAGGTTGAGTGCTGCTACAAGCCAGATACCTTTTTCCTCATCTTTATTAGAACAGTGTGAAAGGGTATGCTGCTCAGCTTATGCGTTTTACCTTCTGTGTCATTTCCTTCTTACATGTTTTGTTACCTTGTTGTGCAAGCTGATGAAGGCTCAGGCCATCTGTCAGACCCGTTGACTGCAGACAGACTCACTTTGTCTCCATGCAGCACAGACTTTCTCATCCTGCTTGGCTGATTTTTTTCAAGTCCATTTCACAAAAAAAGGTTTCACAAAAAAGCCCTGTTTAATCCACCGCGAGCATATAGCTAGTAGTGCTGTTTGGGCTCACATGCATGTTTGCGATCTAAAGTGTGTTGATGCTGCATTCTTTCGTCATGATCCCATTGGAATTCGCCGATTAAAAATTCTGTCGAATTGTTGATTAACTGCGTCAATGAAGCAACCACGGCAAATCGGAGTGCACTACTCGGCAGAGTAGCTGCCAGCAGAGCCGCTGTTGATTCATGCTGTCTACAGTAAATTCAGTACCGCTCCACCAAGCAACATTATTTGGCTCAATAAACTGCTGGCATGGCAAAATGAGGTAAGAACATTCGGACACATTAAAAAATATCCGTCCATTTTCTATGCCACTTATCCTCACTAGGGTCGTGGGTATGCTGGAGCCTATCCCAGCTGACTTCGTCCAAGAGGCGGGGTACACCAGTACCAGCTAGCTATTAGCTCATAGCACGTCAGCAGCACGCTGACAATGCCTCAGGCCACTACTGAAAGGTAAGTCTACATATTGGAGCCGCCGTCGCTGCTGCTGTATTTTTGTTTTTGAGTTTGGAAAGTTAACACTAGGTGTAGCGTTCCTTTCTAGGCTGCTATGTGAAATCAACGCGCCCAGGAAGGAAGTTGCTGAAAACGACCAAAGTACTGCAAAATACTGTTAGTATTACACGTTATCATGAATGTGCCTGTTGCTACATGGTACATAAAACTTTGTTGGAGGTTTTTGGAGCTGTTTTAATAGCAGGTATTATAGACGGAATAGGTTTGTTCCATTGCGTGTATTAATGAGCTGCCTCTTTTTATCTGCTTTTATATCTTTAGAACACAGAAAAGAGAAAGACATGTGATCTATGATTGTGGATGATAGGCAAAATTCCCCCCAAAAGTGCAGTTTTCCTTTAAAGACTTCAGACTTACGTGAGATGCAAAACACTTTCTCCCAACTCTGTTACTCTCCTAATAAACTGCTCAACTCCATCATCGAGATAGCCGTGAAGCAGTCTACTTTATCAAGACACACAAGTGCTTCGGAAAGTCCTCAGGGACTCACTCAGGAAATATCTGTCTAAGACGGAGTTCTGAGCGGTCAAACAGAACTTGCACGTGTTTCGAGTCTTGACTCTGGGACAGATGGACGATGGGAGGATAGTCACACTGCCAAGTAAGAGGAAGAACGGGATGTGGGTGGCTCAGGTCCGGCCGCCACTTTCCCAGATTCTGTGTGCTCTTTATTTAGCCTCCTATTTTCAATGTGAAGAAAACATTGGTCCATTCTGTCGATAACCAATTTGATTAACATTTCCCTGAGATCGATTTGCCATCGGGAGTCCAGTGACCTTAAGGCAACATTTAAACAGTCTTTTGGCAAAGCATCGATACGCTGCAAAGAAAAGAACCGCTTCACATTAGCAAATAGGGGTGCAACAGTACATGTATTCCTAATTGGATGTTCCATTCCCACATGGAACACATTGACTGAGGTAAAGGAACTCAAAGTGCCTCATGATATAGTCACGCGGCTTAAACATTATCGTTGTAGTTGTTGTAGGCTTTTTGGGAACAGTCTTGGTGAAATATACGAACGAATGAAGACAAGTGGATAAGACGGGAATGCGGAGTGGAACTATTAATGCTGCGTTTCAGCCAATAAACTGTAATTTACTAAAAATTAAATAATTCAGACTGTTCAAACTCTTGCACTTGTCTGCATCGTTGTACTTTCCTAAAGAGAAATGTTGCACTACTAAACATGATTTCATATTTATTCTTTTTTATTTGGCTTTATATTCACTAGACAACTACCTGCCAACAGTTTTTTGTTTCATTTTAAAAATCATTCATGCTGTTTACACAAAAGCTAAGCAGTTTTATGTTTTGCATTTTGTTCTTTTATTCTTACATTTAGCAAAAAAATGACCTTAAAACCAAGGTACATACTGAACCGTGATTATGGGAGTACCCTAATAGCATACATTCTAAGACTAGTGACTCGTCTGCGTCCTTGGTAGGTGGTCATCACTGGATTATCAATCATATCTGATATCTGATCATCATCTCTGCGAGGAGTGGCACTGAAGCAGTGACTTATGGGGTGAGAGGACAGGTAGACAAAGTATGCAGCACTGTGTGTGTGTGTGTGTGTGTGTATGTGTGGGTGTGTGTGTTTGTGTGGTTAAGACCCTGAGTCGAGATGCAGTCTCCTTAAGTTATTGTTGCATTGATGGAGATCGTCACCCTGACCGAGCATGGCAAGGCCCTCCATTTCTTCAAAAGGCACATCCGGTTTATACATACACACTCACAATCCACATCTGACAAAAACGTAACAGCATCTCTAATACTGTGATCATACAGTATACGCTGTATTTTCCAACACTCCAACAGTGAAAGCAGCCGACCTCTAACCTTTAATCCACTAGCAGTCACCCACTCCCCTCCACACTTGATCTTGTCCATTTGTCTGCGCAGCCCGCACTAATCCGCCCGTGCGTATCGTATACACACACGCGCGCACATTCCTGTACACAAACATGCCTCCACAAGTGAGATAGTGAGATTAAAAAAATGAGGGTATACACACCACATCGTGCTAAGTCGAGCATCTGCTTCCTGAACCCCTGCATAGTAGCCAAGCTGCTATCACCCGTTCATACAGTATCTACAGTATCACGCCACTCGCATTTCAGCAACCATTATCAATAAAGTAAATCTTCTCAAGGGACAATGCTATAAAAATGAAACCTGTACAGGTGGTCCTCGGTTTACGAACGAGTTCCTTTCCTACGAGTCAAATTTTAGTGCAAGTCGGAACTCATACCTAAATTTACACTTCAGTCACTTACACTGTAAGTAAGGAACACATGAACATAACCTACAGTCATAAAAACACTAAATACACGAATTAAATGTAATTTTAAAAAAAGACTAGGCTGCTTAGTTATTACTGTCGCTTTCATACGAGTAGATCGTTTAAGATGCTCAATGATAATGAGCCACCTGGCGAGTGTAGTGTTTAAGAGTTTTGTGATTTCCCACTGTCTTTGAAGGTGACAGGCTAAGTCCTAACTGTGCGTGGGGGGGGGATGCGGGAGGAGGACGGCTGTGTGCAGACAGGACAGTTGATATTGTTTTAGCGTGGCTGCAGCCGACAGTAGCCTGTTTTGCTTTTGCTATGAACGTATACGAGTGCGATCTTTATCCTTAATGATGGTCGAGTTGAGACGGTCAAGTGTTGAGCAGCGTGGCTGCGCGTGAGCCGCACATAGTGTATTCTTCCACTACAACTAGTTCTTGAGTTTGAGTGCATCGTGTTTACGGAACAAAATTATGTTTTTAATTAATTTATGGAGGCGTGTTCCTAGCCACAAACGCCAAAACAAACAGAGGACCCTGTGTACACTGTATAGAGTAGTCTGTGTACAGCTTGTATAGCAGTATAGATACACTGCGGTACACTCTGAAGTATACCCAAGTTTACTTTCTATAGTGTCCCTTAAGAAGATGTAATAAAATGGTTACTGAAATGTGAGGGGTGTACTCCTTTTGTGAGATGCATACATCCCATACACAGGCTGCTCAGATGGCCTTCCTGCTGTAACACCAGGATCCCTGCTGTGCTCCTGAGTGCTACACAGAGAATTCAAGACTGCAACAGCCGCCTTCTTCACAGAACCAGCAGCGCCGTCACTGCTTATCCTCTCGCCGCATGAAGGGAGAATGAATTTTGCATGATGCAGCAGCAGCAGCATACAGCCATGGGGGTAGAAACACGCACATTGTGCAAAAAAAAAAAAAAATATGGCAAAGATGTGCTGAGAGATGTCAATGAGTTGAATGACTCACTGACTCCCACCCCCCTGAGCGATTCACAGAGTGTTACAAATCCTTTCTGTGGCAGTGAAGTGGCTGGAGGCCCAGTGATGGGCGGGGGGCTTCAAGATGCTGGAGGCTGGCCAGCGCGTGCGAACACACACACACACACACACACACACACACGCAGGTTGGAAAAAGACACGGCACAGCAGAGATAACAGATGAATACACACTTGGTTTTGCTTTACAAATTCAGAGGCATGCTGGGAGCGATCAAACACTTGCAAAAATCCTATCAGAAGAAATTAGCGTTAAGGCTTGCCCTCCAGGAAAATGCTTGTTTTTTTTAATATAAGAAACGAAAGAAAAACTGGTTCTGGGTTTTGAATGATTGCCCCATGTTTTGTGGTGATATCGAAGAAAACATATGATATTGTAATATGGAAAATGCAATACTGTGCAATGGGAGTGCTAGTGTTGGAACCTACTATATAGCGCCCTCTTCCTGCTCAGCCATGACTGCTAATTGTCCAAAGCTTCTCTGAGACGTGTGTGTATGTGTATGTGTATGTGTATGTGTGCGCAAACTACGGGCATGTGCCTGAGCACAAGTCGTGCGTGAGTGGCATCCATTAACATCCTTTCAGTCCAAACGACAAATCTCACTCGGTTCATCTCGTAATTTTAAAGAATGCAGTTGTCCCTCGCCACTTCGCACTTCGAATTGCGCAGCTTCACTCTATCACAGCTTTTTAAAAAAAAATTATCTTAAAATGCTGCTAAATACGGCCTTTTATTACTCTAAAAATATGCCTATAGAAGCAAATTGTACATATTTTTGGTCTAAATGAAAACATAAAAATGGTTAAATTAACTAAAATACATTTATAAAGCATTCAGAAGAGGCATTCAAAGACACTGTGAATGATATGTACTAGTCTACACTGGTCACTAGGTGTCAGTAATGTTAATGTAATGTTTAACTGTAATGTTCGGTGAGACACACAAGCACCAGACTTGATCGCCGGAACAACAGCTTTTATGACAGGTTTGAATTGTCTCACAACAGGCTCAATCATCGCTAATAAAAACACGGGCTACTGTTGCGGCCGTAACCCACGCCAAGCCAAAACTCAATTCTAGGACCAGATCACATTTAGAAACAAAACACATGAGAATGAATCTATTTTATGCCTTAAATTGATTCTTTTCTGTTATTATGTCTACTATTTTGGGTAATGGGAGTGTAAAGGTGACTATAGGGGTGTTATTTCATGTTTAGAGGGCTCTAAGAATGTTAAAACCTGTATTTGGACGGTCATAAACATGTTTTCTATGCTCAACAAAAATATTTCATTTATAAATAAGGAATCCTACTTTGCGGAAATTCACTTAGCTGCAACCAATGAACCGCTATAAAAAAATTTGTATAATCTGTTGTCTGAAACCACTATTGGTAATATGGTAGCCGGTGGTGGTGTTCTTCTCTTTTTGGACCTTTAAGTAAAAAAGAAATCCTCCCTAAGAGAACCCAAAACTAGATGCATGGCGGTAGAGTAGGCATTCTCCGTAAAAGTTGTTCAACAAAACGACCATCTCAAAATGAAACTAAGTGTCTGAATGATGGCTTAGTTTATTTCAAACATTCTTAACAAATATGTACTTTGCCTTTTTAAAAATTAAAAAAAAGGAAGAAGCAGAGCTTATTTATCCTACCCCTTCTCCCATCTGTTGATAGTGAATACTAAATGAAATAAAATGCCATAACTTCATCAAAAGTCGTACCATTTTACCATTTTTGGCCGATGTAGACTATAAATCGTACCCCCCAGAGAAGTGAATAATGATCTCCCAGTGGGTTCAGACCAGTCCAAAGTGAACAGTGGATTAAGTGGGATCCCAGATGGAGATTTCCAGGATGATAATCAGATCCTTGAACTTTTCCTAAGAATGTAATGACATCTGTTGAAAGAAAGTGAAGAAAATAGGTCTGGAGCACTTGATGTTTTGTCAAAAAAAAAAAATGGGGGCGGGGGGGTTACACCTTTTTCCTGCAGGTCAAACAACCTTTGGCTTTTTTCTTTGGCTGCTTACATAAGTGTTCCAACCCTCCCTTTTCCTGTCCACTCGACCCCTCTCTTCCTTTCCGTGAACCTGAACTACCACCACCCACACACACACACACACACACACACACACACACACACGCACACACCGCTAATAACTATGAAGCCCGTTTGCAACTGGATTTCCTAACGGAGCAGGACGTCTTTTGCCTGAAATCCACATGACTTCAGACTCATGAGACATTAAGCAGGCTCTGCAATGGTCCAATTTGTCTCTTGATCTTTCCACCCAATCTGTCTCACTAGACGGTAAATGTATGTCATTGTTTGTTAGACCGAGAGGAAATTGGAAACGTACTTAGTTGAAAAAACATGTGTGCTTTCTCCGTCAGCTGCACCAGACTAAAAACAACACCAGCCACTCATAAAAGTCCGAACTAGGTTTTCTTCAAGGACAAAGAAAACAGAGTGGAGGTTCAAGTAGCCTCTTACTAATTCAAGCTTATTGTTTACGAAAGCAGTCCAAATCCAGACGTAAATATGGGTCAGTCTGGTGCGATGTCCGATGGACTGAGAGGCTGTCACGGCCAAGTTTAATCTGCTATCTCGTTTTTGATATTTGTAATGGCCAAGCTCGACGAGGGCCCTCTCATGTGTGGTGCAGCCACAAACAGAAGCCAAGTCTGAAAGATTGACGCAAGTGGGTTCATTTTAATGTGTACAGAAAAGTCTTCTGGGGCAGCAGCAGCTCCGGCTGGAGGACTTGGCTTACAGACCAAAGGGAGGCCTGTAAAAGCCCCGTCCATTCATGTAACCATCCATTTTCTATAGTGTTTATACTGTTCAGGGTCACAGCTGGAGCTGGAGCCTGTTTCACCATGCACAGGTTGCCAGTCCATCACTACAGTACTAACACTCCAGTTGATTTGGTCTGCACCAGAGTTTGGGTACTGTGTTCACAACTAACCAACAAGAACTGCACTATAATGGAGAATGAACCTGGGTAACGCCTACACAGGTGTGAAAGCACTTTAAACTTTTCCAGCACTCTTTGGTGTCATTCTAATGTCCCACCTTGACATGCGTCCAAAAACCTCAGGTTATTCAGCACCCAACAGAAAGACTGTCGGACATAGACCATCGTGAACGATGGTGTCTAGTTGTGCAACTGTCTTCACTCGTAGGCCTGGGTTCTCTGGTGTTCTCTGGTGATTTTGTCCCGCCTGCTGTTCTTGCAGGATGTGAGTGCCCTTCTCCATGGGACCTCATCCTTTAAGGAGGCGGCGTGGCTGAGGAGGTGGAGCGGTCATCCAGTAACTAGAGGGTCACTGCTGTTGTGTCCTTGGGCAAGATGCTTCGCCCACATTGCCCCGAGAGTCGCCCACACTGGCTGCTTCGCTGACCAAGATGCCGGTCCCAGGGAGCTGCAGGACGGCTGCCCACTGCTGCTCAAGAGGTTAGAGGAGTTAAATACGAAGACAAATTTGTCTTCATGTGGCAAATAAAGAACTTGCAGCGTGCAAGCTTGCAAGGTCTGTGCTGGTGGAGGGATTCTAGCTCTGATGCTGGTACAGCAGTGTTTCAGGGTGTCTTTGACACAGTCCTTATATCATTTCTTTGGGCGACCTATGTTCCTCTGGTCCTGAAAGAGTACTCCATAGGAGTACTTTGTGCGGCAGCTGGGTGCTGTCCAATCTGCATGTCCAGTCCAACTGAGCTAGACTGAGCTAGACCAGGTCGGATCTGTCGAGAAACTCCAGGTTCATCATTTTGTCCTGCCTTCTGATGTCAACAATTCCACCAATCAAGAATTTGGGGGAATCCTACCCCTCTACTAGGTACCTTTATCAGGGAAGGTTTGGGTTGTGGGAAGATTTTTTTACCCAGGTCATTTCGGTGGAAATGCGGCAATGTTTTTCAAAATATCGGGTAAATGCCAAAAGTTTCTGCAATGGAACAATTTAATTCACGTTTGTTGCACACAGGTGATAATTCTCTGACCAATCTACAGACTCTAGTAACTTACCGCACTACCATACAAACAAAAAAAACAAGGGTTACGGATTGGTTATTTCAAGATGTTTAACAAAGTAATTATTTGCACCAAATTGTGTTTGCTGGCTGAAAAAGGTCTCTACTTCCCGCTTAAACCTCTCCAATTTCAAAACAGCCACAGGATCCCCCACACTTTTCAGTCCTTTGTTTTCCATCAAGGTGAACCGGTTTATTTATGAAAAAAATACTCTTGCCAGAAAACCACTAAGAGGCTGTACGCTATCAAAGCACAGTTTGTTCCAAAGTCCAGAGACTCCTCTCCACTCTCAGCCACTTCACAGCATGTGGGCTGCGCAGGAGCCCCCAAAGACAGCAGCTGCACCAAGACCAAAAAGACCGATCCCTAGCAGGAAGCTGCCAGAAGTGCTGCCCTGTGGTCTGTCCACTAAAAGTCGCTGACATCTCCGAACCTCCTCGCTGTATGCGTCACAACCCCAACAAGACCGCACGCTTTAAACGGCTGGTTTTCACGACATGCAACAAGGGCGTACTGTGGCGAACCGTGGGAGCCGGCTACACTGTGAAGCCAGTGTCTGGTGCTCAATGTTCTAATTCATGCCATATGGGCTTGTGATGACGCTGGCGTATACTCGACTAGTCCACAAACAAATATACAGTAGCGCTCTGCCAGCACAGGTCCAGCCCCGGGATAAAAAGTGCTGTAAAAGTCAGTCACGTAAAAGGAGAATGTGTTGTAGTGTTTTACATGTGTAGCTTTGTGTCAGTCTGACCAACTGAGTACCTTTATTCTCGTCTGAGGCTGCAAAAAAAGCAACTGATGATACACTAAATCACAGGTTTCAAACTCAAGGCCCGGGGGCCTTTTCTACTACACAGTAATTACCCAACTACTATCAGGTACTACTTCAAGTACCAGGTCAGGTAGGGTTCCGATGCTTAACTTAACAGACACCATAGCCTCTACTTTGCTGCAGTGGTCCATTTTTTGCTGCCGGCAGTCTCCTCTTGGATAAAATGTGTCTTCTTACCATAGAAGTACATCCAGGAGACCCTCATTTTCCTCCATTTTTGCTTGTGTGCATGTCTCGCGTTCAATGCGGTGTGTTTTTTTGCGGTAATAAATGCTGGCTATCGTCTATTGTTGTTCTTTGTTTACAGTGTTGCGTTGTTCTTCGCCGTCCACTAACAGTTACACTATTTAGGAAGCTTAGAGAGGTATCACCATGCTGCCTCTCGTAGTGAAAAAACAAGTGCAGTAGGGTAAACCATTCCAAGCCATACCATAGCAGGCTAAAGTGAACTTTGGAGGAAACATGGCTAAAAATAGTAGCAGACCAGCCCTAGACACCTTTAATGTGAGTTGTAAATTACACTTCATGACTGCAGGGGGAGTCTGGGAGTGAAAAAAAAAGAGAAGTGAATCAAGATGAAAAGTATAACATGATGTGATGGATGGTTATGATGGCTACCACCTCTTACTGCTCCGTGAGTTCATCAACGTGAAAGAAAATAAACTGGAGAACCGATTCAGTATCCCCTGCCTGGCGGTCCTCCATACCGCTCAACTTTTGTCTGGCACGTTATTCCGCCTCCACACAGACAGACAAGTTCCCTCTCAGACGTTGCAGCGTGGCTTCCAGAAACAACTCTTACTTTTTATTCTTTCCACAGCACACACACACACTTCCTGTCACCTCGCTATCCACTTGTATGTCTTTTTGTGAGGCATCATCATCATCAGCATCAACCACCAACCGCTCACGCTCTACTCTTTTCCTGCAAAACCCCCCTCTGAGCGTCCAGCTCCACTGTGGGTGCATGCGGGGGTGTTTGCCTGAGTGGGTGCTGCTAAAAAAAGAGATTAATGTGCGCGCAACACTAGACTCAAAACGACTTTCCTGCGTTTCCACCCTACAGGCTGCAAGTCAGCTATGCATGGCTGGGATAACAGTACCATATGTCTGTCTGGGAGACTCGCTCACGTGTGCCACCGCTGGAGGCTTGGCCGGCTGCACACAACACAATGACAGCTTTATGCCCTGCCTCTACGTACACCTACTTAGTTACTGTGCACCCTGCAGCTCTGCAAGCCGTCGGCATGTGGCACCAACTGGTGGAAAAAAACTCAAGTGCTCTTTCTCACCGGCACCTTGGCCTTCTGATACCTTCATGAGTGCCAGCCTGAGCAGACAATTCGCATACCACTTCAATTTGTGTCAATACTGCAAGAAAAAATGTTAATATTCTCTCACGGTAGATTTGTTATTTTACAGAATCAATTCTTAACATTATGAGGGGAAAAAAAACATAATTCTACGATCGAGTTGTAATATGACATGGAAAAAATGGGGCAATTTTGTGAGAATAAAGTTGTAAAATTAACAGGAAAAAAGTCATAATTTTACAAGAATAGTCATAACATTACAAGAAAAAAGGTTCTGTTTTGTCAGAATAAAGTCGTAAAATTATGGGGATGAATGTCATAATTTTACAAGAATAAAGTTGTAATATTACAAGAAAACACGACGCAATTTTGTGAGAATGAAGTCATTATATGAGGAAAATGTTATCATTTTAGGAGAATAAAGTTGTAATATTACAAGGAAAAGGGTGTAATTTTGTAAGAATAAAGTCATAATAGTAACAAGAAAAAAAGTCATAATTTTACAAGAATAACGTTGTAATATTATAAACATGACGCAATTTCATTAGAATAAAGTCATAAAATGAAGGAAAATGTCATAACTTTATGAGAATAGGGTCATAACATTACAAGAAAATTTCAATTTTTTCAGAATACAGTCGTCATTTTAAAAAATCACAGTACTAAGAGAAAAAAAGACGTACTTTAGTAGAAGTATGGCAGGTTTTTACACAATAAAGTTTTTATATATTAAAAAAAAAGAGTGTTCGTGGTTACAAATAGTCGTATTTTAATGAGATAAAAAGTTGTAACTTTACAGAGTAAGCTATAATACGAGAAAAAAATAAATCCTCATTTACAAGGTAGAAAATCATAGCCTGTAAGACTGAATTGTTTTGTTTTGTTTTGTTTTTAAAAGGGAAAAGAGAAAAAAAAACCTGTTGGGCACGAGCCCATAATAGAAAAAAATAATATGGCACGTGATTCTCATGCATTTTTAATTGAATTGTCACAGTGGTGCAAAGGTTAACCCAGTGAATGCGCAGGAAATACAACGCTATACCTTCACTGTCATAAGTGTGTGACGCTGTGGTGCAAAATCAACTTGAACGAACAGTAATCCATTGACATTATTGTTATTGTGGAAGATAAACATCATTGTGGGCGTCAGACGAGCGCATGTCTCCGGATAAGATATTATAAGCTATGCATGAAATGTGTCATACCTTGGTTGTCGTCGTCCATGCTAGCAGGCTGCAATTCAAGACCCCCCCAGGAAAAATCGGTGACAGAAACTTCCGCTGCACGAATGAGGTCTAATTTACGGCTAAACCAAGCGCGCGTCCTAATTCCCTGCGAGCATCAGACAACAAGGGCAGCGTCCTGTTTGGGGAAATGTGTTCGCCATTTGGACTTCGGACAAGGTTCACCCGTCCAACCGAGAACGATGCGTCTCTGAGGTGGTAGCAGTGACTTAATAAGCCCCCCCTTGGTTGCAGCAGAGTGTTGTCAAGACTCTCAAACGCCTCCTTGTTTTAGCAGACAGTTCCCAATCAGCACTTAGCGCAAACCTGGAAGTTGTTTTTTTACCTTCAAAATAAAAGCTACAGTCAACGCTTGAACGGCTGACACCTGACTGGACATTGTTTTCTTTTGAAATACAGAACCGGATGGTGATGTGTTTTTGTTGCTCTTTTATGTTAATCTCATTCTGGGTGTTCATCGCTGATCAACCTCACGTGATGCTAGGTTACAAATAAAGCCACAAAATGCTCATTTAAGATACAAAAAAAGTTAAACAATTCAACTGCACTCTTTAGCTGTCACTACCGCATTACGTTCCCTCATAGTGTTGTAGAGAGAACTTCACTACAGTATCAGTGGAAGGGCTGTCGAAAGTGGCGCGTTCAGGGACTGTAAGTCTTTTAAGCTTTCAACTTTGAGGACGCGTTCTTACGTAATCATGGACAATTATCAGGTGAGGAATGGCGAACAGACACACACACATACACACGCATGTAATTCTACACGTGGTTTCGATCATTGCATTCCTGCCTCTCTGCTCAAGCAGGGGAAAAGAGGGGGGCTCACTTCCTGTGTGTATTGTTATACCAAGGGTCAAGCATGAACATCTGTATTTAATGTAGTCATTTGTTTGTGGTTAAGGCGCTCTTAATACAATCTTCTTAATAAGGAGGAACATCTGTAGACATGATGCAAGCACATGACACCACGAAAAACAAGTGAAAGGGTCTTGGAATGGATGAAGCGCGCTCTGCTGATTTTAAGGATACACTGTAAAAACACGAGTCAAAGATCTTCTATATGACAGGACTTTTTTGTTGTTTTTAGTAATCTACTGCAAAAGCACTTGTCAAAGATCTTCTATATGACAGGAGCGCACTGCTGTTTTGCAGGATCAACTGCAAATACTGTATGCTAGTCAAAGATTTTTAGTGGCAGGAGTTTTCTGCTGTTCTTGGTAATCTGCTGCAAAAACACTAATCAAAATAGCTTCTACGTGGCTGGAGCACTCTGCTGTTTTTATAGATCTACTGCAAAAATGCTACTCAAAGATCTTCTACATGACTGGAGTTTTCTGCTGTTTTTTGTCATATGCTGCAAAAGTGATCGCCAAAGATCTCCTATATGGCAGGGACGCTCTGCTGTTTTGAAATATCAGCTGCAAAAATACTAGTCAAAGATTTTACTTAACGGGTGTTTTCTGCTGTTTTTTGTCATCTGCTGCAAAAGCGCTCGTCAAAGATCTTCTATATGGCTGGAGTGCTCTGGTGTTTTTAGGAATCTACAGCAAAAATGCTGCTCAAAGATTTTCCACATGACACTGGTTTTCTGCTGTTTTTAGTAATCTGCTGCATAAATGCTCATCAAAAATCGTCTGTGTGACTGGAGCGCACTGCTGTTTTGAAGGAACTCCTGCAAAAGCGCTACTCGAACATCTTCTGTGACAGGAGATTTCTGTCGTTTTTAGTCATCTGCTGCAAAAGCGCTTGTCAAAGATCTTCCACATGGTAGGAGCGCTCTGCTGTTTTTATTAATCTGATGAAAAAAGTGATCATCAAAGCTCTTCAACATGACAGGTGTTTCCTGCAGTTTTTAGTAATCTGCTGCAAAAGCGCTAGTCAAAGATCTACTATATGGGAGGCGCGCTCTGCTGTTTTTATTAATCTGATAAAAAAATACTCATCAAAGATCTTCTATATAGCAGGAGGACTCCGCTGTTTTTAAAGATCTACTGCTAAAATTCGACTCAAAGATCATCTTTTTGTAATCTGCCCCACAAACGCTCATCAAAGATCTTCCGCATGACAGGAGTGCTCGGCTGTTTTGAAGGATGGCCTGCTAAAGCGCTACTCAAAGATCTTCCGTGACAGGAGTTTCCTGCTGTTTTTAGTAATCTGCGGCAAAAGCGCTCATCGAAGATCTTCAAATATAGAAGGAGAGCGCTGCTGTTTTTAAAGATCTCTTGCAAAAGCGCTACCCAAAGGTTTTCTGTGACAGGAGTTCCCTGCAGTTTTTGGTAACCTGCTGCAAAAGCGCTCATCAAAGATCTTTTAAATAAGATGTTTTTAAAGATCTGCCGCAAAAACGCTACTCAAAGGACCTCTCTGCTGGTTTTAGCTGAATGTGTTTGACGTGTAGAGTATAAACATTAACAGTCAGCTTAACCTCAACACAAAGCCACAAAGTGGTGTGCGGGCTTTTTGGGGGGGGCTGAGGGGGTGCGGCATGTCGACTTGCTCGTGCCGCAGAAGATGAAACCTCACCCCGCCCCAACCCTGAGGAGGCACACGTCTGGCAGTTTAGGCTGAGCATCCCGGAACGTCTGCGGTTATCCCGACCGACTTCACGTGACCTGATTGAGCAGTCGTATTACTTCATATGCTCCAGTAGCCATGGCGATGCCTAAAGGGGCATTCGACAACCCCCCAACCCCCGCCCCAATTACACATCCGTTAACCTGTTTAGCCACCCCAAACAGTAAGATTCCACAGCATGAGGCCACGTCTTATAAAATGAGAGACTTCACGCAGAGCAGTGGAAGGGCTAGCAGCGGACGTAGGTGGCTTGCATACATCCTTCCTGTCGTGGAGGGCGAGGGGGTCCCAACCTTGGCGGATGGCGTGCTTGGAACAGGTCACAGGAAGCGGAGAGTGACAGGATTTCCTATACTTTGGCTCTGCATTTTCACTACCCTACTGACCGGAGGGGACGCTGGCCAACCTTAGATTTAGTTTGGCTTTCAAAACCATTTTCTTCTCCAAAGGAAATCATGGAAATGGACAAAAAAAACAAAAAATCAGTTCCAGGGTCAAACTGTGGCCACTTTTAAAGTATCATTGTGGTATTCCTGACTTGAGCGAGTAAAGAACGGTAATAAAAAATCTTTCTTAAAGTTAATGACAAATGAGGGCTGGCCACCCACCACTTCACAGAAGTCCGCTGTAAAAAAAAAAAAAATTTAAAAGCAGGCTTCACGACACATCTTAAAATAAATCTTAAAATAACTACAGACGTGGGAGCTGTACGTCTGCTCATGTAATGTTTGCTCGCGTATAGCTATGCTAGCGTTGCTAACGTTCGTTTCCTCCTCCCCCGCTCCTTACTGTTACTTTATTATATGTGATATACGGCATCTTTCACGTTGGACAAGTGCAGAGTTAAGGTGTATACTTAAAAAGTGGATAAAATGCACAATAGAGCTTCTTGGAGCCACACACTCTGAGACAGACGTGGACGAACACAGCTCATTAGCATTTGAGTTACAGACACACAAAACGCAGGGCTTACGAAAATCCCTTTTAGACCTTTAAGACCTATTTAGACAGTTAAAAAATACTAAAGTATAACATGGGAACTTGCTAACACTGTATGGGAAGGAGCTAGTATGTACTGTACTCTGTAGTACATAAAAGACAGTTACAGCCTCCAACCACTAAATCTTGATTTATATTTGAATGGGGGTTTTTTGCCTTGCAAATTCCCATCCTCCTCCCTCCCTCTAGTCTACGCTGTCCTTCCTCTTCCTCCTCCCCCACTCCTTTGATTCGGTTTTGAGGTCAACTCGTAGTCCTTCTCAGAACCTCATTACAACCCTTTTAACACTACGACATCTGCCTCATCAGCCATTCAAGAGGAATTCAATTGAAGGTGTATTTATATATGCTTAACTCTGCACTGTACTGTAGGTCACTGCACATGGGGGGGAATCATTCATGAATGTAAATAATATGAACTGATAAGAACCGTTCTCACACACACACACACACACATGCATGCAAGAAAAACTTACCGACGGCAGGTTAAGCGATGTGTTAATCACCTTGTTAGCAAAAAAATAACAAAGACTCACACTCTAATTTGTTTATCAATAAATCACAGAGCTGTCTGTGGTGCTGAAATAACTCACGCGTTTTTATCGCCGCCTTTTTCTCTAATTACTGCCTTTGTGTCAATTTTTGATCAGTATTATTCTCGCCACGCGTCGCATCCCATAATGTAGTCTGATACTGGAGTTGAGGAAATTTGCACTTTTTTTTGTAATTTTGCCCATCATCCACAATCTTTATGTGAGACATGAACACACGTCTTTCTCTTTTCTGTGCGTTCTAAAGATATGAAAATAGATTAAAAAAAAAAAAAGAGACAGCTACAAACGTAGGTAATTGGACGCACCTATTCTGCCTATAAAGCATTTTTTTAAACTCCAAAAACGTGCCATTTACATAATGTGACCTGTATGGTAACCAAGCTACAGCGACTTTGTTATTATTATTGTCATTAAGGTTGTTACGCTGAAGAACTACATTACTGGTGTAGTGACACCTCGCCACACCACACCGGCTAGCTACTAGCTGGCTAGCGGCTAGCTTTACGGCACATCCGCACTCACAATGCATCAGGCCACTACCGAAAACTAATGCTGCTATGTTTTTATTTTTGAGTTTGGAAAAGCTAATGCTAAGTGTAGCATTTGTTTCTATGTCGCTATGTGAAATCAATGTCCTGGTAATGCTTAAAATGACCAAAACACAGCAAAATATTATAAGTATTACATGTTATCACGAATGTTACTACATGGATGCAGCATGTATATAAAACCGTAAAACTTTGTTGGAGTGTTTTTAATAGCGGCAATAGGTGTATCCCATTACGTGCATTAATGAGCTTTTTTTAATCTGTTTTTATATCTTTAGAACACACACGAAAGAGAAGGACGTGTGTTCATGTCTCACATAAGGAATGTGTATGCAAAATACAAAAATGTGCAGTTTTCCTTTCAAATTTGCACCATAACTCTTGCATTTCTGCAGGCTGCCCTGACCCATCATTTTTCATTTTCGTCGTACATTCGGGTCAATACTGTAAATAAAAACAATACCTATAAAACGCCACTAGGAGAGAGTGCAAACACCTTCCAAAGGTTGAGTACTGTACTTTTACTTTATTTTACTTTAATTATACAGTGCTTAACTTCTCTGTATTTCAGTTTTAAAGGTACCAATTAATTCACATTATTCCTCGTTGGAGAAAAAGGGAATTGCATTGTGCAGTGCAGCACAGCGAATTGCTGCTCCCCTTTAAAACACATGAGCTGCCAAAGGCTAAAACTCATTTAATCTTCATCCTACGCCCCCTTGTTTCTGAGGCTACAAAAGGCAGTTAGCAGAAGCAGGGTGGGAAAGGGGCTAGTAAACATAACACAACTTATCCTTCATCTATAGATCTGTGTGTGTGTGTACGTGTGTGTGTGTGTGTGTGTGTGTGTGTGTGTGCCAGCGCTGTGTGATAACTATATTAAAATATTTTCCTCTGGCAAATCCCTGAGAAATAAATCCTCTTTTTCCCCCAGTGAGAGGAGGAGGGAAGGTTTGTCAGTCACCAGTTAGAAATGTGGTCGCCTTGGCAACCTCTGATGGGCTTTTTTACACCGCAGCCTGGCATCAAGAGTGAAGTTTGCTAGGAACATTCAGTTGAATGAGGATGTCACAAAGTGGAAAATGTTCTGATGAAAAAAAGAAAAGGCAATGATAGACCCCAGTCTGGACCATAACAGGTAGCTTTGAGACCGCGCCCTTCAAGGAGAACGGCAACAAGTTGCTATCATAGTGACAATTTCTCTCAGTTGTCCGTCAACATCTGCAAGGCGGCTTTGTTGTTTCAGCGAGTATTTGATAGGCTGGCGCCCCCGTGTGGTCACATATGGCTTTACAGCACATTTAAGACGAGCAGGGTAGTACAAACTTTTGCCACTAAGACAAATTGAAGAACATTGACGTACATGCAATACTCTTCCATTTTGTTTTTTTAAATATAGTAATAATTATTACATATAATAAACACACAAACAACCCACATCACTGCATTGTTATAGGAGACAAAGCAAATATTTGTGATTTCTTTCCTAACCTCTATTATTTCATTTGGAAAAAAATATACAAATTCATGATTTACATAGTAAACTTAATGTGATCTTTTTTCATCTAACCCTCCTTTTTTCATTATACACACACATATGTATATACTGTATATATACTGTATATATACTGTATATATATATATGCACAGTAATTTTATGTATTATGTCTCATTATGATATTTTTTGGTTATTTGGTTTTTAGAACCCTCTGCGGGCCAAGAACAAATTAGCTGCGGATCCTGAATTGCACCCAAACAATACTTTGTACACCCTTGAGCTAGTATCCACCCATCCATCTTCAACAGCTTATCCAAGATCGGGTGGCGGGGGCAGCAGCCTGAGCAGGGAGGCCCAGATTTTCCTCTCCCCAGCCACTTCGTCCAGCTCCTCCTGGAGGATCGCGAGGCATTCCCAGGCCAGTTGGGAGAAATAGCGTCTCCAACGGGTCCTGGGTCTTCCCTGAGGCCTTCTACTGGTCGGACATGCCCTGAACACCTCCCCAGGGAGGCGTCCGGGAGGGATCCTGACCAGATGCCCGAGCCGCCTCATCTGGCTCCTCTCAAAGCGGAGGAGTAGCGGTTCTACTCCAAGTCTCTCCCAGATGACAGTGCTTCTCAGCTTATCTCTTAGGGAGAGCCCAGCCACCCTCATTTCAAAACTCATTTCGGCCGCTTGTACCCGCGATCTTGTTCTTTCGGTCACTACCCAAAGCTCATGACCATAGCTAGTATCCAATGTACAATAAATTATACACATTCAAAACCACTTGTATTTCATTTAAAGGCCTTTAAAATGTTAGATTTACATATTTTTTTAAAAAGCTGGGGCATCTGATTTCATGAATTTATTGCTTTACAAATGAATTCATCTTCATCAATGTCCCACCTTATCCTCACACAAAGCCACAGAAATAAACACTAAACGACAACAAAAATGCACGTGATTGTGTTTGTGAACGCCACCCTTCCAGTACTGACGACAAGATGCGGAAATACAACAGTGAGTGTGAGGACGATGTGACCATAACATGTTGCCTTTCCTTCAATGAAAGCTTCCAGTAGGGGGCGCTGTGGTGAGGTAGCCAGTGCACCTGTCTCGTCAGCAACCTCAGTTCAAGTGTTCAAAAAAAGCCATTGCTTTCACGGTGTTGTACTGCCGGTCCAAAATTGACCCATAAAAGTGATATTGCACTGCAGAAGAAGAATGAATGTTTACGGGCGAAAGGCAGGGTGTCATGCTGGGAAAAAAACAAAAACAAGCAGCCTAAATCTCAAGCATGATCCTTTCAGCCCTCATGTGGGCCCGTCGCTGCTGTCCATCCCCCTGAAAAAGGCACTGGACTTGTTGCCTGAAGGCCCGAGGAAAGGATCTGAGGGCCCTTCGTCACCTGGCTGGCAGTGCAAGCGTCGTCATTATCCCCGTCCAGGCAGCAGAGCTGACGCTTGGCGTGTGGTTCGAGCGGAGTCATCGACGCCTCAGTGGATCTCAATGTGGACCTGCGGATGTACAAGCAGGCAACAAGGGACTTTTGAGCTTAGTTTGTATACTTCACGGCCATATGAATGGTGGCAGACGATCACAAGGTACCCCAACAAGCCGATTAATTTTTTCCTCGTGTTTTTTTTTCAGTTCAAGGGGAATGTCATAGGTCAAGATGCGTGGCGGCGTCTCTGCGTCCACACTGAGCAGGGGGCGGTGCGGGGCGGGGTCAAACAAACGCTGTGGTGCTCTTAGAGCCGATTCGTTCGTAGGAAATTTGCATGAAGAGATTTGACCTATTTTGACTTAATTTGTCTCCTGAGATGGGTCTTTGTTTTTGTATTTTATTTCTAATGTAGGCTGCATGGTGGTCTAGTGGTTAGCATGTTGGCCAACACAGTAACAGTATGGACATCGGGAAGACCTGGGTTCGATTCTCCCCAGGGCATTTCTGTGTCCGTTTGCATGTTCTCCCCGTGCGTCCGGGTACTCCGGTTTCCTCCCACATTCCAAAAACATGCATGTTAGGTTAATTGGAGACTCTAAATTGTCCATAGGTATGAATGTGAGTGTGAATGGTTGTTTGTCTGTATGTGCCCTGCGATTGGCTGGCGACCAGTCCAGGGTGTACCCCGCCTGTTGCCTGAAGTCAGCTGGTATAGGCTCCAGCATACCCCTGCGACCCTAAAGAGGAGAAGCAGCATAGAAAATGGATGGATGGCCAACAAAAAAAATCCGAGGAGCCACTTGGGAGTCGAAAGAGACGGCTCTTTTAGTGACCCTAGCCACAGGAACCGACTCTCTAAAAACAAATTTCCATCACTGGTACAATCATATGAAAAAATAAGGGTTGTATTCAAAATGCTTTGGAGGATATGATAGCATACATGTAATACAGATATCCTCAAAATTGTATAATCGTTCGACACACGGCCACTGATTTATGGACAATAAATTGCTAAGTCGCCTGTCGCTTAGACGTTCTGCTTGATGGCAGTCATGTTTTTGTACCAATTTTTCCTCACATTTTATGCACGTGCTCCGTGTACCAAATGTGGTGGAGATCGGGCAAAACACACACGTTACAATGGGTGTCAATAGAGCTGTGTCTGAAATTTCAAGTCAATCCAATCGATCAGTTTTAATAACTGCGCCACCATGTGGTGTATTTGTCAGGAAAATAATAGCACAGGCAACACAGACGGCGTGCATGTTTTGACAGTTTCACTCTTTTGGTTGCAGCTGTTAGTTCTTGTCAAACCATAAGAGTTGTTTATCTGTCTTCTATTTATTTGTTTACTTGACAAACGACTTCTCTCTTGCCATCTAATTGTTAAAAATGCCTTCCTATTTAATGTTGTGCTAGGTTCTCATTTAAACACAAAACCTCTAGTTGTCTTTTCCACCATTTTGGATAGATAACTTCCATCATGCCTTTATTGCCTTTAAAGATTTATAATTGTGGTAAATTGACTTGATGTGTTTCATGATGAACACTGTGTTGTTATCATATTACATTAACTGATTTGCATAAGTATGTTTTCATATTCGTGTTCAATTTGGTAAACTTTATTTATGAATTTACCCAACACGTTATTCAAATGAAACACAACTTTATTTGTCAGTTTAAGTAGCTCCTTTACATACCTGGAGTCTGACGTTAAACATCATGGAGGCGACAAGGTAGATGTAAGGGAACCTGATTCTCAGTCGCCAGGCCAGGTCGAAGAATATCATCAAAGTCCTGGTCAAGCCTTTAGAAAACACTCCATAGGTGCGACCCGCGGTGCCCGAGAAGCGGAGCACCAAGTGAGACAGCCCCGCCATGGAGGCTCCTGTGACGGGGTGTCACTCGGTGCGCTGAACAGGCAGAAAATCAGCAGCTAGTAAGCGACAGTTCATCTTTTTTTCTGTCACCCAATGACAACGAATCGAAAACTATTTCCTCCTTTGGTTGTATCTTTGTGTTGGCAATGGTGCTCCACCCCAACGTCCCTCGTCTTTTCTGCCGAATCTTCCTATGGTGTTGTTGTCATTTTTGGGGGGACTGATAATGGTGTGACACACGGAAGGGGAATAATAGCGACCCCAAGTTTAGACGGTCAGGCAAACGTCATCAGTGCGGGGTGGGTGATACTGCAAATTCCGGTGTACCATATCCTTTTTTCATTTCTTCTTTTTTTTCAGTATTTTTACTCTGTAGAACATCTGTGATCTTTTGTTCAACTTTTCTCGTGCAGGTTTATTTACAACAATCCTGGAGAAAATGTTCTCACAAGACAATTTCGACGCTTAACAAGCCATGGAGACAAAAAATATATAAAAAAACATTATATAGGTTATAGGTTTGGATGATCATTTGAATGCAAAATCATGTTTTTAAGGCATGTAAATGAATAAATAGTGTGTTGAAACTACTGTTGGTGTGATTCATTTCCAGAGATTCAGGAATACGGGAGCATACTCTGCCTTACAAGTGACTGGTCAATTCTACTTACATAATAATAAGTACAATACAGTCAAAGTGCAGCATTATTCTAACAGGGTTAGAAAACTGCATCGAGTGCTACAATGCAGGGACATATCACGACGCTTGTAATTCAATAAAATGAGTGAGCTCTTCGGGTGAGGCAGGTATTAACTGAAAGAAACACAAAGTAGATTAAAACAACAGAAATATTGTGGATCATTGATTGAGATATTAAGACAGTCTTGAATATAATATGAGCAGGGAAGGAATGTAGCATAAACATTTCCAGTCTTTAAAAAGAAAAAAATATATGACGCCATTTCCGTATTGTGTCACACATTAAGCAGTCCGACATTTTCAATACTCCAACAAATAAACATGTTATTCAAATGACTACATCACCTGTATATTTCATTTTGGAAATAATTTGTTTAGTAAACACCAGTGTGAAAGTTGTCCAAATTTAAAGCTCGTCAAAGGTTACTCCACTAAACCGGAAGTACCATCTGGTGGCGGTAGCTAACTTTTTTTTTTTCCTCAGGGGTGGTGGCCGCTGTTTTGCTTCATTAGCTTCCCGTTCGAAAGCATGGGAATGTAACGAGGGAATATTCCGGATAAAGTTGTGTAAAAGTGCTCGATAAGTTTCCGCAAGTTGCCGACAACGCGTTTCACATCTTTGGAGCTCCTTTGCGACATCGACGGCCACCCCAGAGACGCTTTTTTGGACATTCTTGCGGCGAGCAATAGCGGACAAAGGGAAGAGACTTTTGAGCTAACGTTAGCTAGCGCCCTCGGCTAACTTAGCATTCCTCCATCAAGTGCTTCGCAATGCAGGCCATAAAGTGTGTCGTTGTCGGGGACGGGTGAGTCGAGTTTTGTCTAAATAGTGCTTACTAACATTACTTTTACTTTTAGTGGCCGTGTGGTCACGTTGACGTACGTGCAAACAATAAACATTTACCTCTTTTATGTTTCCCCAGAGTTAGCTTAACTGTATTGCTCAGATTAAAAAGTAACATTTAGCTTTACAAAGACTGTCGACTCGGCCTGTTATACATAAGTTTCATTTTCAAATGGGTTCCTTTAAGTTTCGTTCCTCCTCCTTGTGCTAGTATGACAACGCTTATTATCTGTTTTAGACCTTTAAACCTTTCCGGCTGCCGTATATTGCACCTTTTTTTGTTAGTCAAGCTTTTGTGGGAAACTTGCTTGCTTATTCGGCGAGGAGGAAGTCAGAAAGGGAGGTTTGTAATTAGGTGTGAGGTTGCAAAGGCTCGTAGCCTCTTGTACTGGGTGTGGTGGATGCCACAGCAGCGAAGTCATGCGTGGATCTGTCTTCATTCACCTTGATTTTGACACACGGACGTGTACACATGTTGCTTTCCCGACCTAAAATGTACAGTAGGCATGGCGCTGGACCCCACCTTCACGATACATTGGCCATGTACATAAAAACTGTTAATAGTAGTATAATAAATATTACAAATAAGCAACAGTTGTTCGAATCAACAGATAATTTAAAGGTCCCATAGCGCCACCATTAGTCTTAGGGATCCCACAATAGTGTTGTACAAAATCTAGCCTTGATGCTGGAATTTAAACAGTTTAAAAGTGAATTGAGTAAGTTCAACTGGGAACACACAGTTTTGTGTGCATGTAGCTGTAATGCTAATGAGCTATGTTTGTCCACGCTCTATCTCAGAGCGCGTGGCTCCAAGAAGTGCTATTTATGTGCACTTTAACCACTTTTCACGTACATATCATACAGTTGTCGTTCGCCACAGCGCGTTTCGAATTTTCGCAGCTTCGCTCTATTATGCTTTTTCACAAATATATTAACAATAGGGGTGTCACAAGACGATGCACGAGATTGGGTCTACGAGATGAGATTTCTTTTAAGAAAAGTACAATGAAAAGATATTCAAAATATGACAACATATTGCAATCTACTAATGTAATTTCTAGGACGATATGCTCTTCTGCGCTCTGGGTGTATGCTACCGGCCCCGCCTCCACCTACTAAGACAAAGAAGACTGTATACTGACAAAAGGGCTTACTCCGTTGTTCTATGGAACAAATGCGCCAAGGTGCTGAAACCAACGTAGAGTGAGCTCTCTTCCTGCCCGTTGGGAGGCGGGAGACGAGGAAAACAGACACGCAAGTACAAGGCAATAAATGTGTCGAGGACGGCAAAATTATCAAATTAATTTTAATTTATTGTGTGATTAATTAATTATTGTCCCAGGCCTAGTGGCCACGAGGCATTTTTTCCAGAACGAAAAATCTTGCAGACACCCCAAACTAAAGTATAACACAGTCAGAAGATGCATTGAAATTGGGATATGCAATAGGGGTGCAACGATTCCTTGAATAATTCCAGTACCATGATTACAAAAAATAATTGAGGATTTGTTACGCTTACGTCACATATGCAGAGGATGATGAAGGAAGCGGATGTTTGAAGGTGCGGGAAGATTAGAGGCAAGAAAAGCAACAAGGCCGTGAAAGAGAACGAAAACAAAATGTAAAAAAGACAGAAAACATGGCTAAATAGCAAGTTGAACACCGTGATGTGTATCCATTGTAACGCAGCACTTAGAAACCACAACAGCACATCTTATATGTTGCATCATCTCCTCCCGAATGGAGCGGAAGATCAGAGACAAGGTGAACTTAACGTAGCGCAATCAGTGAGATTAAGGTTAATGTACCTTACTGTTATTATGTCTCTCCTTTTCCAGCAAATAGTTACGTCTGGAATGGATGAATGAATAAAGCACCATCATGTGTGCATCAGGCCCAAAAAATACGGTTTCTTTATATGCACATGAATTTAAGAAAACTGTTGAACCAAAAAATTAAATTAATTGGTTATTATTTAGTGAAATGTTCTATTTTCCCTGGTGTATTTAGAATTGCTCTTTAACCAAGCAAAAATGTTTTTTCCGATTAGTCTAATTTTAAAAAATGTCCGTAATAATACTAAAATATTCCATCGCTGCGCCAGACTTTATTGCCAGAACAACAGGCTTTTATTGCAGGTCTGCAGGCACAATGATAATAACAAAATAATCATAATAACAAGGGCTTCTGTTCCCAGCTAAAACTCAACTCTGAACCCCAACTTCACTTCCTGACCACATGTCCGGAATACATTTATAGCAACACACACACAAGCAACACACAAGGTGTATTTATGTCTTAAATGGCTTTATTTTCTCTAATTATATCTACTATAATTGGGTATTATGAGTGTAAAGGTGACTATATGAGCGTTCTCTCATGTCCAGGGCTTTAATAATGTTATTTAGAAGGTTGTAAACGGGTTTTCTATGCTCTATGAAAACATTAAATATATAAAGAAGGAAAATTCACTTATCATGGTCCGATCTGGAACCAATTAACCGCGATAAACAAAAGATTACTGTCTTGTCCAACATAATGAATGTCATATACAACAACACAACATGAAGGAGTGGGACAGGAGGACACACAGGGTCAGAAGCGCGGGGGCGGGTCAGAAGCGCTATCATACCCATGAGGAAGATGGTTTTTCCTTTATGATGTCATAACATCCCAGAACTTCAAAAGTGAGCGTTTGAACTCCTCTTCTCTCCCAAGTGGAGCAAACAAATGGGGGAGATGATCGACGTTTTGCATGTTTGGTGCTCGTAAACAGGCTCTAGGGTCGCATATTACTGTTAGAACATCATGAGAAGTACATTTTGCATAAAAGGGCTCTTTTTAAATATAGAATATGTTGTTCGCTTTCTTACTTTCATGTGTTCCATGCTGGATGGAAAGGCTGTGTTGGCAGACAATGACATTATTTTAAACTTATTCAAAAAACACAACATCTCATATCTTCCTAGTAGATCAAATCTATTAAGTAGGAGCATAAAAATAAATATTTACCAATTGAATAGAAAAATCCACCCTCCAAATCATATACAATATGAGGATGGTGTTTAACTTAATACTGCTGTCATGTTTCGTACCATTGAATTTAATTAAAAGCAACAACCTCAGCTGTTTGGAGAGGTCTTAATTTGTTATGGCTCGTGTGTACGTTTGTCGTGTGTCGTATTATCGTGCGACAAAATCCAGGTTTGTCCCACTATAAAAGCCAAAGTGAATCCACACTTTTAACTGCTGGCGCGTCTTTCATTTCAATTTCACTGCTCCAGTCCGCCATGGGGCTGCTGTTTGACTTTTCTTCTCGTCTACCACATCCTGGATGGCATGTAAAAACGGTGATTGGACTCACTGAGGAGGAACGGTTAAAGTTTAACTTCACTGCTCCAGTCCGCCATGGGCCTGTTTGAGTTTTCTTCTCTACCACATCCTGGATGGCATGTAAATATGGTGATTGGACTCACTGAGGAGGAACGGTTAAAGTTTAACTTCACTGCTCCAGTCCGCCATGGGCCTGTTTGAGTTTTCTTCTCTACCACATCCTGGATGGCATGTAAATATGGTGATTCGACCCACCGAGTAGGAACAGTGAAGGTTTACAGTGGCTAGATCTGTAAACAGTAAAAAACCAATACAGTCATCTCATGTTTATTGAGGTTAATTGTTACAGACCTGACTTTTACCCATTTTTATGCTTGAAAATGTTTAATTTAGGCAAAAAAAATACAGGGTTTCTGCTACATGCTAAGGAGATAAGGAGAGGAAGAAAAACGAAGAGAAAGGTGTTTCAAGTTAAATAATGCATTTCTTCAAGCCTGTGAAAACAACCTTAATGTTGACATTATTACTGACAGTAAATGTAAATATTTAAAACCAAATTTGCTGCCACAGTGACGCAGCAGTGGCACAACACAGCGGCGGCAGTCCGCCCCAATGCAGCCCACCACCACACCTTCAAAAAATCCTAGGGGAAACCATGAAATACATAACATTTGCTTAAATGTGCATATATTTTTACTAATAACTACTACTGGAAGGTAAAATATCATGATACAGATATTTTGTCATATTTCTAGCAGATATTTCATTATTTGTCCACCAAAACAATGCAGTTGTATCCAGTCAGCAGCCACAACATTAGGTGCACCCTCAATGAATTAATTGATTTTTTTCCCCTACAGTGCAGATAACCACAAGAATGAATGAATGAATAAAATACATGGATTAAGTGTGCCCTTTTAACTAGTGTCAAAGGTTAATGTCGTTCCTCTCCCTCTCCCCTATAGAGCTGTGGGTAAGACCTGCCTGCTCATCAGCTATACCACCAATGCCTTTCCTGGAGAGTACATCCCCACAGTGTGAGTATTCCTTGCCATTATTTTTAATCCCTCATGAATATGTACTGCTGTCCTCCAGCGCCCCAAAGGTGGCGTGTTGAGATGGAAATCAGGTTCTTTGCAAAACAGGTTAGAAACACGTCACAGCAAGTCAGAGAAGTAGATTTGTAAAGTTCCTGCAGGGTGAGATTCTTCTTCGTTGTTGCATTTATTTATTTATTTATTTTTTAGCTTTGAAAAGTTCTTGAAATGTCTGAAATTGTAATAATTTCCTAACAATTAACAAATAGCTAGCTGAGTGACGGAATAGTTTAAGTATCTATGCAGAAACCTGTCGACGAAACCAATGCTTTGCTTTCATTCCTTTTCACCACTTTTAATATTCACCGCAATTAATATTTTAAACTTTAGCGTGCAAGGTTCAAGCATGGAAATTCCTTTTAACGCCACTGCTGTTATTTCCTATATTTCAGTATACGTATATTTTAAATGTTAAAAAAGCAGGTACCACCACATTTTGTGAGTTTTTTTTAATACAGAAGAGAAGATTTTCATACATACATGTTGTTTAATAAATGTATGCACATTTTTTACATTTTTAGCTGGAAAAGAAGAAATAATTGATCTTCCTGTTTCAGGCTTTAAAAATAAATATTCCAGATACACACTTTTTATTTGACAGAGAAAATACTGTATTGTGTAATTATTAAAATATATAATACGTAATAATGGGTTGAATAATATTGTACAATGTAATGGTGGTGTAATTGTGTATATTTCTAGAAATACGTCACTTTACTGATTGTGTGTGAATTTTATGTGTTATGGTTGTCCATGAGTTGCTGCAGGTGGGAATCTGGATCAGCCAGCTTCTTTTTCAAACATTATCATTGGTTTGGTGACGCCCGGGTGTCATATTTGACTTTTTTGAAACCACTTCCCAATGAATTCCATTTTGTCCATGCACCTTCTCAGCTTCGACAACTACTCGGCCAATGTCATGGTGGACGGCAAGCCCGTCAACCTGGGCCTTTGGGATACGGCAGGACAGGAAGACTATGACAGACTCCGCCCACTTTCCTACCCTCAGACGGTATGACACAAAAGAAAATTACATGACAGTCAGCTTCTCTTTCAAGGCTCTGATTGTTTTGTTTCTTCTGCACCAGGATGTGTTTCTCATCTGCTTTTCGCTCGTGAGTCCGGCCTCCTTTGAAAACGTCCGTGCCAAGGTGAGTTCATGTGCATGATGCGCTACTGATGGTACAGTCCTACATAGTGCACGTTAGCTTATAGCATCTTATTCATTTTGCTAGCATTCAACTGTTTCCTACGACTAGCATTACAATTCTTTGGCTTTTTGTGACGCCTCCTCACAAGAGTTCCATTTATGGCAAGGAGGTGACGTGCGATGATAACCGTAGAACCGGAAATGGAACTTAACGGCGAAACGGGAATGACTTTAACATAAGCAACAATTAGGGCAGAAGGAGTACCACTAGAGACCCCCCAATGTTGTTTACATATGGGACGTCATATGAAAGGAATCACATGGAAGCATAAATAACAACACAGGGTCATTTGTAGTACACATGAAAACACAAACTGCTTTTATAAGTGCAATAGCGTAATAATCCCAATATCGTCCGATACGGATATCAATCTGATGTCAGCACAAATCACACAAACGTTTATTGCTTATTTTGTAGTGTGGAAGGTGAGAAAAGGTTTGATCAAGTGATATTACTCAAACAGAAAAGAACATTTCTCTTGGAGATGAATGAAGTATCAATAATCAGCAACAGCAGGTATGAGAAAAACAGACCCATTTGCTTTAAGCATGTGGGGTCTAGTTTTATCCTTCCAGTTCTGTGCCACCATGGAAAACGTCTTCAGACTTTGACGAAAAAATCGACACGGCTGACATCACTCCTACTGCATGCTTCACACGGTAGCACACACTGTTGTTGTGATCACGTGGGCTCCATCCAGCCACTGCTAGATAGACGTCCCAGGGCAGAGTCTGGAATTGACGACTTGTATGATTTTAGTTGCAGGCCGATATAATCCGACCCTAATCACAAGGATTTCATAATTCCATCAGTATGTATAAAACACCACTAGTTGACACTATTGCTCTATTAGCACCTTCGTGTTCCCTCGCCTATAGTTCTCCATCAGCCGGCTTCACTCAATTGCAGAGGCTACCAGTCCTCTTTGAGGGGTGTGGTGTAGTATTATAAATAGAAGTATCTTAATGAAATGTTTAACAACTACATATTATTCTTGATCCGCCCCGGCGCTGGTCATTTTCTTTTTTTCGGACACTTGTTGCTAGCTTTAAATCCAGCATGAAATAACTCATAAAAACGTTCTAACTCCTTGCTAAACTTTCCTCGCTCGTTTCTTGTCAGTCTTTAATCAGTAATATTTTCCAGGTCAATGTCAGAATTTACCATAAACTTCAGCTTTCCAAATGTCATTTCTGCCCTGCTGGCTGGGGGGTGGTAAAGACGTCTCCTCCAAAACATGGTGGTGGCAGTCATATTTGAGGTAGTTACAGCCACTGAGAGATGCCCCCTATTATTCTTGTCATCTATTAGTGTGCCATTTTTGAATAGTCAGGGAACGGCGTCTATTAGAGTAAAGGCCACCAATTAAGGGAAATACGGCTAACATTGTTGTATGGCAATTGTTTTGGCTCGTGCAGTGGTACCCTGAAGTGAGACACCATTGTCCCAACACTCCCATCATCCTGGTGGGCACCAAGTTGGATCTGAGAGATGACAAAGACACCATCGAGAAGCTGAAGGAGAAGAAACTCACACCCATCACCTACCCACAAGGCCTGGCCATGGCCAAAGAGATCAGTAAGCACCCTTTACTTCCACTCCTCGGGTCTCCTCCAAAAAACCTGACCCGACAACTCTTATCCCGCCCCTTCAGGTTCCGTCAAGTACCTGGAGTGCTCAGCTCTGACTCAGCGCGGCCTTAAAACTGTTTTCGACGAGGCCATCCGCGCCGTTCTGTGCCCCCCGCCAGTAAAGAAGAAGGGGAAGAAGTGCAGCCTCCTCTAAGAGCCGCGAGGGACGACGGGCGTGGCGAAAAGGCACAGGAGAAACACGCCAGTATACAAACACAATAACAAAGTACGTTGCTTCCCATAGATGTAGCTAGCAGCTATTCCTGTACAACATTGAATAAACGGTGAGACTGAGAGGATTGAGTTGGAGTGCTGTCAAGACAACTCTGAAAAATTGCAATTCATGAGGCCTTTTTTTGGTAAAACAATGGAGTTCTCTTTGTTTACAGTCTGGGTTCTATTTGTGGACGTCTTGTTGCCAAATACATACTGCAAAAAAAAGATTGTTTTAGGAACGCTGCTGTTTGTCGATTACATTCTACGTCATTTTTTTCATGTCAAATCAAAGTGTAGGTCTGCAGACACCAAGAGTGCTATTATTAGTCGTTCAACACTCCAAACCATCCAGCATCCCAACTGGACCTTTTTAATTCTACCGTAAAGCATTTCTTCCCCATCACCCCCACATTTTTAGTGTTTGAACTGTTTGGTGGCGGGGAACAAGAGCACCTTTGATGCTCCTTGGGCATTTATCAGCAACCTTTTTTTTGCGCAGCACATTTTTTTAAAAATCGCATCACTACTGGCGAAGCATCTGTGCCTGTTAGTAACAAAGATACTGTCAGTTATGGTGTAGTATACAGTGTACTCTGTTTTTTGTTATAATCATGTGATTGATTCTCTTCGTCTCTTCCACTTCTCACTGTATTGTTGAACTAACACTATGAATATGCTTTTACGCTACCTTAACCTCCATACAAGCCTATCTTTGTGTAATTATGCTGATATAGCATGTATGTGCAACATATACTGAAAAGTTCCAAATTAGAATTGCTACATTTATATATTTTTTTGTTTGCCTCTTTACAAAATGTATTTGAACTACTAAAATACAAGGGGTAAGAACATGCTCATCTTTTTTTTTTTTTTTTTTTTATTCAGACATCAAGCTGTGCTTTAATTCAAGCCAATGTGGTGACTTGTAGTTTTATGGATACAAAGCTATTGTCACTTTTTTTTTTTTTTTTTTGAAAAAGCCAATAAAGTCAGTAAAATCGACCCTGGTTGTGTGGTGTTTCAGCTCTTTTGCAGTGCTCTTAATACCTAGCAAACTAACACCTGTACTTTCGAATGAGATCAATACAAAAAGCTATATAATGTTGCTTTATAATTGTGTTGACTGACCCAAAAAGGTGAACAAGTACGAAACAATGTTCTACTCCACTGCAAACAATCCTCTGAGACTGCCACTTTAACTGTCCAGTGAGCATAAATGGCAAAGGTTCTTTTAAAGTTTGTTGTGTTCTGGGCAAACCGGATAGCATGCAGCTGGTGATAAGTAGCATGACTTGCATATATGCTACAAGTACTTACCCGTAAGCTGCTTTTACTTCCTGGTGGTTTACCTTCGTTTATCTGCAACGCTTTCATATCAAGCACATATACAGTATTGAGTCTTAACCAGAAACGCTTCACCTGCTTATACAAGTGCAACAATAAATTAATGTGCATCCGGTGTTGACCAGTCAAGTCAGGCTTTTCTAGTCGTGTCATGAGCCCATTCCGTAAACAGCAGGGGCGGACCTACCATTAGGCGAACACAGGGAATTGCCTGAGCCCCCACCCCAAACGTCTCATAATTCATAAAGTACATACTACTGCTATACTGTAGTCTTAAATTCATGTTCTGAAAACTACATCAAAATGCGTAATCTTTCATAAGTGTTTCGACCATCAATTACAGTAAGAGCTTTGAGATGATTGACTTATGAGGTGACAGTTATCCCCAGGAGGATTTTAAATACTTTATGGAGTTCAGGAAATAGGAGAATTTTGATGATAAACAATATTTCAAATCATTTTTGGGGGAGTATGTAAACATGCTATGTACGGTAACTAACTGACAGATAATTGTAACTGATTTCAAAAGCAGGAAAAAAGTGGCCTAAATTACATACATTAAAAAAAATAAGTAAAAAAAAAAGAATGTGGAGGGCCCCAATAACTGGCTTTTAACTTGGGCCCCCAAATGACTGAATACGCCCGTGATAAATGAACAATCTACCGGCTGCACAGCACAGCAGCTTACTTCAGGAAGAACAATGAAGATACTGTAGCTGCTAAATGCAGGAAGGAAGACTGGCAGAAAACCACGGACTACATGAGCAAGTTTGCCACATCATTAACAACACACTACATACAGTATGAACTACTACAGTACTTTTATTTAATTGGTGTAGTTGTCCATCTCCGTTCACTTTTTTTGACCTGCAACTTGGGTGGTGTCAGGTGAATGTGTCAGGAAACTACTGTCTGTCCTTTTTATGGGCAATGTAAGCGCACAGTTTCAACATGTCACTTCGTACAACAGGACCCCAAAAGCTATAAGCCATTCCCGCCAAAGATGTACAATTTTCCTCTTGAAAATGATGGAGACAATCGAAAGGGTTTTGCAGCCCAGTCCTTGCCTTTAAAGCCTGAATTACTCTTACTATTACGGCGCTAAAAAGTGAACCAGCTTCGTAGTACGGCATATCCGGACTTAATCCTCAAACTCAACCAGGATAAGGAGAATCATGCATCGTAGGACAGGACCCAGGAGTGGAGTCAAGACACAATTATCTCGTGCTGTCAGACAATAATGGTCCTCTTCAGTGGATAGTAAACCAACACTGCTTTACACTGACTACTCTAAAGTATCTCCAAGTTTACTTTATAGTATGGTCCCCTGAGAAGATATACTGTAATAAAAACTTTTGTGAGATGCTGTTTCAGTGAAATGTCTAATTTTTTTACTTTATGCAATTTGCGGTGAGCATCGTGTAAAAAAAAAAAAAAAAAAAAAGCACAAATGTGAAGTTTGTTTTTATTTAAAAAATGCAAAACCTGACAAGGTTTGAAACCGTTTTCATTTGATAAACCCACAGGGTTTGTTTCCTTGACGTTTAACACAGATGGATGTCAATATGATTTCATTCAGACGTCAACAAATCGTAACAAGGTCCCTGAAGTTGTTGTTATGCTGCGTTAAAAAGAAATAGTCAATGAATGCGATGCACGTATGGAATATGTCCAAGGTAAGCAGCAAAGAATAGAGAACATGAGGGTGTCGTTTCCCGTTACCTGTCCACCAGCTCGGCGCCAACAAGATCATGGATGTGGTATTTGATGTGGAATTTCACTTGCGAGGGAGTCCGCCGCCCCTCCAGCTCAGCCTTTAACACCTCATTGTATCTGGACTTCTTCACCATGCCCAAAACGGCTTTACGACCTGACGTGCGGGGAAAAGTGGGTAAGCGATTGGGTGCACGGGGGTCCTTAAGAGACTCTGGACTCCACACCCACCTTGTATGAAGTACTTGGTGAATTTGCCAGAGTTGGGGATAGAGAGCCACCAACTGCCTGCATCCCTCACCGTCAAGACCCCGGCTTTCACCAGCTGCCTGTACGCAGACAAAAACAACGTGCTATTTCTCCTCAACTTACCATCATATATCATTTTTTGGTTTCAAAAAATGTGAGGGGGAAAAATGACAGTAACAAGCAACTGTAGAGGGCAGATTGAAGTTAAATCAGCCACATTTGCTGACTAAAAAGGCTGCGGAAGGAACCGAAACCGGAAGTAGCGATGCCTGTTCTGTATAGTTCCCCGCAGCATGCAATAATGGAATATAATCACGTCTCTTGTGGAGGGAGTAAGGTTACTCGATCGAACCAAATTACAACACATCAACATGCTCCCATTCATCAAGAAGGCGGGAGTTACTTTACATTAACGCTTATTTTTTAATGTGTCAACAAACAAAACAACACTGTTTTGTGCCATCTCAAGTCAACAGTGCTTTTTTGTCCCCGATGACGGCTGAATGGCGGAGACACATTGGGGCTGAATAAGGCTCATTTAGACATGCCATAAAAAATACAGTATAATAATAAAGGCTAGAAACTGCCTTGGTTTTTGGTAACATACAGTTATTCCAAAAGAATGAACCGATTTCATTATGTAATATTTTACTCAGGAAAAGCAATAGAAAACTCCAGTCAAGTCACAAGTATTGTACTTACCATCGAGTTGTATTTCCTATCTTACAGGTGTTCATATGTGGCCACCACCTGCAGCACGGGCAACATCAATGCGATAAGACAATTCCTCCAGGCGTTTAGCAGCATATCCCGATCCACGGAGTTGATCGCTGTTGTTGTTGTTTGATGTTTAAGTGCCCCCCCGCGGCAGCCACTCAAAACTTTTAAAACTGCTCACAGAAAAATGGTCACACTCATTTCATTCCATGACGAAACTTGAAAGCTGAAGTAACAGGTCATGGAATCGGTTCATTCTTTTGGAGTAACTTATTTAGCTGCAACTTAAAAACTGCTAAAACATCCTTGTTAGTGTTTTGTGTCATAAATACAGTGGTGTGAAAAAGTGTTTCCCCCTCTCCTGAGTTACATGTTTGTTGTTAGCATTGTTACCCATATAGAATGGTAGGTCATTGTTGACCTGTTAAGTGTTGTACCGTTTCTTTTTTGGTTTGCACAATGAGTAAGACCGTCCTCCCATTAGAGTCATAACGTACATAGCAAGTTTGTTGTGGTAACTGTTAAGCTGAGTTCCAGTGCCATCTACTGTACGAGTTATAACCACAAAGTACACAGACGATGCGTTTGTGACTGAGGGCTTCTATATTTAGGTCAATCCAATATATTAAATTGAACTGAAATGACTTTTTAACCTTGTTTGTCAGGTGTCATTGAAGGCGCTGGTAGAAACACATTTATTTTATGGTTATTAAGTATTTTGACGTACGTGATTTCAGTGTCCGTGAAGAGGAACTCCCTGAGCATCTTGTCCTTGTTGAAGCTGAGATCCGTGCAAGGCGTCAGGGCCTTCTCCAAGAACTTGTCCACGGTCCCTCTGGTCTCTCGGCCCTCCTCTCCCGCCAGCACTTTGGTCTTGTAGTCCGAAGTGAAAACCAGCCCAAAGGCCTCCATGTCGAAGCCGAGCTGGAACATGAGCAGCTCCCCATCCTCACGCAGTTTATTCTGCAGGCATTTTGTTTTGTTCCTTATATTTAGTCGCCATGCAGCAGAAGATGTAATCACTCACCACTTCCTTGTCCACCAGAGTCTTGTCCTGGTGAATGCTGTACAGTTGGTGCTTCAGTACAATTTGAGGCAAGGTGTCATTGAAGACTTTTCTGGGGAACAACGTCATGAGGTATTCCAGGCTACTCCTGACGTCGATAGGACCTTATGAATACAAGGGATTAGTTCAACATCACAAACCACAGCTTCTAATCACTGACATCCCACCTTGGTCATCACTTTTGACTCCAAACTTCTCGGTACCAGTTCGTCTTTTCTTCACCTTAAAAGTGTCGGAAATAAGAGCTCGTTTCCTGTTCATATCTGGAAAAAAATAACGCGTATAAAAGATTACATTGTTGCTCAATTAACGGTTTAGTAGAGATTGGCGTTCTGTCCCCGTAATCACAGTGCTGAAAATTGTAAGTTGCGAATAATATGAATAAGAAAACTGACCTTTAAAGTTGATTTATGGGAAAGTACACGTTTATACATATTCTGGATCGAATTCTGTGTCAGTGGCGTTAGCTTAAACGCTATTGTGCGATATGGGTCTTCTTCGCTTCCAAAACCAAAGGGTCCGTTGGCAATACTGCCCCCTCTGGCTTTAATTGTCCCTGCATGATTTTTTTCTTTTTTCATTGTACCCGGAACGCAATTGGTTCAACTGGGTTCTACGCATGTGCAGAACGCGTCTACATCCGGTCAGCCTATTTTTCGGCAATCACGGCATGTGTAGAGTCCCTCTATATACAGGGACTCTAGGCATGTGTAATCTACGCCATCCGTCGATCGATTTTACGGCAGCAAGCGACCCCCACGGATCAGTGGCGACCCCCCTCCACCCCGAAAACGTTATTAAGATAGATAGAAATTTGAGAAATAACAACATAATATTTTTTTTCTTCTAGCATACCCATAGTGCAAATGGACATTTTATAAGCCCGCTTTTCTTTGTTCCATAAATTATTTTCCTTTTTTTTCCGCCACTGAAAAAAGTACACACAAAAGTATTTATTAGGAAGATATGTTTGGATGGATTTCCCCGTTTAGAAAAAAACAAAAAAAGCTGAATCCTCTATATTAATCCACCATTGCACTCTACTTATGGTTGTTTACATTGAAATATAACTGCATTTTATGTGTTTTATTCTATTTATTTATGTTACACAAAACCGGATATGACGTTTACGTCTGCGCTACGTGCATTGCGACTGAACTGTACTAGCTCAGTATTGGTGAATGTCATAAAATGATAGATACAGTCACATGCTAACGAAGTATTTCTGAAAGAGTCACGTACAAAATAACCTCCCAACATATTGTATATATGAAGTATGGTTATTGACCATTTATGTTCATAAATTTAAAAAATAACTACCACAGGATGTGACGTCACAGAAGCGCTGTCGTAAAAATTAAGAGTCAGCCAACTCGCCGATTTAAAAACACTGCCCCCCCTGGTGACCGCCATCACTGCATGTCCTGCTGACTGATGTTTTTCATGTCATTACGAGAATAACAACGAACCAAACTGGAGCAGTAGTGAGGTTTTATCATGCGGTTTAGGTTCCGAAATAGATGATCGTGTGGTAGATAGTTACAGCGAGCCCTGTGATGTTTAAAACGAAGTACAACTGCTTTGGGGTAGCGTACAACGCTAGTTAGCTAGGCAGCTAGCTTCCCTCGCCCAGGCGCTTTGTTATTAAGTCAAAAAATGGTCCCTTATGAATTTGTCAAGATGTTATTTAGCACTGTTACTTCGCGTGTAGGTGTTAATGCATGTGGGACTCCCCAGTGAGGTATGTTTTTACTAATGTCATATTATTGAGTATACATGCAGTATTAACATTCATGTACAATTTAAATTACATTTATGAAGTATGTACATGTGCTTCTATTTAAATCTATAGCATTCTAAGCGACATAGATATTTGCATAATGGTGAGTTCTTCTCCTTGCAGACAACAATGAACCAGCACAGAACCCACAGTTCCAGCTTGCCGCACCAGCAGTCAGTATGCAAGAGATGGGGAGAGGACGCTGACCAAAATGAAAGGAGACATAAATCCTTCAAACCAAACTACCACCATCACCAGTCTGGTCCATCAGCTCAGCAACTGAGCTCCCAGGCTTTGAGCACCAGAAGGGAGCTTTACCACAGAGACTTCCCGCTGTACAAACAGCCTGTCGAAGTGGGTTTCTTTTCGCTCGACTCTCAGCGTAGATTCTTCAACGACAGCAGGCAGATGCGATACTACGTCGAACCTGAGAAAAGCCCACATTTTGACCTGGGGGATGGATACAAGGACCGTTTTATAAAGAGGGATGAGCGTGTGAAGGAAAAGCTGGATCACCTGCTTCAGTGGATCTTGGCAAACCGATCAAAAGTCACACAGAGGACAGATGCATCCTCATCGTAAGATCGCAATCGCAATGATGCCTGATTCCTACATACGGCCAATACTGTTTGATTATCCATTTGCATGTGACCTCCAGTGTATCTCGCTGTTCCCTCTCCTCAGAGCTTTGGATGTTGACTTTGTGACATGGCGAGGCCATCTGACCAAACTGCTGACCACACCTTATGAGACACGAGAGGGCTGGTTGCTGGCCGTCACCAAGTTTAAAGGAACATTTTATATCAGTGAAGTGGAAACAGAAGCGGCTCGCAGGGACCGGGAGAACCGCGCCGCGCGGCATGAGATGATGATGTACTGGGGGTACAAGTTTGAGCAGTACATGTGCTCAGGTAGGAGGGTCTTTTTGATCCTTTCAACTCTGGATTTTTTGTTGGGCTGTTTTTTAAAATATAAATGCCTCATTCCCTCAAGATAAGCTCGAAGGATCACCGGATTCGAGCGGTGTGGTCAACACAAACGAAGCCTTCTGCACTGTGGTACAAACCCGCCTCTCAGATCACAGGCTCCTCTTCTCCGGCGAGGTGGACTGCCGGGATAAAGACACCGACTCTCCATCTCCTCCCGCCTGCTACGTGGAGCTGAAGACGTCCGCAGAGATCTGTACTCCCAAGCAGCGTAGCAACTTCCACAGGTACGATAAGCCGCGTATACACAGCCACTACGATACAGCCGCTATATTGTGCAGGTTTTGGGTCGAGCTGGTCTTGTATCGGTTCCTTGTCAGGTTTAAGCTGCTCAAGTGGTGGGCACAGTCCTTCCTCCCCGGAGTCCCCCGCATCGTCGCAGGCTTTAGGGATGACGACGGAGTGGTCGTCTCTGTGGAGACCTTTCACACCTCCAAGATTTCGCAGCTTATCAAGGTATAATTGTTGTCAGATGTCAGTGCGTTGCCGCAGCAACAACTGCATCTTTCGCACAGGGGGAGGACAGGTGTTGGAAGCCGACAGTCTGCATGAACTTCTGCAGCGACTTCCTGTCTTTTGTCAAACGTGTCATAACCGAGGATGATTCTCGGTGAGTTTTTTCATTAAAAAAAAACAACAAAGAAACAAAACACCCTTTCAGCCCTTTCATGGCAGGTATTCTCTCTGTTGCAGTGTGGTGTATCTGTTTTCCTGGAACCCACGCTGCGACGTGACCTACTCTGTACACAAGGACTCCTCTTACTCTTTCCTGCCAGACTGGTACATGAAGGAAATGATGTAAAGATTCACACCATAAAGATTCACACTCATTTACAATTAAAAAAAAAAGAAGCAATCTGCTAGTCTAACTTTATTTTTTATATGTAACCTGGCATGTGCTTTTGAGAAGAAACAAAATGATGTAAGCGTCCATGTGTTTTTATTCACTTTCTAGAACAAGCCTTCTGTTTATGTGAGTGTGTCCAAAATCCAACTGGAATATTTCATTTATTGGTATTTGGTAATGTGTGATTTCGGCTTCAAATTACTTTTTTTTTTTTTTTGAAACAAAAAAATATAAGAACGCCACCACAGGCTAGCGTATGCTAACAATCGTAGTTTAAAGGAAAAGACAGAACAACATATTGACTGTATTTCTCACAATTCCAAGTTAAACTTGCACATACGCAAAATCAGTCTCAGAGAAGCAACCAACAATTTGGAGTCATTAGTAGCTAAACTTTGCCAAATTGCTATCATTAGCTACTGTAACAACAAACAACCAATGTGCGTGCATGTGTGTTAATGTGGGATGTGGCTCGCAGTGCAGAATGCTTGTGAGCACATTGGAAAGTTAGTGCCTCGGTGCAGTCTCTAACCAAGGCAGACAGCACCTTTAAGTGTTTCTGAGTGTTTTTGTATTAGGCCTCCATGTATAAGCTACACAATGTAACATCCATCCACACATTCTCTATACTGCTTGTTCACGGGGGAGCTGGAGCATATCCCAGCTGACTTTTTGGGCGAGAGGCGGGGTCCACCTTGGCCTGGTCGCTAGCCAATCACACATACAGTGCACTCCAGAAGTATTGGAACAGTGAGGTCAGTTCCTTTATATTTACTGCAGACTAAAAACATTCGGGTTTAACATCAAAACATGTGTATAAGACCTGAGAGCAACAGTTTGATCATTCTTTTACACCCATAGACAGGTTCATGTTGTTTCCACCTCTAAATACCATCTACACAGGCAAAACCGATCCTCCCCAATCTGAAACTGAGCGTAGACATTCAGCGCTATTGACTGATTGAATAAATAACGGAATAGGACATACCTGGGCAACAAAACACACCTATCAGTCACATGTTCTAACGCTTTTGCTCACATGGAAAACGGGTGGATTAAAAACAAAAGGTTGCTATCTTCGAAGCTGCTCCAGATGTAAATATTGTATAGTATTGTTACACCTGGAAATAAAAGCTGAAATGTCATCTTTATCTTTTGATGAAGGAACTCCTCTTGACCACATGAGCGCTCAGACGATTCTGTTCCTTCCTTAGTTGTGTTACTTATTATCTTTTCTATGCACAGATCCAGAAAACCCACACAAGCACGGCGAGAACATGCAAACTCCACACAGAGGTGCTCTAATGGAGACTGTCAAAGGTCAAACTGTATAACATATATTATCATCGTGAGGGGGGGAAACAGGATGGACTACCCATGGAATGTGAAACTCAGAAACAATGTCTGAGAAACGAAAGCGAAAGCTACACTTGAGCAGGTATAAAACCAATGCAAGGCAACGCCTCTGCGGCAGAATACACGGCATCAGCAGCAGCTTCACATTCCAACCCGGTACCTTCACCTCAATTAATTGAATTAATTAAATGCATTTATTGAAGATGGCGCCCTCCGGGGCAGACGTATCTGTTTCACTCTCCCGTTTTTTCTATTTGTTGTTATTTTACTGTTCATATTGAACATGCAATGCACTCACGCTGTACACTACAACAGAGAGACACTTTTAAACATCGGCAGAGTTCACCGTGAACTTTCTTTGCGACTTTGGCTTTCTTCTACGTCGCGAGGACGCAGCCGCCTGCGGGTCTGGTGCGCTGAATACCCGGCGAGCAAAGCAGCCGAGGCGGAAACGAGGCAAGAGGGGCGGTCTGCATGCTAGGCTAAAAGCTAGAGCGACTAGGCCACCGCTACCAAGCCTGCTGCTAGCCAACGTTCGCTCTCTTGGAAACAAGATGGACCAGCTGAGAGCAAGGATTTGCAGTTCAACGTGAGATCAGAGAGTGCTGTGTGCTCCACTGATCTGTATTATATATCTGGATAGCTCATTGGCGATGACTTGTGAAGCCACACGGCCGCCATATTGCCACTCGCAAGAAACACTTCTCGGAACAGCTTTTGCATTCGTGGTGAACTTCTTTTATTAATTCGGTTTGGACACAAATTTTGCCTTAAGATGCCTGCATGTGCAGCTATTAACCGCACAAATCGCCAGCTCAAAGGCTGTGGACGAACATTTCACCTGTAAGTATGACTGAAATGTAGATTTATGATTGATAATTTAAGAGTTTTGAACTGTCGATCTCTCAGATATTTTCGATCGTGTACAATTCCTCTGATTAAATGTACAGTATGTCCAGAATTGATACGTTTATATAGCTCTATAATAGCTAAGAGGAAATTTAAGTACTTTTTTGTTATATCATGATATAGGTATTTTTTTAAGGGACGATGGTTGCGTTACTTGAAGGAATGGGAGAATCTCAGTGCTTCCATGATGCTTACCAGGCATTGTATACAGTGCAGTTAGCAAGCCAGTTTGCATACAATTGACCCGGCATGACCCTTCATTTGGATAAACAACTATTTTGTTTTTTTTGCTGCTGAATGACTGACGTAAAAGGATTCATTCATACCATATGTTCTGGAAAATAATATTACTGAACATGCATACGTATTGTCTTACCCAAAGCACATGGTTTTGTTTCAGTGTTGTTTTTTTCTGTGTGTGTGTGTGTGTATGTGTTTATGGTTATTACACATTATGGTTATCACATATTATTCCTGTGGTTTTTGTTAAAATATATTTCTATATCAGAAAAGAGGTTATTTCTATTTCATAACACAAACAAAAAAAATCAGCAAAATGTTAAATGATTTTAAAACTTGTCCAAAGTCAGTCTCTTTTATGATTCATATTTTGTACAGACGAGAGCATAGTGAATTGTATGAAAGTAAGAAAAAAAAGTAAAGGATCATGACCATGGATTTTAGTGGAAAAAGGGATGGGATATGCAGTTAAAATTAAAATCTCTTTCTAGAGGAGTAAAACTATGCATTGCTATAGGGGAGTGCTGAGCCAGGGTGCAGAGTAGAATTTTGTAGAATTTTTGGGGAAAAGTACATTTAATATAGCCAAACATAGAGAATAACGTATCAAATAGTTTTAAGGGACAAAGGTTGCATTACTTGAAGGAATGGGAGAATCTCCCCGCTTTTTAATTTAAAATATAGATGTTCTGCGAGCCTCTTCATCTGCTTTGTACACTATGTACGCTGTGTCGATGTAGTCGAGATGTGAGTGGTAAGATGGCGTCTCTTTGGCTTCCGCGGCTTGCAGGGCGGGTGCGACGTATGAGCTATCCAGATACATTATACAGATCAGTGTGTGTGTGTGTGTAACCTGCCCTGTTTCGCACCTGCCCGCACCGGGGCTCGAATACAGGACCTTCGTAATGGGAGGCGAGGGCGCTGACCATGCGACTAAAAGCCCGGACTGTCGGCCGCGTGTTCAGCGCAGCTCTTGAGGCACAGGGAGTGAGGTTTACCAACGTACACTCGCACAGCCTCACAGGCTGGCATCCGTTACATGTGCTCACCTTCACAGAAACCTGGCTGATGGAGGATATACCAGACTCGGCGATCCACTTGGAAACATTTGCTGCTTACCGTGGAGATCGCACGTTGGCGTCTGGTAAACACAGGTGGCGGTGTCTGTGTTTACGTAAACGAACGGGGGAACGAGGGTTAACAGCGGTCTACATTCCACCACGAGCTAACACCGCTAGCGCACTGGGCCACCTGCATGACATCATTGATAAACAAGAGACCAAACACCCGGACGCTGTATTTATCATATCTGGCGATTTCAACCACTGCAACCTCAGGACTGTTCTCCCCAAATATTACCAGCATGAAAGCTTTCCCACAAGGGAAAATAACATCCTGGACCAAGTCTACAGCAACATGAAAGGTGCTTTGAAGGCTGTTCCAAGACCCCATTTTGGAAATGCCGACCACATCTCCATATTCCTGTATCCAACATACAGCAAGCTCCCCCTGTAAGTATAGCAGTTAAAGTGTGGAATGAAGAAACTGATCAAGTACTTCAGGACTGCTTTGGCTGCACAAACTGGGGTGTGTTTGGAACTGCAGCGGGGACGGAAGATTGTACTGTTATTGGATGAATATGCTTCTGCTGTGACTGGCTATATTAGCACATGCATAGAGACTGTTACCACCACCAAGTATTACAAAAATACTCTAATCAAAAACCTTGGATGAACTGTGATGTAAGGGCTAAGCTACACGCTTGTTCGTCTGCATTTGTCATGGGCACCGCTGAGGACTACAAAAAGGCCAGATATGACCTGAGGAGATCCATACGAGAGGCCAAAAGACAGTACAGACAGAAGCTGGAGGGCTACTATTCCACTTCAGACCCTCGGCGCATGTGGGCGGGGCTCCAGCACATCACGGAGTATCGACAGCGGAGTAGCGTAGCCACATCCAGCCAAACCACACTTCCCGACGAGCTGAATGAGTTTTACGCCCGCTTTGACACCCAAGCTCCTGATCAGCAGAGAGGGTGGCTGAGCTTGAGCACACAGGACTCACCTCTCATGGTGACATCATCTGATGTGCGCAGGGTTCTGAACAAAACAAACCCACGAAAAGCAGCAGGCCCGGACAACATCTCAGGCCGTGCACTTTGGGTTTGCTCATCAGAGATAGCTGATGTGCTTGCTGACATATTTAACCTGTCGCTAGCACAAGCATCTGTACCAACCTGCTTTAAGTCCACCACCATAGTGCCCGTACCCAAGAAGATCAACGTGACCTGCTTGAATGACTATCGCCCTATAGCAGTCACTCCTATTGTTATGAAGTGCTTCGAAAGAATAGTCATGACCCACATCAAAAAGAGCATCCCGGTCACTGTGGACCCTCTACAGTTTGCATATCGCCAGAACCGGTCCACAGATGATGCAGTCAACACTGCCATCCACACAGCCCTTTCGCACCTACAGGGCCAGGACACATATGTCAGAATGCTATTTATAGACGATAGCTCTGCATTTAACACAGTCAGCCTCCACAAACTCTCAGATAAGCTTCTCACACTTGGCCTGTCACCCTCCCTCTGTAACTGGGTGTTTAACTTTCTAACAGGCAGGCCCCAGTCAGTCAGAGTCCACAATCGCACATCCAGCTCAAGAATTGTGAGCACTGGGACCCCACAGGTGTGTGTGCTGAGTCCGCTCCTCTACACGCTCTTCACCTATGATTGCGTGGCCTTCCAGAACAAAACCAGCATCATTAAATTTGCGGATGACACTGCAGTCATCGGCCTGATCCCTGGTGGTGTTGAAACGTCATACAGAAGAGAGGTGGCGGACCTCTTAGCTTGGTGTCGTGATAACAATCTCCATCTCAAAACAGATAAGACTAAAGAGATGATCATTGACCAAGAACGAGGGAAAAGGAGCCGCATAGACCCCTGTTTATTGATGAGACTGAGGTGGAGAGGGTGAAAACCTTCAAGTTCTTTGGCACACACATCAGCGAGGACCTCACCTGGTCTCACAACACCCATCAAATTATCAAGAAGAAATTTGGTATGTCCACCAAAATCCTGAGTTGCTTCTACAGATGCACTATCGAAAGTGTCCTTACCGCCTCCATCACTGTTTGGTACGGTAACTGTACAACACGAGATAGGAAGGCGCTCCAGCGGGTGATCAAGACCTCACAGAACATTGTTGGGGCAGTCCTCCCTTCACTCCAAGACATTTATAAATCTAGAGTCCTACGAAGAACACACAACCTCATCAAGGACAGCACACATCCACAACACTGATTCACACTCCTACCATCAGGTAGACGCTACAGGAGTTTGAAGTCCAGGACCACAAGGCTGGCAAACAGCTTTTACCCACAGGCCATCAGGCTTCTCAACGAAGCACTCACACATGCCACACGCAGCACATGCACACACTCATAGCACTTTATTTATTTACTTATTTGTATTAATGTCTCTTCTGTTGTTGTTGCTTAATTTATTGGTACATATGTTTCTTTTGTTCTTATTCATTTTCTTGTGTTTTTCTTTCTTTTTTTGGGAGACTGAACAGAACAAGAATTTCATTGTATAGCAGAACTGCCTGTTTTACTGTGCATATGACAATAAAAACTCTTGAATCTTTCAGAGGACAATGTATTTGAGTACCCAAAAAGAGCAGTATGGTAAAGACGTCGCACTATTGAAGCAGGTTGAGGTGGGTTCCTTTTCCCTTGACCCGGAGGGTAGATTCAGACATGACAGGAGTCAGATGAAATACTATGTGAAACCCGACCAAGCCCCGCATTTTGACCTGAGGGATGGCTACAGTGACGGCTACGTAACGACAGATGAAAGTTTGAAGTTCTGTATGGACCACATCCTCCAGTGGATCTTGGCCAACAAGTCATCATTCTCATCGTAAGATTACAACACTGACACGCTATTCTGGTTTAATGAGACTTTCAATGTATTGCCATTTCCTCTCCTCAGAGATGTTGACTTTGTGACAACCCGAGGCCGCTTGACTAAACTGCTGACCACGCCATATGACACCGTATCAAGCTGGGTGCTGGCCGTCACCAAGTTCCAAGGAAAGCTTTACATCAATGAAGTGGAGACAGAAGCTGATCACAAAAGTCTAGTCCAGCGCACTGACAGTGTAAAAGAGATCATATACTATGGGTTCAAGTTTGAGAAGTACATGCGCTCAGGTAGGAGGGTCTATTTGATCGGTTTGTAGTCTGGTTCTGTTCTGTAACATTCAATATACTATTTGTCCCTGAAGATAAAACTGATGGTTCACCGGATTCCAGTGGCGTGGTCAACATGAACGAGGCCTTCTACGCCGTGGTCAAAACCCGCCTCTCAAATCACAGCCTCCTGTTTTCCGGCGAGGTGGACTGCCGGGATAAAAATCCTAATGCCTCGGATCCTCCAGCCTGCTACTTTGAGCTGAAGACAACAACAAAACCCCCCAACAAGTATGTTCAGATCACAAGCAAGATCACGTTCACACTTGACAAAATCCCCTCTCCGGACGCCTCCCTGGGGAGGTGCTCAGGGCACATCTGACCGGTCGGAGGCCTCGGGGAAGACCCAGGACATGCTGGAGAGACCATGTCTCTCAACTGGCCTGGGAACGCTTCGGGATCCGCCGGGAGGAGATGGATGAAGTGGCTGGGGAGAGGGAAGTCTGGGCTTCCCTGCTTAGGCTGCTGCCCTTGCGACCCAACCTCGGATAAGCAGTAGAAGATGGAGGGCTGGATGGATGGATAGAATTGACAAAATGTACGGTGACCAGATTTTGAAATTCAAAAACCAACACGCTCGGCCCTGCAATGAGATACTCTAAGTACTCAAAGATACCCTGTAGCCGAGTGTCCATTTGCAGCCAATGACTTTTTTTTTTTTTTTTTTTTTTTAGCCCACTGCACATTCTGAAAATGTAATTTAACACGAAAACCTCAGAAAAAACAGCAGTAATTTTACATGAATGAAGTCAAAATATGAACAGGAAAAAGTTGCAATTTTACGAGAATAACGTATTATGCAGGAAATTATCATTTTAGTAGCATAAAGTTGAAATCTTTAAAAAAAAAAAAAAAAGGGGGGGGGGGTTTGTATTAGTCTTAATATTATGAGAAACAAAACAATATAATGTTGTAATTTTTGGTTATTAGGTTGCAGAAAAAGTTATGTTACAAGAATATAGTCAAAATATGTCAATACAGCCATCCCCCGCTACATTGCCTTTCAGACATCACTCCCTCAGTCTATTGACTATTTTCAAAAATGTATCATTAATACATTGCTGTTTTGTGGTTTATTAATCAAAACATATTGAAAGACAAGTCATATGTTGTATTCTGGTCACACTGTGTCAGTAATGACACAAAACATTGATCAGACATTACATGACCTGTAAATATGTACATGGAACGATGGCACTTTCGGTACTTGGCGCTATTATGCTAGGTGCCAGCATGCTAACTGTTAGCATGTTAGCTACTTATGTACAAATGTAAATGCATACGATGTTATGATATAGGGGACACTGGAGAACTGCCTTGGCACTTTCGGTAGTTTGTGCTAGCAACGGTTTTGCTTTTTCAATGATAAAAAAATCCAAATATACAATTTTTTTTAATTTTTGGTCCTGACCATCAATCCAACCATCTTCTATATACCGCTTGTCCTCACTAGGTATGTCACCGCAGGTATGCTGGAGCCTATCCCAGCTGTCTTTGGGGCGAGAGGCGGGGTACAGTCTGGTGACTGGTCTGACCACCCATCCATCCATTTTCTATACCGCTTCATCCTCATTAGGGTCGCGGGTGCATGCTGGAGCCTATCCCAGCTGACGTCGGGCGACAGGCGGGGTACACCCTGGACTGGTCGCCAGCCAATGGCAGGGCACATATAGACAAACAACCATTCACACTCACATTCATACCTATGGACAATTTAGAGTCTCCATGCATATTTCTGCAACATGGGAAGAAGCCGGAGTACCCGGAAAGAACCCACCGGGAGAACATGCCAACTCCATAGAGATGTTCCAACGGAGATACGACCCCACCGTCTCCTGACAGTGCGGCCAACATGTTAACCAATAGGCCACCATGCGGCCATGGTCCGGCCCTGGACCAGACTATCACAAATGTGAACGCAGCCTAATCGACAACCTCATCTTCCACCGCCTTGTTGTTGGATTGACCTTTCTTCCTCATCAGTTTTAAGTTCCTGAAGTGGTGGGCACAGTCCTTCCTCCTTGGAGTCCCTCGCATCATCGCAGGCTTCCGGAATGATGACGCAGTTGTTGTGTCCATGAAAACCTATGAAGTCAGCGATATTCCAAAGCTCCTAGAGGTACATTGCAGTTGTTAGATGTCAACGCGCAACAGATGAACAAAGAGCATTTGTATGTTTTGAGCAGGGTGAGGACAACTGTTGGAAGCCAAACATCTGCATGGACTTCTGCAGCACCTTCCTGTCTTTTGTCAAGAGCGTGGCAACTGAAGACAATCCTCGGTGAGTTATTTATTTTTAAAAAGTCTTTTAGCCGGTTTTGAACAGGTATTCTTCCGATTGCAGTGTGGTGTATCTGTTCTCCAGACAAATCCGCTCCGACGTGACCTACTCAGTACACAAGGACTCCTCTTATTCTTTCCTACCAGACTGGTACGTGAAGGAAATGATCTAAAGATTCACACCATCAGTGCTCATTCACTCTTAGCATTAAATAATTGGGCCTCATATACTTGTATACAAAATGGCACAATAAGTATATTTTACTCATCTGTGGGTCAGTCACCTGTAAGGGCTACCAAAAGTGTGACATAGCAAGCAAAATTCTAAGTTATTTTATAACCAATTTGCATCGTAAAATATAGCATGACTTTAATATATATCGCTATATCATCTATATCACTATAAATGCTTTAAACTTACTTTAAATCAGGGGTGTCCAAACTTCTTCCAGCGAAGGCCACATGCTGAAAAATGAAAGGATGCAAGGGCCGCTTTCATATTTTGTAAACCAACACATGGAGATATGCTAAGAAGCTAAATGTAGCTCAAGAAAAAAAATACTAAAAATCACGTTTTTTTTCCATAATAATACAAGTTTATTCTTGTAAAATTGCGACTTTTGTTCTTCATTCGATTATGACTTTTTTTCTTAATATGTTGACTTTATTCCCATAAAATTACAGCTGTTTTTTTTCCCCATTTCTGCAGGTTTTAATTTTTATTTTCCAACTATATCATTTCAGCTTTCCTCTTGTAAATTTTCTTCTTGTAATCATAACTTTATAATGTATTTTTTTGTATTTCAACATTGTTACTAAAGTGATATTTTTCCTCATTTTACAAGTTTATTCACATAAAATTGCAAATGTTCTATTTTGTTCTCTTAATAGTTTGGCTTTACTCTGGTACACATTCTGCTGTTGGTTTTTTTGTATAATTTTCGAAATATTTCAACTTCTTCTCCAAATATTTTGACTTTATTCTGATGTTATAAATTTGCACCCAAAAATTACAACTTCATTCATTGTTTTTTTTACTTAAAAAAAATTCTTTAATATTAAACTTCATGCTACTAAAATGACATTTTTCCTCATACTATTACTTTATTCTCGTGAAAGCATGGCTTTTTTTCCTTGCTAGATTACAACTCTTCTCTTAATATTTTTACTTTTGATTGATTTCCCCATTTTTGCTGTAGTTTTTTTTTTAAGTTTCCTTGTTAAATTACATTTTTAGACTGTGCTGCGGGCCGATAATATCACAGCCGCCGGCCGCAAATGGCCCCCGGGCCACACTTTGGACACCCCTGCTTTAAATGATGACAAACAAGCCCCAAAATGGCGACGACTCTTGCACGTAACACGGAGCTAGTAGATGGAACGTGCTTCAAACTCCGTGCGAGACTCAACACTGTGCTCTTTATTTAAAACGTTGTTAGTTAGCACTGCTGGCACACACTTCACCTTCCGCGAAAGCATGATGGTAACAACAGTTCCCCAAAGTGTACTGATTGGAAAAAATAGATCAGAAAACCCTCAAGGCAACACGTATCCTGGACGTGTTAGGCCATAGGTGTGATTGTCAGTCAGCGTCACTTCCGTTATTGTCTGAATTTTGACAGAAAAAAAAGGAGAAATAACACGCAAATACCCTCACATTGTGTGTCAAGCCAGTTCACTTGCATACAGTTTTTCCTAACTAAATTTTTTTTTTTTAATTAATTGATAGTTGTTTCGTTGTTGACTACGGCCTATTATTTGTCTAGTCAGAGGTCACAAGGCGTCAGTGATGATCCACTGATGAGACGTTACGTTACATTACCTTAACTTGACAGTCCACAGTTTTCACACTTTCGCACAAAATGGCGATGCGCAAACGCACTGAAATTGACATCAGATCGTGCTTTCTACACAACAGGCTAAGAAAATATTCCACGCCGGTTCCCCTGTTTATTCAATGTGTGTGCAGGCTATTTTTATTTGGTTATATCTGCAAATCAACGTAGTCTGTGTGTCATGCCCCTCCAAGTGACGGCTCCCTCTCTGGTACCCTTTTCAGGAGAATGAGCCCTATACCACCCTCGTAGCATAGCTCCTGGTAGGCCTTTATATAATTTGATTCATTCATTTGTGGTGGTTTTGTGTGTTAATTAGAGGTTACGCTCTGCAATGTTTTCATCTTGTGTACCAGTTTGTACAATTAAACATCAATGACAAAGTCATGTGTGTTGTCCTGCTTCTGCTCGCCTTCCGGCATCTTCCCGAGCTAAAGAAAGAGCCCCAAATAGTAATAGAATAGTAAGGGAAAATTTTTATTCAACCACTGATATTAGTAAAATAAAATTATAAATAAATAGTAGAACTTTTGTTGTTGACAGAATTCATTTTTAGACAATATATGTTTAATATAAAATAACATGAGTTGCAAATAAGTGAAGATGGCTTCAAGTAAGAATTGCATTCAAAGTTAGGAGGACTTTCCATGTGAATATTGCACAAAAGGGTGTGTGTATGTGTACATATTTTAAACATACTGCGTGTACTGTATATACAGTGCCCTCCAAAAGTATCACCAAGGTTTGTGCAATGGTCCTGGTTGATTTTGCATCTTCTCTCAGATTCACGATTGCTTGTTTTTCCACCCATAGACAGCGCTCTGGTTTTCATGTTGTTTTCACCTCTAAATGCAGTCTGCACAGGCAAAACCTTAGGATTGGGTTAGGGGTTAGGTACACTCAGAGCTATTTATTGATTGACTAAATCGTGCAATCAGACTCACATGAAAAATGGGTGGATGCAAACAAATGGTGGTATTTTCTGAGTTATACTGTATATCCGATTCGGATGAACCTGGAAATAAAAGCTGAAATGTTGCTATCTGGTGTTATACTCATCTTTTACGATAAAGCAATTGATTTCACTGCTCCGATACTTTTGGAGGGCACTGCGTGTGTATGTATGTATATACAGTCACGGAAAAAATGATGTGTCTGTGCTTTAATGCCTGGTAAAACTAAAGTTTCATTTGTTTGGACAAATATAATGATGACACCAGCTCATAATTCTGTTTAATTAGTTTGTACATTTAAGAGCTGATACAGTATATACGGTAGCCCCTGATAATAACCAAAATCACTTAAATTCTTACATCTATGGCATTGTACTGCCGAAAACAGTGCTTTTAGGCATTCCATGTTGTCGTGTTCATTGTATTCTTCAGGTAATATATCTTTATGGTACCAGGCATTAAAATGAACAGGAAATTTAAAATGACACATATACAGTAGCTATATATACACACTCGTGTGTGTGTGTGTGTGTGAGAGAGTGAGAGAGATCCAGTGCCATAGTTATGTTCTTAAATATTAACTAAATATGTACCGGCACAATGTGTGCACTACAGGCACTTGTACTAACAGAGCGCTAACAACTAGTGAGACAATTAACAGTCTAGCAAACGCAGAGCCTCTATTGTGGAACAATTATTCATACTGGTCAAATTTGAAGTTACACTGATGTATTTTCCAACGTGAAATGACACAAGAAAGTAGAAAATGACTTTAAAAGATGTGTTAAAGCTTTAAATGAAAAATACCATTTTCAGTTTAATAAATGATTCGTTGTAGTACCTACAACTGCATTCATTATTTTCACTAATTTTTTGTTTCAATTTGTGGAAAAATGTTCAACAGTTAAAAGCATCAAGCTTAGTTCATGCGTGCAAAGTTATAAAACATTTCAAAATGTTCCTGCATTGTTTTGTGACTGATTCCGATTCCGATTCCTCATTTCTATTCCGGTTCCGAACGATTCAAGATTCAGATGCTTTTAATGAGGGCCCTAACCACAATTCTTTTTGGATGAAATGTCTGACTTTATCAGCTTTACTATTATTTTTTTTGCTTTGCTGCCTCAATGTTGGTGTAAGCTATTTTTTATGACACCCTTGTTTTGTTAACACAAGTAAACAGCATATAGCCCAATGCGCTCTTATTTTGAAGGCCAGAAGTGTGTCGTGTGAGTCGAGAAGGTCCCTTGACTGTTGCTAACAGAGACGGACTGTGCAAATGATAAACTTGTCTAGTTGTACATCCCGGCCTTTATTTACACCAAACTTCCACATCAGCTAGCATCCTGAAACCCTCGACCACATTGGCACGAGACAGACGTCATTTATTGTGTGACTTCCCTGATTGTGATTGCTTAGAGGAGTCCGACGTAGGACATTGAACTCTGCTACTTGTACACCAGGAATGTGTGAACATGGCTCATGTTGATCGTGCACCCTCCTTTGCATGATATTGTTTTGCAAATGTTGCTCTGAGCCGACCGCTCTTTTTTTCTGAATTTAAGCCAAACCTTTTTTTCCCCGCTTCGCCGGTGCTCGCCGGCTTCTTCTTCAATGGTGTTTGCGGCTATTTCTTCCAGTCGGCAAAGTGGGCATCGAAATAAAAACATCTGAACAATCTCGGAAGAATTGGGATGTTAGTGTTCGAGAGTCGATGCCCAACCCTAATCGTGACACGCTTAACATGTAGTAACTGGCATCTTTCATCACAGTGTCTTACAGTCTTTTGCCACATTCTTGTGTCATTTGCAGCTAAAATATCCCCTTGACTTGATGAAAAGTAACATTAAACATTTAAAACAACAGACAACAGTATCATGTTACTAAAGGAAACCGGCCTGCTGTTCAAAGAGTCCATACTGACAATCATGATACGTCATTAGTTTGTGTTAATCAAGACGGCTAAAAGCACCTTAGCCACACACAACTTGTATTCCATATGTAGACTTTACCAACTTCAATTAATTCGAAGATTTTCTAACAAGTCATCCTTTTAATCTGGCAGTGATGAATACTCATCTTAGGCCTTCCCTTAACATATAAGACCGTGTGTATGAGGAATGGTTTTAGTGTATGTGCAGCAGCCGCCTGATGTTATTTAAACTCAGGGTTAGTTGGTTTAACAAGGTAACCAAACAGTTACGAAAGTTTTTTGTTTTTTTTTAAGGCAAGTATGTCATGTACTTCTCCTACTTCTGGTTATGTTCCACATACAAAGTGAGAGTGTGCAATCTGCATCTGCAAAAAAAGCACCAATCCCACCTCTCCGTGCTCAAGTGCGCAACCACGTCCACCGGCGGGTCTGCAGTTCACTGCTTGAGCTTCCTGTGCAGGCCCATCAGCTTGAAGGTGGCGGCGGTGATCTTCTCATACACGACAAACATGAGGGCGGCCGTCAGCACCGTCTGAAGCAGCTTGGCCTCCAGGCCTTTGTACAGCCCGAGAGGGCCATGCTTTCTGTCATGAAGGGAACACGTGTCTTTCAATTGAGATTGAGTGGCCACCATATACAAACATGAGCTGGACTTTATCCTACTTATTTCTTAGTTCCTGTCACAGTGTGATAGTTGTGCAGTGAACAAAGATCGAATGGGAGCAAGGTGACATTCATCACATGGCACATAATATACAGCGCCGCCGCAAAGTACCCACAGCACTTCTCATTTTCCACATTTTAAAACCATGTTTCTAAATGTCTGAATACTTTCTGGATGCGCTGTACGTCAAGTGGCGCAAGCAGTACTCACTTGATTCGATCCATGAACAGGGAGAGAATGTTTGCCAGACTCCCCATCAGGCCGCTCTTCCCATCACCTTTGTACTGGCCAAACTGATAAGACAGCACACGTTGAACCAATCGGTGAAAATGGACACATCTGTACGGTTTACAATGCATATACGCAAGGGATCCTGCAAAGAAGCTGCAAAAGAGCTGTAACAGAAGACCTGGCATTCAGTAACCTGTGCTTTTTACACAGACACTAGCGCCCATGTGAAGATATATAATTCTTACAAAAATATAAAACACTTTCTGGCGGCCAATTTCAAGAAAAAGCGAGTACCGCTGGGCACCCGGCAACTGACAAGAGGAACAATTGTGTTGATTATACAACAGATCCACGTTTGGCGCCCGTGTGTGCTTGAGTGTGGGAAAATTTGGTCATGTATTTACCCTCAGGATGGCTTGAACTGTCTGCAGTGGATATGTAGCGGTGGTTGCGATGGCTTTGGCAACCGCTCCAATGAGGAAGATCTCTGCAGATGATATCTGTGGAAATGTGTTGGGTTATCATTTATGGACTGTTTCTACAGTCTGCATGCATTATTCCCCATTATGGCAAAAGATGGAATTAGTATGTAGGCTATACGGTCATCCCTCGCCACATTATAAATCATAATAAATAAATCATTCTATTTTGTGGTTGAATACGGCCTAATAGTAAAAAAAACAAAACAACGTATGCATATCTAAGCAAATTTTACGTATTTTTGCCTGAATGAAACATTTTCAAGCATACAGTACAAATGACTAAATGAACTAAAATCCAATATAAAGGCATCCAAAAGACGCTTTCAAATTGTGATATGCAGTATTCTACACTGGTGAAACGTACAGGCAGACAATCTCCGGAACAACAGGTTTTTTATTGCAGGTTTGAATCAATAGCATCCATCCATTTTCTATGCCACTTATCCTCATTAGGGTCGCGGGGGTATGCTGGAGCCTATCCCAGCTGACTTCGGGCAAGAGGCGGGGTACACCCTGGACTGGTCGCTAGCCAATCACAGGGCACATAAAGACAAACAATGTAACCTGTGAAGCATGTCCAAACAAATGAAACCATGACCAAAGTAATCCTCTCACCTTCCTCCCGCCTTGACCCGCCTTCCTCTTCATGGACTCGTAGAACATAAACTGCACTGCCGGGTTGAGCACGAGGATGAGCGAAGGCAGAGTGCCGTTCCACAGAGTTCCCACTCCTTCGCTGGCTATGATCTGTGAGAACGCATCTGAAAAGGGAATGAGACGATAAAGTAACACAAAAGAGGCGCTTGACTGGCAGATGTACACACACACACCAAAAATGCCCTTGTACTGCGTCTGATGAAGGTCCTCATTCCTGAATTTTGCTCCCTGAAGCTTCAGACGAGTGTTGACCACCCACATGGGCGTAGTCAGGATCACATTCACTGCCCCTGCACGTGCAAGAAAATGACTCTCCAGACAATAGCTTCCACTAAACGTAACATTAGGTACACATTCACAATACATCCCAAATATAATATTTCTCAGTTTTGAGTGAAGTAGTATGTATGAGAGGTAGTAATTTAACAAGATGTTACTGGTTTTTGTCAACGGTCTAAAATTGCACTGCATCATACTGAGGAGTGTTTAAAGGGGCCCTATCCTGTTCATTTCAGTGGCTTGTAAAATGATACTGGATCCCACTGGGGCACTATAGTATATTTATGTTCATAAAATACTCCATAAATATCAAGTTCAAATTCACATGCTGAGTTCTTATCAAATGCACTTCTGACACCTTGTGGCCATTTTTATGGCTTGAAACTGCTCTAAAAATGACATTCATTAGTGTGCAGTTGCGTCATCACCTCTTTGGGTTCGGGTTTATAAAAACGTATAAATATGTCTTTGGTATTGAATGAGTTAATATTGGAGATTATTCAGGAGTACCTAATGAAGTGGCAAGTGAGTGTACATGTGGTCACCTGACACAATGCCAATGAGCAGGTCTTTGCCGAGTCTTGACTGGTGCGGCCCAGTGGCTGTCAGCCTCTTGAGTGTGTTGAAGGTGTAGAAGTAGACAAAGTTGGAGCAACACAGGCTGGAGATGACCGGGAACCAGCCTCTGTACAAAGCCAGCCTAAAGAAATTTGTCATTTGAAATGTTCAGATGTTCATCTGTGCACATTATAAGTTTGACCTGAGTATAAAAAGTACATTTCCGATGCCGGAAAAGTGTCAAGTGAGGGGTTTTCCTGTTAAAATAATCCATACGGAACATTAGCATACTTACACGCCCTCTTCCTGGGCTATCTCAGCCAGGATGACCGGGGTGGATTTTGACTTTCGATTTTCATCAACTGCAAAACAAACAAATACACACACAAGCGCACGGTGTATTACTAAAACGAGAGGTTACGGCCTGGAGAGGAAATCAATCTTTGTACGTAAGTGCACTGGGATTGTCTTTGCTAAGGATTGATAAGGATTGGGTGCTTCATATCCATGTAAGACCCCGCAATGTGTTTTTGTCCTCTGTAAGCTGTGTGCTGCGAAGAGGACACCCTAAGCCTTTCGGTGATATGTAACTTGTTGGGGTTTGTCCAATAAAACAGAAGATCTGTCTTCCCAGAATGTCTGCCATACAGACCAAATGTTTTTATTGTCAGAAGAGAAGTAAGATAGTAAATGTATTGACTTGCATTTTCAAAAGGTAAGAGAGAGTGTTTTTCAATAGTTTGAGGTGGTTTTTGAATTATGTTGTCATTTTTAAAATGCACATTTTTCCAATGACCTCAGTGGCGGACATAATAAAAATGTTTTAAAAAAACAGTAGTAAACATGGATGTAATAATTATTCAGTTACATTACATTTACATTCATTTTTGATCAACAAACTATTATAGTATATTGTATATTTTAACTTTTCTTTTTCTGGGTCTCGGAAGGATATGTAATGATAGTGAAAACTTAACAAAACTACTTTTCTTGTAAATTGTATACACCTGGGTTTGGTGTAGTCCAGAAAAGCTACTTGTATATACGGTACATAAGTTAGTCACTTAAAATGACGTTATCTTGTATATACGGTACATAAGTTAGTCACTTAAAATGACGTTATCACATAAAAGTCGATACATTTGGAGCTACAACTCACCCTGCAGTCGACTTTTAGCTGTGTCCAAAGGGAAAAAGGCGGTCATTGCTGTCACGCTACCCTGAAAAGACAACGAGACGCTTGTTGAAAGTTACTAAATAATATTCAGTTTATTTCATGGTGCCATTGTACACCCGCATCCCGTCTTCGTGGAGCCATACAGTGTCTTGCTATCATACTTATCTCGACTCACCATTGCGCCTGCCACAGCGTGAACCAGTGTCTCGTAAGACAACAGTCCGGCAATCGAGCTTCCATTAGCGGACATGTCTGCCTGCAGCGTCTCACTGTGCACAGAGCGAACGCTGGTAAAGAAATGATGCGTGTGATCCCTGTCTGGTTTGCAAAGTAAATGGCTGGTAAAATGTGAAACATTTACATGTACACGACAAACTATCACACAAGCAGAAACAGGAACTACAAGTACTACTGCTAAAAACACTCTTCATTCATTTGTCTTGAACTTCCGCGTTTTCTTCTTCTTCCCTTGCGGAAGAATGCTCGTTTACCGCCATCTAGGTGCTAAGGAGAGAATTACACGGTTCACATTCAAGGCCACAATATTGGTATTATTTTATATCATCCAAAACAAAGAGCTGTGTCATACATTTTGCACTAAAAACAGTAATCGAAAATACAATAAATCAATGAAAATAATAAAAACAGGAGTTAAAACTGACAGATACATAATATAATGAATAAATTAAAATAGACATATTATAAATGATATCTTATTAAATAATAGCACTGTATGCTTGTACTGTTTGTTAAACTGACTCATACTGATACTGGAGGAAGAAGTTGCATGGAATTATTAAAGCAGGTCTTGATCAGGCTAATTGCCACATAATGGGAGGTTGGGCATGTGCCTGAGCACCAAACTGGACTTTGGTATTGTTTTATGGCTCCGAGCTGCTGACATGACGACGCCCTGCATGAGCTCACTTGGTCCGGCTGCTTTTTGTGCGCCTGAAGAGGGAGAAGAAAAGTGAGCGGTTTTGTTTCTTTTCACCCTGGGGGAGGACAATGTCTCGGTACCACAAGGCAGCCATTGACGGTTACCTGGACCTTTTGAAGGAGGCCACAAGAAAGGATCTGAACTCACCGGACGAGGATGGAATGACGCCCACCTTGCTGGCTGCTTTTCATGGACATGTGGATGCGCTCCAGCTCATTTGCAGCAGAGGGTGAGAATTGTACCGTATGTGCTCCATCTCCCACTTGGGTTCCAAAAAAGTAACCCTGCTAAAAATAATAAAAAGGCAATTTGGATTAAGATGCTGGATTTTGTTTGTTTGTTTGCTTGGGGTGTTTTCATAATAATGTTTCCTTTTGAGATTTTAAGTGCTCTTAAATTCATTTAACAGTTAAATATTTCAACTTTTATACTTTTATTATTAATATTTATTTAAAATAATATGAATTTATTATGCAATTTGTAGTTAGTATGTACCAATATTATTTATATAATATTTAATTGTTTAATTTTTGTTTGTTTTTGGTTAAGTCTGTAACTTATACAAAGCATATCAAATTGCTGTTAAATGTGCCTGGTGATATTTTTTAGAATTAATTTTTTAACATTAATTATGATCTAATATAAATTAATATATGCTTACATATATTATATATTTATATTATTATTATTTTTTTTTGTTCTACTTCCTATACTTTAATAGATTTATTTATTTATTTTCAAGCTGAATTATTTTGATTTTATTTGTTTTGTGACATGAGTGAGTTGGACTTGACACACTTTATCCGCTATAGGCTGTCAAAAACAAGTGAATACTTGCATTCGACTCTTGCGGTAGTTCTCGCTGATGGTCCAAGCCAAATGTTTTACCATCCAAAAAACAAAAGAAGCTTTCATTCACAGCAAATCTCCATCCCCATCCCCTCATTAGATGCAACAAAAGAGGCTGTAGCACACCACGAGCACACAAATATGGTCCCAGCTGAAGGCGAGGCTTGTATCACTAACATGGCCATGCAGAAATAACGGATGGTCATGACATGCACAGCAGGATTTATGAGGAAGTCTCGCAATCGGGACTTTTATTGCTGGAACACTTAGGCTCACCTACAAAGGACTTTACATCTTAATAGCTCAACCATTACTCTTTGTCTGGATTTAGTGTGTGCATGCTATGTATTAACATCGATGACTGTCATATTTGCATGGTATCAAGGCATTGCTATAATACGTTGTGATCTATCAACCTACATTAAGAGGTCCTAGGCACATTTTGTGCCTTTGGATCTTCTATTTTCAAGTCATTTTGGCAAATAAATATAAGTGAAATTTAGCAGAAGATATTCAATTTTTAGAAAAAAATGTTGAATTGCCGTACCTGTTCCTTAAACGTCTCTTTGCAACTGGCTCAAAATGTTAAAACCAAAATATATAAAAACACCATCGAGTGGCACACCATGTGTGGTTTAAAAGACCAAAGTGAAAAAGAAAGTTATCAAATGTATTTGTTATTTATTTACAGGCTATCATTCATGTTTATATGTATATTCTATTTTTCAGATGTACTTTTTTTTCTCCCAATAAAAACATAATTAATATTTGGTACAAATATTTCAAGCTGAAGTAGTTTAAAAAGATTGAAAGGTAAGTAGTAAAAAAAAGTTAAAAAAAACAACTGACCTAATGATAATAATAATAATAATAGTAATAATAATAATAATAATAATAATAATAATAATAATAATAATAGACATCAAGTACTCATAGAAATGTATTTTACGGAAATTAGTTTAGGTAGGTTTTTCCGTCAATATAAAACTGTAGAATTGTGCAAACATACTGGCTTTTAAAAGGTTAAAACTCCCAAAAATATAGTTAATATCTGATATGTATATTTCAGATTGATGCACTAACACTACAGTCGTAAAAACAGCAGTTTATGGGAAGCTGATGTTTTTCTCATTAGAGTTAAATGAGTAAGGATATTAATGGAACTCTTAAGGGTTCCTAATAGTCATTTCATATTGCACATCATTTCTTCGGGAACCCCTCCATCTCTTATTAAAGGGGTAGTTTTGACATGAAGTTGTAGGACATCCCCATCACCAGTGTAGTGCATCAACAGTGACTTTTCACCTCACTTTGTCCCGTGAGCCGAGTTCTGGTCATTTTTTTTTTTGCTGTTTAAGAAAGTAGTTCCAGCTAGTTTTTGGGGTCACTAAAGTAGGGCATTCTGCTTCTTAAAACAATATGCGTTGAAAAGAATAATACATTTGCATCACAAAAGTGTTCCCCACAAAAAAGTCGGACCTCTCCATCGCTCGGCGTTATTTTCTCCCCGTTCGTATCACCGCGTGCTGCTGCTTGTCCATTGTTGTATGTGATGTGAAGAACACCCTCGCGTTGCAGCGGTTTTTATCTGCGCATGTGGAACACTGTGGAACACATACACAACAATGGACAAGCGGCAGTGAGAGAAAATAACGCAGTGCGATTGAGAGGTCTGACTTTTTTGTGTGTTGTGATACAACATGTATTTCTCTTTTCAACTCATATTGTTTTTAGAAGCAGAACTAGCCGGAACTACTTTCTTAAACAGCAAAAAACAACCAGAACTCGGCTCACGGGACGAAGTGCGGGGAAAAGTCACTGTTGTTGCACTCCACTGGTGATGGGGATGTCGTACAACTTCATGTCAAAAAGTCCTAACTATCCCTTTAAAGTAATTAATCCACCAAGGAGGTTTAAATCTTCATTGCTACTTGTGCGTTTGTTTGCAGGATTTTGCATAAACACTACTTTTTCCCATTAAAATGTGTGGTGCAGAGGATGAAGGGTAAAAAAGAACGAAACTTTTTTGGACCGCTAACTAGTTAGGACTGAATCAACAGTGCCTCCGCTGGTTGCAGACAAGTAGTGCGCTCCATTTTGCCTCGGTTGCTTCAAGAGTCATACCATTCATGCTTTAATGTTACGTTATACAGCAAAACGTTGCGCCTGCTTCATAACCACTCAAATCGTTTACAGCAGTGCTTCTCAAATAGTGGGGCAGGCGCTCACTGGGGTGTCGATGGCGTGTGAGAGACGGGGGGGGGCTATACTCATAAAGTGTCTTCAAGGCTGGCAGGTCTGTTAGTGTTTTTATTCATGCTTGAACGATGCCGGTGCCAGCAATTCATACAGTGGGTATGAATGAGTATTAATGTCATTTTATGCCCCACAGGGGAGACCCCAACAGAAGCGACATCTGGGGTAACACGCCGTTGCATCTCGGCGCCGCTAACGGCCACATGCACATCCTGAGCTTCCTGGTCAGCTTCGACGCCAATCTGTTTGCGCTGGACAACGACTTGCACACGGCGATGGACGTCGCCGCTTCGCGGGACCGCATGGAGTGCGTGCGCTTCCTGGACGGTGCGGCCTCCCAGCAGACCAACCAGAATCCAAAGAGAGTTGCCAGGTTGAAGAAGGAGGCCAGCAAAGAAGCAGAGAAACGGGTGAAACTCTGCGAGAAGGTGAAGAGGAGACACCAAAGCAAGATGGATAAGATGTACCGAGGTGCAGACGCTCCCGGATCTGTTTCGGAGGCCAGCGATACATCGGCCTTGTCGAGCGGGGGTACCGTGACGGGTGTCAACGAGCAGTTCTCCAAGCTTATCGCCTCTGATAAATCTGGTTCGCTGACGGCCCGAGTGAAAGGCACACTGCAGAAGAAGCTTGGGAAGAAAGAAAAGGGGCCCCTGCAGAGCTCAGGCGCAGACGGAAATGTTATATTTTTCAAGCAGGAAGATGCTGCAGCTGAGAATCCAGAGTTCTTGGATGTTTTCAACGAGCAGGATGAGGGGATGCTCGAAGAGGAAGGACAGGCTGGTTATGGAGACGATGGTGACTCAGGTCAAGTCAAACAGTCCATCTTCAACAGGCCCGGCCTCGGCGGTCTTATTTTCATGAAGAGGATGGGCCTAGATACAGAGGATGTCCCGAGTGGGAACAACGAAAACCTCGGCTACCTCGTTCAGAATGAAACACTCGAGGCAGAGGAAGATATCTCTGGCATGGAGGGGAACACCAACATGGACGTCCCATGGGAGCAGGAAGATCTGGGTTTGGATGACGAGGAGGAGGAGACTTCTCCTCTGGACGCCTTCTTGTCTTCCATCTCCTTGTCAGAGTTTGCCCTGGCCTTCACCAGAGAGCACATGGACCTGGAGGCGCTCATGCTTTGCTCAGATGACGACCTGAAAAGCATTCGCATCCAGCTGGGGCCCAGGAAGAAGATCCTGGAAGCAGTTTTGCGTCGGAAGAACGCGCTGGAACACCCGTGCGCCATGGGAGACAGCTGTCTGTGAGAACTCAATAAAAGATTACATTTAAATGTGCCATTTTGTTTGATTTGTAGTGCAAAAGATGATTCATCAAACTATTTATCTAAAACACAAACGCTGGAATAACAGGCAATACAGTTCAGTACAGGAGTAGCATGAATGGAATGTACTGTATGTAGAGGATCAACACACCCACCTCAAGTCAAGTTCAAACAAAACAAGAAATGTGTTCATTCTGTCTTGTCACAAATGCTGTAAGAGATGAATATGGAGGCTGGACTTTTAATGAATAAAAGGTTCTTATTTCATCAGTTTTGGCTGTATGACATTGTGACACTACTTTTTTTTAAAAGTGACTTTTAAATGTAGAGCTACAGCTCTGTCAGTTTTTGTCAGCGACTCCAACCATCAAGGGAATATCGAAGGGAAGGCTTTTGAAAGTACTGTAATCTTTTAATGTGTGCCTAATTTAATTGAAAAAAAAAAGATTAAATAAACATAAAGACAAGTTAGCAATAATTTCAATGTAAATGATTCATTAAGGCCGCACGGTGGCTGAGTGGTTAACATGATGGCCATACAGTCAGGAGATCGGGAAGACCTGGATTCGAGTCTCCCCTTGTGCATCTCTGTGTGGAGTTTGCATGTTTTCCTTGTGCATGTTTGGGTTTTCTCCGGTTTCCTCCCACATTCCAAAAACATGCATGTTAGGTTAATTGGCGACTCTATATTGTCCATAAGTGTGAATGGTCGCTTGTCTATATGTGCCCTGCTATTGGCTGGCGACCAGTCCAGGGTGTACCCCGCCTCTCGCCCCCGTGAAGCTAATTAGAATAAGCGGCATAGAAAAAGAATGGATGGATAATTCATTAAAATGTGAAATTATTTCTTTCATTGCCCAGTGGTAAATATCATCTTAAGTGATTATTGAACCCTTTTAATAACCATGTATTTCATGACCAGTATGTATTTCATGACCTGTTTCGTTATTTTAAATAGGTGAATACTTTTTTTGTTAGTTTAACAAGATTTTAAATTATTTATTTACCACCTCCGTGATAAAATGAGAAAACTATCTCGTTCGAAAGAGAGACTATCACGTTAGAAAGAGAAACTTTCTCGTATTAACGAGAAACACTTAAAAAAAATGTAATTTACCATGGCAGTTCTGCGCTTCCGTAGTGATAGGTGACAGTGATTTAATTCATGTTGCATTCCATGGCGCTTTTCATGATACTTTTCAATGCACCTCGGTATCATGAAATAAAAGGCCATTACATCAATAAATAAGACATCAAATAATTTTAAATTTCATAAATACTACGGAATAAATACAAATGCCAAAACTAAAAAATAAAATAACATAAATATTTTTTTTTAAATGACGTTAAATACTTAAAAAATATTGGTCATGAAATAAACCAAATAGTTTCAGTGTCATTATTTAAGATTCTATTGTTACAATTAAATTAATTAAATTAACTATTAAAATATTATAAATTGTAATTAATTATTTTATACTTAACTTATTAATGTGTTTCTGTTTGGCTCTATCTATATTTATTTGACTTTGGCACAAAAAAACCTTCACCGCCCCCGGAAGGAGTGTAAACACTGCGCTGCACTACACTCCATTACTGTAAGATGGCAGTAATGAGCATAAAAAGTCGCTTTTCAGCAGCTATAAAAAGGCCAGAAGAAGCATCCTTCCATCTTCACGATTGCTTCATGATTATGCCTACAGGTAATATTCATCATTAATTAAACGTCTGTGTTTGTAATTTCACCACTGCGTACATAATTAGAACGACCACAGATCTAGTGGTTTAATTTATTATGTCCAAAAACAGGCCGCTAAACTATCACTGTTCCACTGATAACTTAAGCCTAATTAGTGAGGAAGCTAACAGCCTGGCCATCATCATCCTCTCGCCTGTTTTAAGTGTTTATTTTTAATATACCAACCTAAAATGACTTAAAAGCATGACAGCTATCACATAATATAAGGTGGACATTTTGAAAGTGACTCTTGTTATTCCCACGGTTTGTCCCGCAGGCTTCCTCGTCGCAGTCCGAAATGTCTGAACTTGTGGAAGTCAACTCTGGTTTAGTGTCGCCCTCCTCTTTAAATGCCAACACCCAGGAAGACTCCATCACTCCGGCTGCTCCGGCCTCTCCGGGCGGCGAGGACTACCTGTTTGTGGAGGCCAGACACCCCAACACCGTCCTGCAGGGCCTCAACACCTTGCGGCTCTACAATGCCTTCTGTGACGTTACTCTGTGTTGTGGCGGACAGGAGTTCCCCTGTCATCGCATCGTGCTGGCTTCCTTTAGCTCTTACTTTCAGGTACAAACTGCATTACCTCACAATAGTTCACACCGACTGCTAGTGTTCTTCACCCTTGCAGACCATGTTCACCACTGACCTGAAGGAGTCCAAGCAGGAGCGGGTGGCCATCAATGGAGTTGAGCCACAGATGATTGGCATGCTGGTGAGCTATGCCTATACATCAGAGGTCTACATTTCCAAAGCAAATGTCCAGGTAGGGTCCCACGTTTCCTTCCCTTTCTGTGATGCTTTTTAAAGCTCTTATGTTGTGGTACTCAAGGGGTGGCGCTAGACCAGGCAGCTGATGAGAATTATTTTGCCACCTGATTTTGACACGTTCACACTTGTAGTCCTTGTAGGCACTTTAGTGTGGTTTTGTGTTGACACATTTTTGTCAGTTGACCAAATAATGCTTGCAGTTACGCATATGCCTAAACGCGTGCCTTGTATGTTTAACGATCTCGTGTGGCGTGTAGGACTTGTTTCTATGGCAGTTTTTTTTTTTTAAACAATTTTTTGACTCATGGTTTCATAGTATCTTAAAAGTTAATTGATATTGTTACAGCATAATATTGACTTATCTGTATACCTGTACATTGCATGAACAGTTAAATGGATAGTTAGGATTTTTGACATGAAGTTGCATGACATCCCCCACCAGTAGTGTAGTACAATAACAGTGACTTACCCCCCACTTGGTCTCCTAAGTCCTGTAGGAGAGTGTAGTTCCACTGAGTTGCTGGGGACAATAAAGTAAAGACTTCTCAAAACTGTATGCATTCAAAAGATTAATACAGTTGCATCACAAAATCAGACCTCACAAAACGCTTAGTGTTATACATTTGTCTCCCGCCGTATTACGTATCCCTTGTTTACGTATGTGTTCCACAGCTGAAGATGCGAGTGTCTTCGTCACATTCACATAAACGCACAGGCGACAGTGCGCAGGGATACGGCGGGAGACAGATATAACGCAGAGCTTTTTTGTGAGGTTTAAGTTTTTGAGAAGGCATTTTTGTCATGCAAATGTATTAATCTTTTGAACACGTATTGTTTTTAGCAGCCAATTTATTTAATTGTCCCAGCAACTAAGTGGAACTATGTTCATCATCACAAATGTAACCAGACCTGGACTTAGGAGACCAAGTGGGGGTATGTCTGTTATTGGACTACAATGCTGATGGATATGTCATACAAATTCATGTCAAAAAATCCGAACTATCCCTTTAAAGGTTTTGTGATGCAACCGTTTGACCGGGGAATTTATTTTTTTTCATTTCTATTATGACCAATGGTGAAAAGATGTTCTTTGAACAGATTATTCTTCCTCAGTGTTGTGACGTTCAGAAACGAACAGGTTTTTTTGAACTGCTCGTTACCATGAACGATGGGAACAGAGTCGCGGTTGGGAACTGTTTAAATAAATCCCATCTCTACCGCCTCAGAGGTTCCACTGTGCTAAATGTCTGAACACTACCACCTGGTTAAAAAAAAAAAACAACAACCCTTGAACCTGCTTTGCTCTGCCCAGGCACTGCTGGCCGCAGCCAACCTGCTGGACGTGATGGCCGTACGTGAGGCCTGCTGTCGTTTCATGGAGCGTCAGATGGACGAGATGAACTGCGTGGGGATCCACTGCTTTGCTGAAGCCCATTCGTGTAAGCAGCTGGAGAAACGAAGCATGGACTACATTCTTGAGCACTTCAGCTGCGTCTGTCAACAGGTGAGACCTCTGCACGTTGGGCTATGTCACACCATAGCTTTTCTGCTGTGATTACACACCTCCTTAATAGTGATGATTATAAGGTTTCCTCAACGGTTGCAGCACATTACCCAAACTGTATCGACACACGGTACTGTGCCGCAGTGTTGCTCAATACAGACACCTGCTGGATCTTAAACACGCATCACACTAAAGCCACATTTGCCGCTTCTGATGTGGTTATCTGATAGTATAGTGGTACTATTCCGCCCTTGGAAGGCAGAAGGCGGACAGGGTTTGAACCATAACATGCAGAGGCCGATTTTTGTCCCAGTTCACCTCAGTCGAGAGACTCAGCTGTCATATTCATTCAATGACCTACTGTATACAATAATATTGAAATTATGGTATTTTATATTTTTATCGAAGTTTAAAATAGCTTTTTATATCTTTTAAAATATACATTCAATAAATAATGAACGTGTCATAATGTGGAAATCAAAGTGAAAGTTGTGATTGGGATGTTTATAGGATTTTTTTTTTAATTTAAAAAAAACTGTTTTTCCCAGGGTCTTGGACTTGAAACCAAGTGAATCAATACTGTAAATTGAATTAAAGTATTAATTCAATATCTACTACTTCTGAGTAAGTGGTAAAATGTTTATATACTGTATCTGTGTATTGAGGTGCTTTTCTTTAGTAGGACAGTTCAGTAAAACAAATAGTACATTTAACCTGCCGAAAATAAAAAATATTTTCAACTAACAGTCACTGAAATGCAGATGAATTCTATGAAACTATGACTCTAGGAAACTTCACCTGCAATGTCCAGTATACAGGAATTTATTTCATGGTCGCACTGCTTGAGTATTTGGGTAAAAAGTTACTGAATTGATTTAAAGTTACCAAATCGTATCGTTCTAAATGAACCAAAATTGTTCTTGAATCGTATCGGCAACCATGAATCGAATTGTTACACCCCTAGTAGAAGCTATCATAAAGGTAAGGTTCCACATTAAATGACTCCATTTTTTAACTGTCTTGCAGGAGGAGTTCCTGTCACTGTGTGTGGACAAGCTGACAGAAATTCTGGCCAGTGATGACGTCAACGTGTCCAGCGAGGAGCTGGTGTTCGAAGCTGCCATGCTGTGGCTAAATAAATGTCCATCCCGCAAGCAGAGCTTTGACAAGGTAGGATCAAAACAGCACATGGGCTGATTTGTATGCAGCTTTTGAGGCCACCTTTGTGACTCCACCCACTCCTCTTGAAGGTCCTGGAACACGTCCGTCTGCCCCTCATCAGCCCTTACTACCTCCATGATGTAATAGAGTCTCTGGATGTAGTGAAGGAGAACCAGGGCTGCCAGAGGCTCATCTCTGAAGCCAAAGACTACCTGCTGCTGAAGGACCGCCGCAGGGAGCTCTTCTGTCCCCGGACACGACCACGGAGATCCACAGGTGTAAAATAAAAAAATCATAATTTCATGATATCACTTGGTTCTCAATCGTAATCTTGTGTTTTCATCGCTACAGGAGCATCCGAAGTCATCATAACAGTTGGTGGGGAGGATGACAAGGTGGTGCTGCGTAGCGTGGAGAGCTTTGATCCCATGACCAATAAGTGGAAGAACCTCGCCTGCCTACCCTTCGCTGTGAGCAAGCACGGCCTGGTGGTGTCTGGTGAGTGAACAGTCCGTAGCTCACAGATAAACTGATATAAAATGACTAAGATACATTTACATTCCTTCCATGTAGATTCCACCCTGTATTTAGCAGGAGGGGAGTTTCCTGACGGCTCGGCCAGCAGGGAGCTGTGGCGCTACGACCCGTGCTTCAACTCCTGGATGGAAATGGCTCCCATGAATGTTGCTCGCTCTGAACTTGGTAAGTTGTATTTTTAATCGTACTCCCCCTCCCTAAAGTCTGCAAAAATAATGCCGTTGTCTCTCGATCTGTCCTCGCAGGCCTTGTGATGCTGGACGGTTTCGTCTATGCGGTGGGCGGCTGGGAAGGGCGCTATCGTTTGGCCTCAGTTGAGTGCTACAACCCTCACACCAACTCCTGGCAGTTTACAGAGTCAGTCAAGATGGCCGTCACAAGCCCTGCTGTGGTGGCCCTGGATGGTCTGCTCTATGTAACTGGTAGGACATATTGCTTATCTTTCTATTTCCTCATAGTGGCCTGGGTGTTTATATACCCACCTGCAGAGTACACCAGGCATTTAGTGAGAGTAAGCAGTTTGATTGCTTTATTATTATTATTTTTTTTAATAAGGCAGCATCCATATGGGTTCTTATTTGTCACTGTATAGTTGAGGCCATTATGTAAGGAAATAAGATACTTGAAGGTTCTGACAGACGCTCTTTTTAAATCCTAAATTTTGTTTTTTCCATGTAGGTGGAGCGGTTCTGGAGGATGGCGACGGCACAGATCTCACACAGGTGTACAACCCTAAAACCGCAACATGGACGGAAGTTTCCCCGATGCAGATTCCTCGTTCTGGTTCAGCAGCTTGTACGCTGAAAGGAAAGATTTATGTTATAGGTACAGTATTTTCCCCTTTTTTAATGTCCTTCCAAAATAGATCCAAGTCATGGTACCATAGCAGCATGACATTGTATTGTAGGTGGGTGGCACGCCTCAAAGGAAAACACGGACAAGGTGGAGTGTTACAATCCTAAGACAAACCAGTGGACCATGTGCTCGCCCATGAAAGAACGACGCTACCGGCCCGGTGCTGCCGTGCTAGATGGAAAGATCTACGTCCTGGGAGGAGAGGAAGGATGGGACAGGTGAGATGGGAGCTTATTGTAGCACATCTGCATTCTGTCACATGAACGTGCAACTTCGATCCCCTTGTAGATACCACGACACGATCGAGAGGTTCTGCGATGTGACCGACACGTGGGAGATCGTCGGGGAGTTGCCCACCAGTCGCAGCTGGCTCAGCTGTGTGTCGCTCCTTCTGAGGAAGGACATTCACTGCAACATCTGCCCCAGTAAGCCAAACGACGAGTAAAAGAGTGACACCCACTCTCCATGGGGACATGGCACTACGAAGTTCACAGCTGTATTTTTGTATCATTATCTGGAGATGTATTTATTTGTGAATGACTGAATGCTTAAGAAAAATGTTGCTGTATGGGCCAAAGAATCAAATTGTGAATATTTTTGGAATGGTACCTATGCTTGTATTAAACATGTGTTGTTTTTAATAACTATTGACTTTTTGTTTTGTAATTAATGTCATATTACTGTAATAAAATATCTTAAATGCCCATATTTTATTATTAAAATATTTAATCGTATGAAACTCAACACCTTTTAACTGCAACACTTAAAATATTACCCCATGTAGAAAACACCTCTCAGATGTACTAGCTCATCTCAATATAGGTTAGAATATCATGCCGAATGTATATAATTTTAGGAGTATTGTTCAAGTAAACCCAAGTGACTTATTAAAGGCTCAAGTTTTTGCAGCCAATTTTATGAGAGCAGGAAACCAGTCACAATACTGAAATTTTTTTTAACGTTTTTTCAAAATATGTGGGGTTTTAACTGTAACCTATAATCAAAATGATTTAAACATTATACTGACGTGTTTCACTCTTTGTAGTAAATATAGAATATGAGTTTAACTTTTTTAAATTATTCTGAAATTAGCTTTAAAATACAAATTTATTGAGGTGAGCTAGTGGCTTCCATATAATTACGATTTATCATTGGGATTTTTTTTTTCAGTGACGGAAAGGTCTTCCATGGGAAGCCGAAGTGGTTTGTGGGTAAATCGTCACCCATCCACCATATTAGTGGCTACAGGAGTTTGGAGCCATGAGAGGAATTCGGTCTTTAAACAACCTCTCTGTGAGTTATCGGCTTTATTGTGTTTTAAGCATAGAACTGTCTTTATAAAAACTTTGATTGTCGAGTCTTCGCCTGCCAACTTGGGACGTGAACCTACATTTAGTTGGAGTTAGCCTTTCAGCTAGCTTGCTAATGTGGCTACAATAAATCAAATAGTAATTTGTACTTCTACGCGGTATATGAAATCACGTCACTTCGGTCGTTACTATTCCATGAGACACCAAGTGACGTACATTTATGCGTGTTTTGCAAGCCGTAACTTGGCTTGACTCGACTTGAAGGTCACATTCGGACTCATGCAACACTTTTATAGTAGGCAACACCACCAGAAACGTGTTATTGGTTTTCACAATCTGTCGTGTACACCTTTAGGGCAATCTCAGAATTTAGGGAAATGTGCCTTTTTGGTTCCAATAGTAAGTCACCCTTCCTCGGAGCCATAAACAGTCATGGGCAAAAATATTGGCATGCCAACATTTGTGACCAATACTCTATTTGATGGAGAGGATAAAATGGAATTACTGTTTATGCTAATGACTCATTAGACTGCCTGTGACGCTAATGCCGCATTGTGTTTACATGCACCCTGTAGTTCACATGTCAAACTCAGGCCCGGGGGCCACATCCGGCCTGCGCTGCAATGTCATTCGGCCCGTGCAGCTGTTTGTAAAATAGCATTGAGTTGGCCCACCTTGCAGACCTTATGAAACAGAGTGCTTCCTCTGGTATCAACTACTCCTCTGGAATTTTAATTTTAAAAGGGGAACCAATATTGTATACAGCACAAAATTCACAACCATTCCTAATAAGGGTGCCGGATTCAGAACAAAAGTCAAAATATTTTAACTGTACACGTCTAGAAACGTCCGTACTTTAACTATTACACCCTGTCTGTACAAAATAACACCTAAAAGAGGCATAAGACAGTCAAAGGTGATCATTTTAACTACAGAAAGCATGCTGGGAAATGCGTAATCTGCCCAACCCACAGCTGCAAAATCTTCCGGGTTACACATCTCACGGATTGTGATGTTTCTGTGTTGATATAAAACACTATAGGTTTTGCCCGGCCATTGACAGAATGACAAAGAGGTCAACAATCACTTTATCAAAATGAACTACGTCAAAACAACCATAGTCATGTCCGCCGACTATCGAAAAGCAGGAATTAATGGACACAAAAAAATGGACATTTCCCCCACTCTGATAAAAAATAAATAAATAAAATGTCCATGTGGGTGGGGGCTAATGTCCAGTTTGTCCCACAACATAAGTAGGCCTCTGCTGTAGTACATACTTACCTATTATAAGAATATAGCCTTTTTTATTATTTAATGGACTGTTGGTAAGATTACTAATACTTGTTGCTTGTTGCTATTGCCGCTTGCAGAAACGGAGCTATGCCGCTGCCAGACGAAGTGAACCTCTGACTCAGCCCTTAGCAGGCCACAGGCCCTCCCCAGCTGCACCACCCCCTCCTCAAAATGTCCAGGTGGATGCTGCTTTGGTTAACGTGCATTCTATTCCTGGCATTAGTTTAAACGTACCAGTTTTCTTTGTGTCAGGTGTCCAAGCTCCCAAACGGTCTGGTGATAGCGTCTTTGGAGAACTACTCCCCCTTGTCCAGCGTGGGTGTGTTTGTGAAAGCAGGGAGTCGCTATGAGACTGTGGAAAACCAAGGTGTTTCTCATGTGCTGCGGCTGGCTGCAAACCTGGTAAGTTGTGATTCACTTGCCTTGTAAAGCCTCCGTATACCATTTGTGTTTACTCAAAAGAATGCATTACATTTTGCTTGTGTAACAGACAAGCAAAATCTAGTGAGGGCTGTATCAGCGAGAAGAAGTTATGGATTAGTTTGTTAAGAAGGGGGATGTTATGAGCAACATCTGGCTCTGATGTGCAAAAATAAAAACTGCTGAAGAAAATTTGAAATGAATTTGCAGATGCAGGGCTGTATTTGCATTTGCACTTTACATTTTGACGGTTTATTTAAGAAAATATATTGCCAATGAATTTATTATCTTGAACTTCTCACCCCGTAATTGTATTAATCACCTTTACTCAGTTTTATGAGTCCCTCCTTTTTGTTGCACTAAATGTAATTAGTATTTATTTGTGTTAATCAGCCTGATAGCATATGTGGCATGTTGTTTATTAGAGATCAACGGATTATTAGTAGTTAAGGAGGCCGATAACCGATATTTGGATCTGATATTCATTTGCAGCAAAAGTATAAACAATTGGTGTAAAAATGCTGAATAATGCGAACACTTAACTGCATTTAACTGCCTAAAGCACGTTTATTTAACCAAACAAATAGAAAAATAGCTCCAGAAGAGCATGGAGTTCCTAGACTCAGAAGCATCTCTTAGAAGTTGAATAAAAATTTAAATAAATAGCTCCCTGAAATGTTTCCACAGTAAATAAAGTAACATTTATATATAACCTATCTTAGTTTTAAGTTCAAACACAACAAAAAGTACAGGGAATTAACAAGCACAGCGGCAACTCCATCCATCCATCCATCTTCTATGCCGCTTAGCCTCACTAGGGTCGCGGCCTATCCCAGCTGACTTTGGGGGAGAGGCGAGGTACACCCTGGACTGGTCCCCAGTCAAAGCAGCAACTCTTGTAAAGTCTTGTAAACTCTTGTAAAGTTAAATAAAAGCTTACTGTATATAATAGCTCCCTGAATTTTTTTCAGCTTTCATCTTAGCGTACTTCCCTCCAACAAAACAAGACTGAACCTCGAGGGAAAGGCTTCTTGAGACGTCATCTGTACTTCTGTGAAGAAGGTGTTGGACGTTTCGCTCCTCATCCGAAGAGCTTCGTCAGCAAACTAATAAGTGCTGGTAGCCTAGGCCTTAAATACAGTAAGAAGTTCTTACTGTATTTAAGTTCTTACTGTATTTAAGGCCTAGGCTATGAGCACTTATTAGTTTGCTGACGAAGCTCTTCGGATGAGGAGCGAAACGTCCAACACCTTCTTCACAGAAGTACAGATGACGTCTCAAGAAGCCTTTCCCTTGATGGACAACTCCTGTAGGACTGAGAGCCTACACAGACGCAAAACAAGACTGAATTCAATTTTTTACTCTGTCTTACAATCACACACACACACAGGCTTCTACAATCACGGACTGTTTCCACATTGATATTACCAACAGCATTGTTTCAAGTGATTCACAGATATATCGGGAGGTACTACGAGCTAGCAAAGCTGCCGCTTGTGTTTGTTCCGCTCTTTAACGTTATGTTATTGATGTAGTCGTGAGCTGTAGAGTTTTTCATGTGACTTTCACGCAAACACCCACTATTGTCCACATTACATACATTCTCCCCATTGCTAATACATAGTCTGCTGAGCCTTTGGAGCCAGACCGGCGAACTAATGGTGTGGTACGCTAACCGGCCTCCACCTTGGCGTCCTTCCCTCCAATAAAACAAGTAAATTGAGTTTTTACATGCTCTCTCTCAATCATACACATGCTTTTACTATCACGGACTGTGTGACTGTCAACATTATCAGCAGCCTTCTTTCAAGTAATTCACAGACATGTCGGGAGGTACTACGAGCTAGCAGAGCTGCCGCTAATGTTTACTCCGCTCTTACGTTATTCTGCTGCTCACTATAGTGTTAGTAGTAGTTGTGAGATGTAGAGCACTGGGTTGTTTATTACAATTTTGACCAATTTAATTATTATTAATTTATATTATAATTATTTGTATATATTATTACATATTATTTATATTATATTAATTTGTATTGTAAATTATTACAAATTTTGACATTACAATTTTCTGCGTTTACCTTGACATGCGTATTTGCTCTCAGGACGTTCTCCACAAGAGAAAACTTCCCTGTCCGCTGTGTGTGTGTGTGTGGTTGGCTCTGCAACTAACACGTGCTGTGGCATGCTTAACCAATCAGATGGCGCCGTGGGTGGAGCAATGCTGGAGACAAGTGGCAGCCAGTAGGAGAGAAAGAGACGGCCGCGGCTGTATCTGAGCCGAAATAACCCAATTTTAAATTGATTTAAATAAAGTTCGATACCGATATATGTTAAAAGCCCATGTATCGGCCCTGATAAACAGCCCGGACGATAATCAGTCGACCAATATTGTTGAATGATAAATATATTTGTGATGAGCACATGGTCTTACTGTATGTCATTTGACAAGACTTAGGCTTGGTAAACTGTAAGTAGGTTATAGTGATTGAATACAAATCAAATAAGAATAAAATGACTTAATATGTGAATGTGCTGTGCTGTGCTGTACTGTACTGGAAAGGTTGGGCCCCGAGGTGAACTAGGTTAAGAACCGCTGTCCTATACCACATCCATCCATCAATTACACGTTTGTTAACAGACATTCCTTTGTGTTCTTCTGTGTTTTGCAGACCACTAAAGGTGCTTCTGCCTTCAAGATCTGCCGCAGTGTGGAAGCGCTGGGCGGCAGTCTGAAGTGAGTGACTCAAGTGAATTAAATACAGCGGTATTTAATCACAGTCAAACAGTCCATTCCGGGACAATTACTAGTTCCAGGCTGAAACTGTTGCTATCAAGTATATAGGAAGTTAACGTCTGTATAATAAAAATAAAGTAAAATGACACAGTAATAAAGCACACTGCTTTTGGGCTGTTTGACTGTGGGGGCGTCACTGCAAATGACTGATTATATAAATAGATGACTGTAATCTCATAATAACTAATTGTGCTTTCCTACAGTGTAACATCATCCAGGGAAACCATGATCTACACTGCAGAGTGCTTAAGAGATCACCTGTGAGTTGGCACTCTGAGATGCTGTTTTCTACAAGTGCCGTTAGCACCACAAACTCTCCAAAGTGGATAATGTGCCGCACCTTGACCTATATCTATATCTATATCTATGTGCGATCAGAGACGAAATATTGGAGTGTTTGGTCAACGTGACCACGGCTCAGGAGTTCAGGCCTTGGGAAGTGGACGACCTTACACCCAGGGTGAAGATTGACAGAGCTTTGGCTCAGCAGTCTCCTCAAATAGGTCGGTACCAGTGCTTGCTGTAATCAGCTTTTTGGAAATGATGTCACCAACCTTTTGTATGTGCAGATATGCATCATATGAGCTTAATTAGTGTCTCGGAAATGTAGGTTTTTTTGTCCCATTTCCTTTTCTAGGTGTGATTGAGAAATTGCATGAAGCGGCATATAAAAACGCCCTGTCCAATTCTTTGTATTGCCCTGACTACATGGTTGGCCACGTCTCTCCTAAACAAGTATGGATCTGCACTTTTTCTTAGCTCTAGAAGACCACACGCTGGCTTCTATCTGAAATTGACCATCTCGTTGTTTTTCACCTGTAGCTGCAGTCATTTGTCGAGGACCATTTCACTACTAGCAGGATGGCTCTTGTAGGACTCGGTGAGTGTCTTTTTGTGACGGATGTATTTGAACTTTTTTTTTCCCTGTCCAACCTTGTTAATCTAGCATCCTTCCTGTTTGTATTTAGGTGTAAAGCACTCTGTCATGAGGCAGCTGGCGGAGCGGCTCATGAGTGTCCGCAGTGGGGCTGGAGCTCCTGAGACGAAGGCTGTTTACCGTGGAGGTAACAAATGCGTTCATTAAAACAGTTCATAGGTGTCTGACATGCTTCGGTCAAAATACCTCAAGGATAAATCATTACAGCACACTTAAAACCCTCTCTAAACAGCCCCTTTCAAAGCAGCTGGTTTTAGAAGTCCCCAGGAACGGCTAAAGATCTGAAATTAAAATTAATCCACTTTGCCCTCCGTGGCTCGAAGGCGATATAGGTACAGTAATGTGTGGAAATGTGTGAATCCAAAAACCCTCTCCTTAGCTTATGTTTTCCGTGTAGTCCCTTACGAGAAAAGAAAATGGCTAATCGTTGTCCACGGAGTTTCCAAGTCATTAGCGTAGGAACTTTGTGTGAGGGCAATCTTGTGTAAAAGAGCTACATTGCTATATCACAAGCTGAATGGCTTGCTGGAAGACACATTTTATACTTGGGCAGAGATAGGCAGCTCACATAAAATGTTGTGTAATTTCACACTTGATGGTTGGGCAGGCATGCCAAATACCCTAATATTTTTATAGAAGCAGTTTTTCCCCATCATAGGTCCCCTTTTAAAGAGCCATCCTTTTTTCACACACTTTTTAAAAATGATTGTTTTGTAGGCGAGCTCCGTATGCAGAGCAACGATGACCTGGTTCATGCACTGGTTGTCAGCGAAGGGGGCATGACAGGCAGTGCAGAGGCAAACGCATTTGTCGTGCTGCAAAGGATCCTGGGAGCTGGGCCACATGTAAAGCGAGGTGCCAACGTCACCAGTAAACTGAGCCAGGGTATTGCCAAAGCAACCACGCAGCCCTTTGATGTAAGGAAGACACTGATCTGGCTTTGCTTCTTGACATCTGTTTGTCACATGTTTTTTTTTTTTCTTTCAAGGCCTCAGCCTTCAATACCTCATACTCCGACTCTGGTCTGTTTGGCATCTACACCATCTCACAAGCTAACTCTGCCAGAGAAGTGGGTCCTTTTCCAAAGAGAAACTAAAATTAGAATGGTCAAGTATTCTGCAAGTCACCAACACTTGTTGTTTCTGTCACCTTGTGCCAGGTGATTAAAGCTGCCGTTGCTCAAGTGAAAGGTGTGGCCGAGGGCAACGTGTCTGCAGCAGACATCACTAGAGCAAAGTGAGTTCATTGCAGGATGTGTGCGTTTGCCAGTCAGGTTAAATGGAGGCTGCTCAACCTACATCTTTCTGTGTAGGGCTCAGGCTAAAGCAGAATATCTGATGTCAGTTGAGAGCTCTGGGGGTCTGATGGAGGAGATAGGTGCTCAAGCTCTGACGACTGCAGCGTTTCAGCAGCCCTTGACAGTTCTCCAGGCTATTGACGCCATCACCCAGGACGATGTGGTCAAGGTGAGTCTTCTATTTGTCCTGTTTTTATTGCTATCTAATTACAACTGTCTGGAAATGTAAAAGCAAATTAAGTGCTTTCAATCATCTTTCTTTCCAGGCTGCAAGGAAATTTGTGGATGGCAAGAAGACCATGGCAGCTAGTGGACATCTCATTCATACACCTTTTGTGGATGAGTTATGAAATTCGAGCAAAGCATTAATAATTTTAACGTTGGCATATGCAACGCCTGTCTGCTCTACAAAGAAACATCAAGGGCCTGAGGCCTCCGCTTCCTGCAGCTATTCATTTGATGTGAGCAGTAATGTTTGTCCAGTAGTGAGTGTCATCTCCAAAAAGTGGAGCTGCAAAATGTAGCTGTTGCTTTTTTTTGTCCATTTCGCTGTATATCTTTGTAAATTAAAAATAATGACACCAAAACCAGCACAATGTGTCTTGAGTAATGTTAGTCCACTCCTTCACCACAAGGGGGAGTGGTTATCCCGTCAGTCTCACAGTTTGTAAATCTGGACAAGCGGTAAAGAAAATGAATGGATGCTTAATAAATTTTTATATGAAAAAGAAAATAGCTGGGTTTTCCCGAGTACCACTAGATCGAGTCTGTCTACCACTAGTGGTTACTCGTACCACAGCTTGAAAATGAATGCTTTTCAGTACTGTAGCTGAAGTAAATGATTAAAAGAGGAAGTTACGATCACACGTAGAACTACACTCATTGATGAAGAGTTACTGCATCATGCAGATATTTAGGAATTTCAGTACTGGATTTTGCCAAATGAGAGATAAGACACATAAATTATCCATTTTTATTGACCCTGTCAGATAGGGATTCATTAGATTCATCATACTGAGATGTCAAGCAGGCACACAATTTAAACACTTATCTTTTTAATCTGTTTTTGTAATAAATTGGTTTGTCGTTAATATGTATGTTAATGGTGATGACAATGCATGTTCGATTTTTTAAAACATTTATATATTTATTCAGTACATATTTAAATGGGTTAATTATGTAAAGACAAGTAGTTTAAAAAGTGTATTTATTATTGTGTTTTTCCATTAGCTACTTATTAATCATCAATATATAATATATTTATTCCAGACATGTTTTGCGATAACAAAAAACAACCTGGTACAGATAGGACGGCCCAGGACAAGACCCCCACTTCTTAAAGGTAATATCGCGAGACTGAAGCCCCCTCCAGGACGAGAGAACAGCGGCCAGTGTGTGCGCTAGCCTGCGTGGGGACCAAGTGGGTGTTCATGTTCGTCTGATGCCATTAGGCAGAACGGGAGGCTCGGCTAACGGTGGACGCGTGGATGGGAAGCCAGATAACAACGGTGCAATTTTAACGGACGCTTTTGGATCTTTAACGTCGCTTTTTTGTTTGTCCCCCCACTCCGAGAGAAGAACAGGGAGGGAGGCTGGTCGGCTAAACAAAACAGAGGGAGTACCAGATGCTGTTCCAGCGGAGCCCCAATAAGCGCAAGACGGTGATGGGCTCTCCTTTTCCCGACGGCTAACATTAGACTTGGGCAAAAAAAACACGCGTGGCTTCTTCTAATCCTGAATTGTGTGTGTGAAATGCTAGCCCAGTCTTGGTCTCGGCCGTCGAGCAGCCTACGGGCCGCAGCTCGGCTCACTGAGCCCGAATCTGGGAAGTAGCTAGCCGCCTGCTAGCCACAACTGCTGTGACCGATGCTGCTGCCGCTGTTAAACGCATCCAGAGGACAACAAAAGAGGTCGCCGTGAGAGCTTATTGTTTGACCTTACTCGCTGCCATTTGAGATGTGATGCTTCGGTGTGTGGCGTCTGTGTAGCTGCAAGCTCTCTGGAGCTAACAACATTGTTGCAAAATGCACAGTGGAAGCACAACACGGGTCTCCCGCTGAGAGTAGGGGGGCGAGGTTAGACTGACAACAGCCGGCCCACTGTCCCCCTCATCGCGGGGTCAGATTTGAGTTCCCTCTCCATCTCACCCCACGTCCTCCATAGCCTCATTGGATGAAGAAGATATGGATAAACTGACCATCATTTCAGGGTGCCTCTTTCTGGCAGCTGATATCTTTGCAATAGCCAGCATTGCAAACCCAGACTGGATCAACACTGGCGAATCAGCAGGTAAACAAAGCAGACTCTCAACCTCACTTTATCACCTCAATTACCAGAGGTTTTATCACTTGTGGTTCTTTATGTCAGGGGCATCCGACCACTGGGGACATTCAGATTGATATACAGTTTTAAAAGTATATCAATTTTATTTTTGTGTAAATAGCTACGTCAAATGAAATCAGTAGATCCGTCCATTTGTTGTCTCCATTGCTTGTCCTAATTAGGGTCATGGGTGAGCTGGAGCCTATCCCAGCTGATTTTTGGCGAGAGTTGGGGTACACCCTTGACTGGTCGCCAGTCAATCACAAGGCACATATTGGCTCAAACAGACAACAACCATTCATACACGCACTGATTGACAATTTAGCGTCTCCACTTAGCCTCTCATGCATGTTTTTGGGATTTGGGAGGAATCTGGAGACGGGTAGAAAACAAACCCACACACGCATGTAAACTCCACACAGAGATCTTCAGCTGGAGATATGAACCTTCGATGTGACGCTGACATGCAAACCGCTAGGCAACTGTACAGCCGGTTGAATTAATTGTAAATGTACAGTCAAACCTCGGTTTTAGTACATCCTAGTTTTCATTTTGCCTCAGTTTTTGTGCACTGTCTTGGTTTTTGTACAGTATTGCACCTAACAAACTAGTCCGTTTGCCCTGTACTGTATCATTCCACGAAATAGAGGCTCAAACAAAGCACCCTACGCATTGCTGACTCACTGTCTGTGCATTTTTTATTGAGTGCAACTGCTAAATAACCTGCCATGGGGCCAAAGAAAGTTGCGAGTACCAGCACTTGGATGAAGAAGGTGGAAAAAACGATTGTCCGCACCATAGTCACTGTAGTCCACAACAGCAATTAGTTTCATGCCGTCATTTAAAATTATTTAGAATTTTTTTCTGCATGTTAAACTATATTCATTCTCTATATGATGTATTTTTTGTTAATATTTTTGGGTGTATTATTTCCTGTGGGAAAAAATGACCTCAGTTTTTGTACGCTTTGGTTTTCGTCACATTTTTTGGAACGAATTACGGAAGTACCACTGTAGTCATCCCTCGCCACATCGCTGTTCAAATTTCGCAGCTTCACGCTATCACAGTTTTTGAAACATATATTAATGAATAAATCATGCTGTTTTGTGGCTGAATACGGCCTATTAGTAAAAAAAAAATGCACATTTGAGCAAATTTTTAAATATTTTATATTAAAAAATTAAGCATAAAAATGTCAAAAGTATTCTACATTGGTCACTAGATGACAGTAATTCTTCGGTGAGACAAGCACCAGACGTGATCACTGGAACAACAGGCATTTATTGCAGGTTTAAATGATCTCACAACAGACATGATAATAATAACTAGGGATACTCCGATCAGGTTTTTATACTGCAGATTCCGATCATCCATGAAATCGGCCGGTACCGATCACATGGATTAACTAAATTTTTCAATTTATTTCTGATGTGGGCTATATGGCCAGGGGTGCCGTATAAGGGGGGGAAGTTAGGACAATTCCAAGGTCCTCTGACTGCCATGGGGCCCAAAAAATAGGTAATTGTTAAAAAATAAAAAGCAGGGCCCCAATGTGATTTTTGTTTTTTTCCATGGGGCCCATAATTCCTGGCTGCACCCCTGCTATTGGCTGTATGATATGAAAAAAGGAGCCATAAAATCACCTTAATTTAGAGAAAAACATATTTTTACTTTTTCAAGAGAACATATATCACTTGTGAAACTTACAGAGGATGAGATTTCTTCTTTAAGGAGACTTTGGATGTGAGATCGAGACATTGGTGGAGACTCCCCATACTGCGTCAAGTGTTTGTTCTTCAAATGCCGTATTAAATGAAAGCTTTTTAACATGCTACCCCCGCAAGATATTTTTCATGGCATGTTTTTTTAAATTTTATATCACTCTCACAAATGTCAGGTCAGTTCTACACAGCAGACATGTTTGTTTTGGCTTTGGCATGCCTGCGCAATGTGAAGGAAAGTGGTGGTGGGGGACCCCTCTCCATGACGTGAGAGCAAGACACTACACTGTGCACAGGCATTGTGAAAGGCTGCAGGCCTGCAGTACTACCTAGGGGTGATCGGCGTTAAAAGACATTTATCAGCGTATGCCGATCACATACTTTTTCATGGAAATCGGCCGATATTGATTGGTGGCTGATCGATCGGAGCATCCCTAATAATAACATAATCATAATAATAACACAGACCACTGTTGCGACCGTAACCCACGGCAAGCTAAAACGCTACCCTGAATCTCTGACGTCACGACCTGTCCTCCACGTATACGAAGCATATTTACTGCGACACACACGAGCACAAGTTTTGTTTATGTCTTAAATGGCTTATTTTCTCTGTTTATATCAACTATGTTGGGTAATATGAATGTAAAGATAATGATAGGGCTGTTATTTCATGTCTAGAGGTCTGTAGTATTGTTAAAAACCCTATTTAGAGGATCTAGAGGATTTCTTTGCTCTAACTACAAAATATTCAATTTATAAAGAAGGAATCCTACTTTGCGGAAATTCACTTATCACGGTCGGGTCTGGAATCAGTTAAACACGATAATGGAGGGATTACTTTATATCCACTTTGGAAATAATGTGGTTTACTTTATTTAATAATATTTGTAAAAATAATGTATTTTATTTAGATGTCACCATGGGGTTAAAGTCAGGCAGTGTGTACATGAAGAGACAAACGACATTAATAAGCTTTCTCACTAGGGCTGCTGTGGGAAAAAAACCTTCCCAGGCCAATGAGGTTAATGGGTAGACAAGAAAGCAAAATTCAACCCAAATTATGACAGCCGCTCCTTCAAATATGGTTTTGTCACATGGAGGCATGCTAATGCCCCAAATCCCTGGTGTGTTGTTGTCATTTTGGATTAAAGTTACAAGGAGCAATACACAACTTTCTACAATGGCATGAAGACGATGTTTCCGGTTTCCCTCCAATTACTTGCGCTTTTCAACCACCACCAAAATAGTCAAATGGATTGTAAAAACATGCTGCGCCTGTCACTCGCGCACATCAAACCACACGGTTATCATCTTCTCTCTGGAAAACAAACTCCAGACTCGCACCGAGGATGAATCGGTCTTAATTTAGTGTGTTTTAATTGGATATTTTGCTTTTCTTTGTCTTCTACATCATTGCATGACAATACCATGAGATTGCTAGGTTACTACTAGGTTATTTTTTTTCACCGGTCTGTCAGAGATTTGACAGCCATGTGTCATCCACAGATATATGATTTACTGTATATACAGCTTTCATGCCCCCTTGATCAGGGGTTGAGGCAGTCTGACGCAGGCAGAAGACTTACAGGGAGGCGGTGCAGCACGAGAAAAATAAAGAAAAACACACCTACTAAACTAACTTCAAAGACGAAATAATTCGATTTTTACTTGTGATGGTGAGAGAGTCAACATAATCTGATCTCATCTTCTACGTTTGATGTTTGATTACCAGCTAATGTATACAAATAGCTGGCTATCTTACTTTCCATGCTTGTTTACCTGTCACAGCGGTTTAAACGTAAACAACAAGCTGGTTAATCATGAATAATAACAGCTAGCAGCACCGGACCACAGTATTGTAAAGTGATCACTTTGTCAGTGAAAGTTGTAGACAAAACCATTTTTGTTGCTGTTGCTATGGCGTCCCTCGTGATTTATTTTATGAGATTGGTGCTGCATTCACGCATCTGTCCTGAAAACATTCTCTTGACAGACAGCTGCATGTCTTTGTTCCTGCTGCAGGACGACAGCTTAGTAAGTGGGTCAGGAGGGCTACGTCGGGCTACATCGTCAACAAACTCACATTCCACAAAGTACTAATGCCGCACAGAATCAGCAATTTGCACATCATGAATTATTAGATGTAACTTAATGATAACAGATCTCTGCGTTGTTGCACCACAGCGGAAATGAAGTACAGTGCGTTGTTGTACTCTGGGTGTTGTTTAAGAGTGCGAGTAGAATAGTGACCAACTTCCTCTTGGACCGTCTGAGCTGTCACTTCCCCATCTCTTTCACTCATTTGGATGTGCTTTGTGTTGGGGAAAAGCGCAAGAAAGGAAGCACACTGTTTCACTCATTCTGAGCATATATCAAGATTTACATTGGGTAGAGTTTGTTTTTGGTCTGGCGATTGGCCAGTTTTGATGATACGTGATGGATAGATGACGTGATAGATGACGAAAAGATGATGCTTACAGTGAATATAGACCGTGAACACACACTTGTTAACCTCTTAGTGTTCCACGGGCCATCAACGATTTACATGGTAAATCCCGATTTTTCCAGCGCCCCCTATATTTGCGATTAGGTACGAACTCAAGCTATGACCCCATTGTGTTTTCCAGACCTTACTGCCATTTTGAAGACATATTTTTCTGAAAAAAATTATAGGCCTCCTCCTTTTCAATGTATTCAAACTCTTATTAATCAGTGTAAGTAGCACTGATATCTCACAATCTAACAGTAACGCAGATTCTGACTGTTGGGGATAAAAATAGCGCTGCAACAATTAATCGATGAATCAATTATCAATTATCCACTTTTGATTTTGATGTACAATTGTAAATATTCTCTGATTTCTGCCTCTCAAATGTGAATATTTTGAAATTTCCTTAGCCATGCATGAAAGCAGAGCTATTATCTTGTGTTTTAGGCAAAACAAGATGTTCACACACATCAGCTTTGACTTTGGAAAACAGTGATTGAGGTGTTTGCCTCTTTTCTGATATGTTGCAGACCAAACCACAATTTGTTTGTGTTTGGTTCATATTGATTTGGTCTGTCTAGGGCAGGGGGTCGACAACCCTTACTATCAAAAGAGCCACCTGGCCCTCTCACCCACTAAGGAAAAATAGCCTGGAGCCATAAAAGATCGGCTTAAAACAACATCTTATAAACTTTTAATTAATATAAAACTCTTAATTCTCTTAATTTGACTAGTTGCAACAAATAGAAGTGCCGTGTGCATGTTACAGATGCCAACTAGTGGGGTTGTGTTAGCGGGGTTGCGATAGTACCAAAGTGCGGCAAAGGTACAAGGAGGCCACATTACTTGCTAGTTTACTAATACACTACATAACTGCGTGTGTGTGTGTGCATGTGTGGTTTTTATTGGTGTGTTTTCTTAACAGAGACAGGGTGGTCTATTTTGAATTGTTTTGGGTTATTATTGTGATTTTTATTAAAGGGCAATTTTTGCGAAAAGAGACAGAGTCCATTTTATTTTCATTGAGGGTTTTTTTTGTCTTTTTTTGTTGTTAAGTTTATTATGTTGTTTGTTTAATTTATTTAAAAGTTCTTGATATTCCAATTACAATGGAAAATTCTCTTGAGAAATTGAAGTTTATTGCTTTTGATACGATGTACTCTCATTATTTTGCCATATAATGGCAAATGGTCTCAAAAATGTTGTCGATACTATCAATTATCGACAATAATTTGTTAGACAATTATCATCCAGCAAAATTTGTTATCGTGACAGGACTATTTATTGTATGAATCTGTTAGATTTAGGTCTGGGATCTGGTCGGCCCATTTGAAAATTCTCTTTTGGAATGAAAATGAAAAAAACGTTAGATTTGGCTAAATTCACTCTTCAGCTTCAGCTTGAAAATGTGCTTGTGTTCCCCATTATCTACCCCACTGTACATCCTCATAAGTGAGCATTTGTCATACTTTCTTTCAATGCTGAATGTTGTTTGTGACAGGTCTTGTTGACACACACATCCCACTGTGTGCTCATTGCTTACAGCAACTTCATTACAAAGACAAGGATGTTGTGGGCTTTGACATTTTCCTTATGAATCAGAGGAATGTGACAAGAAATACCAACTCTTGGCCATTTTTGGTAGGTTTGCTTTTTTTAATGTAAGGAAAGGAATATTTGATCAAAAACAGATGTTCGAATACAGGGTTATAGTTCCACATTCTTATCAGATCAGTACCTGGTACGAGACCACAGCCATAGCATCCTGATTAGTTTCCAAACAAAAGTATTTAAATATATTTATGATGTATTTATGAAATATATATTAGAATAAGAGGTTGTCCATCTGCTTCGAAGATTTTTTGGGTGACCAGCACATGTCACAGTTTTATATGAGTTATAATATTAGCCAGTTAGTTAGGACCTTCTTGTCAGTATAGCAAGATTGTAGTTGGTCATGTGAAAAAAATGAGGACACCCCATGATATAACTCATGTACTTTGAAACCACTGCAATCAAAATAGTGAACATTTGTTAAAACATGCACCTCCACTGTGTTGCTTGTCGTGATACCACTGATTTCTTTTTCCATTTCCACAAATTTAGGCTAGTATCGGTGATACCGATACTTTGTGCAAATACACCTAATGTGTAACTTTTAAAAAGTAGTGTACAGTGTTCCCTCTCTCCATCGCAGTTCACCTTTTGTTTTTTGTGAAATTTTAGTGCGAACGCGTAGTGTTCTGCATCATGATTGGCTAAGGGAGAACCCGTGCATTGTCTTCTGTGTCCGTATTGGCTAAGGGAGAACCCGCACATTGTCTTCTGCGTCCTGACTGGCTGTAGACCATCGTCAATCAATCTTCTTCGTGCCGAAATGCTGTGTTTCCTGTTGTCTGATCGCTAGCAAGCAGCTTGCAGAGACTCTGAACTCTGCGTGTTTGCACGTTTTCTTGCTCACAAGGCTAACTTGCTGCTGGCACTCTGTGCATCCATTCACGAGTAGCCCCGCCTCCACGTCCTGGACAAAGAGGCTGAATGTGAGAGGAGGGTTCACTTTCTCCGTTCATTCCACTTTAGCACCAACGCGCACAGACAGATGCAGAGTGAACCCTCTTATCATCCAGCCTGTGTGCTAAAGAGAGTCGAGGAAGAGCCGGCAAAATAATCTTTTTTTTATAGTTCGATTCATCGATTATCGTGACTGGCCTAATGGCCGCCAAGAAAAAAAGCCGTCTCGCACTCAGCACTTGGCAACTAATTGGCCACAAGTCATTGACCATTTTTCTAATGATTATACACCTTTAAGGATATCTTTATTATTATTATGTGTGCTATCATGTCCTCCAAAGCATTTTGAGCACAACCCGTAAGGAGTGCCACAATGTAATTTACAGCCACCATGGGGTTTTGTAATTCTTCACACAATTGTTCTTGCTATCCTGACATTGCTGTTACTGAATGAGGTCCGCCAAACATGTCATTTTGTCACGTGCGTAAACATAATGCAGCACAAAACGGATGTGTGAATTTCCCAGCACATTTTTCCGCATAAGTAAGCTGGCAGAAACGCCTGAGGTGAGACCGTGCAGCGAGTGACCACAAAGACGGATTGAAGATCCATGACATCATTGTCCTCACTTCAGTGCGATATCCTCGGGCAATAACACTCGAAGCTGATTTCCTGTGCTGGGCATTGAGAGGACAAAGCCATTGTTGCTGCAGACAGAAACTGTGATTCTTGGCAGCTCCACTTAACGACTGCCCTCCACATTTGCCACTTAAAGTGGATGTTGTTTCTCTAGAGCCTCAATAACCTCTGAATCACTCTCTACGCTCACTCGTGCCCAAAAACTGCTAAATCATATCCAAGAACAGGCTGCCTACTCTTCGCACTGCCACCCAAGACCGATGGCAGATTATTACATGAACATGCTGTTCAGCAGCAAAATGAGACAATTTTCCCCCCAAAGCTCTCCTCAGCAGCCTGCAGGTAGTCTGAAAACTTTATGGTTATTAGGTATTTCATCAATCTAATACTCTTATCAATAGGGGTATTTGTTTGTATTTTGTAACATCAGAGATCAAATGGATTTATCAACTTGGCAGCAGGCAATTGGGTTGAAGTAGAACTGGAACAGAATGTAAATATGAGCGACCATTTAGAATTCAAACAAAAATAACTACATAACTGCAATAACTTAATATTGCAATACAGTAATACCTCGTTCATGGCGGTTAACCGGTTCCAAACCTTACCATGATAAGTGAATTTCCGCAAAGTAGGATTTCTTATTTATGAATTTAATATTTTTGTAGTTAGAGCATAGAAAGCATGTTTACGACCTTCGAAATTCAGTTTTTTAACATACGTAGAACCCTCTAGACATGAAATAACACCCCTATAGTCACCTTTACACTCGTATTACCCAATATAGTAGACATAATAACAGAAAATAAGCCACCTAAGACATAAATAAGATTCCTGCTCGTGTGTGTTGCTATAAATGTGTTCCCTAGGGGAGCGGAGTGGCGGGCAGACAGGAATTGACGTCGGGGATTCAGAAATGAGTGTTAGCTTGGCATTGGTTACGGCCGCAACAGTAGCCCGTGTTTTGTTAGCGATTATTGCGCCTGTTGTGAGATAATTTAAACCTGCAATAAAAGCCTGTTTCGCCGATGAAGTCTGGCAGGTACTGTATGTGTCTCACTGAAGATTACAGTAACATTACTGACACCTAGTGACCAGTGTAGAATACTACATCTCATTGAAACATCTTTGAATCCATCTTCTGAAACCCTTATATTTGTGTTTTAGTTCATTTAGCCATTTTTATGCTTGAAAATGCTTAATTTAGGAAAAACATACATCAAATTTGCATCAATATGCAATATCTTTTGACCAGCAATAGTCCATATTCAACCACAAAACAGCACGATTTATTAATGAATGTCTTTTTGAAATAACGTGAGAGTGAAGCCGCAAAATTTGAAGCACAAAGTGGTGAGGGATGATCACCACTGGCCAATACCACATAAATAAATTGAAAAATCTACAGTTAATCCACGTCATCGGTATCAGTCGATCTCACTCATGAGTGATCGTATCTGAATCGGCAGCATAAAACCCTGATCGGAACATCCCTACTCTGTACGCATTTTGACCGTCACGCTTGTACGTGTCGATGCTCTCTCGGTAATCTTTTGCGCTTTCAGTTGGAAGTTGCCATGGCAATCTGCGCGTAGGTGGAGTGACAAGCTCTCGGCAAATCACAGCGCTCTGTTTGTAATTGCCTCCTGCAGCTGCCACTCCTAGCAAATACCAAGTGCAATGTGGAGTTCACTTCAATTTACCCAATGCCTCAAAACAAGCACAAGCAGGGATTACCATCACCGCCGCTGCTCTTGCTTCTGAATGTGCATCCCTTGTTGTCCGTCAATGCAAGCAGCATTTAGAAGATAAAATTAAGATGTTTTTTACCTGACGATGTTGTGGGCCACTCGTCAAAGTCCCATTCATCTATTTGATGTGCGTGTTGCTGTAGCGTCCTGATAGTCACACAGAGACTGACGCTGTTTTTAAGGCGTATTAACGGCAGCAGTAGTGCTAATTTCCATCACAGTATGCAGCTCATGTCACAAGTCTCTCCCATAATCACAATAACACCACTTTTTTCACGCTCTTAATTGCTCTTGCGCGCGCACGCATGTATCGCTGCACGGAATGAAACTAACCCACCTTACCTTAAATCTTCATGTTCTGTTGTTAAATAAGGTTTAAAAACATGAGATAATGTTGCACATTTCTTATGACACAAACCAAAAAGCTCGGCTAAAAGCAGTCCAAAGTGTGGCACAGGGGCCATTTACGGAACTTGGCTCATTTTTTCTTGGCCCACTGCACATTGTAAAAATAAAACCTAAAAACGTCTGTAGCATTACATTTATTTGTACTAAATAAAAAAAAACAACTTTATATGTATACATCCCCCACTGCACATTGCAACAATTATAACAGTAAATAATAAATAATATAATAATAAATAAATAATATAAAAAAAACATCACATTTGTTTGTACTAAATTATTCATATACGCAGTGTATGTGTGTCGTAAATTCGGGACTATAAGCAGCTACTTTGTTCACACGCTTTGAGCCCTGTGGCTTCAACAATGATGCGTTTAATTTATGGCTAAAAGAACTACAATTCCCATGATGCTTAGAGTACAGATTCAGGAAGTAGTGAACTGGAGTCGTGCAACGAACGCTAATATCAGGTTTTGAAGTCTTATGCAGCGATTGTGGTTTGATCTGACAAATCGTAAGTAAGTTTGATCAAGTGTAGAGTTACTACAGCTTCTTCTTGGACTGCGGCAGCTGTTTAACTCTGATAGGGGGAAAAAAAGCGTCTCACTCATCGGAACGAGTGACGCTGGGAGCACGCTGGGAGTGTAGGTAGGATTGCAAGGTTTATAGTGTGTCTTTCTCTGTAAATATCCCATGTTACAACATGGACACCGGCTAAGCAATATGGACCAAAACCTATATCCCGACATATTTAAGTTGAATATTGATATACGATATACATCCCAATATTTATGAAGCAAAGTGAGTTTAGAAAAAATCTAAGCCAAATATGAGTGTCAAGCTGTTTTATTAAAATAAATACTTAACATGAGGATGTTTTTTTTTTTATTTTAAAGCTTCATGCAAGATGCACATAAAAAAATCATATCTAAAAATAGCCTCTAAAATAAGGTAGGCCATTCTTTTTTGGACTTAAATACAGAAAAAGCCAAATATAATCATTTTTATAACAAACCTTTAGCCATGCTCAAATCCTAATAAAAATATGAAGGAGTGCCCAGTTAAGGAGGAAATTTTAAAATGTCAGCAATTAAAAAATACTTTAAATTGAACAGTAGTATTTTTGTAGGTAAACATTTTTAGACGTCACAAGCATGTCCTTATTTTATGCCAGGAACACCAACCTGTCAACTGCATCAGGCTTAGCAACTGTCTGCCTAATTTCCTTGTACATTTGTGGCAGAGCTTGTCGGGCTAAATAATTGTGGCTGCGAAGCTCGCTGGACATCGTGATTCTATCAATTCAGCAGGTTTTTAAAGCCATTTTTTCCACTGTTGCAACAGGGACCATATCTTAGCAATGTGATAGGACACCTCTGTATAATAGCACACCACTTTGCTTTTCCTTTCATGAGGAACACAACAGGAGTGCGGCAGACAGCGCGTAGCTTCACACATTCCTCGTATTGGAGTTTGTGCCAAGTTTTAAGGTGGTGAAAATGATTTTTTTATGCTCGGAATTCGAACCTCCACATTACAGAGCTACCGCTTGTTCCTTCCTGACTAATTCTTCCACCGCAGACGCTGTCGCTAAGCTTCGACTGCCCCTCCTCCCTCCTCATGCATGCAGGGATGAGGGAGATACAGCGCAAATCCAGTCTATATCGATATCAGCGATATGGTTGGTTTTGATATTGTGCTTATAGTAAATATTGATATTTTAAAAATATTGATATACTATATATCGCCCAGCCCTAGTATGGCCTATATATGTAAAGAAAACAACAACTTTTTTAAATTCCCTTCAAATTTAGTGGCTGCGGCTTATATTCAGGTGCGCTCAGTAGTCTGCAGTTATAATATTGGACATTGAATACGAGATTGGAGTACTCATAAAATGTCTCCAAGTTTGGCAGGTTTGTAATTGATTATCATCCCCTAGCTTTGACCGCCTTTGTGTGAAGTGAAAGGTGGCTTTCAGGTGCTCCCTCCCCGTTAAAGTGTGGCATATCAATTCGCGTTTTAAAGGTGCATCCCTGGGCTTATTTGTTTTTAAATTAAAAATCCAATACAAGTTTTATTCGCAGTAATGGATGCACTTGTGCTACACCGAGGGGATTGCTTGATGGCTTGATGTGAAGGGAAAAGGGTATTTAATGGTCTATTGCTTCACGGCAATCGTTTCTTAAAAGCAATACTGTATTTGTGTTGTTGTTTAGATGAAGTTGTTGATACATTACAAAGCACCTTTTTAAGGGCACTTGTTCACATTCCAATTGAGTGTGCATCTGGATACAGAAAGGAGTTTGGTGGTAAAATGGAGCATTGAACCGGGGCGAAAGTAATTGCCTTAGTGTCAACAATATTCCAAATTTCTCAGACTCTGAGTTTGACAGTAAACTCTAGAGTGCTGTACTTTTAAGTTTATAAGATGTAGAAAAATGTGTTTCACATTTGCTACAATATGTACTGTAAATGGTACCGAGAAACAGAGGTTGGCTGCTGTTGCCCACCGAATATACTTACTGCCCTGCTCGTCATCGCTTCAGAGTTTACAAACAGCAGTAACCGCTAATGATAGCATCGCCATGCTGAGGATGAGAATTCACCGCCATCATTTCCTCTCATTTGGACCAACGCGTGGGGAGCCTCATTTTGATCCCAGAGAGTTAATTGCAGGGCAACGGGGCACCATGGGGGCACAGAGGTTAGCGGGCGTATATCATGGAAAATTGGCTAGCAAATGAGAGACGGGGATGTAATGCAGGAGATGTCTGACTGACAAAAGCATTCCTTTTTAGTTCACCTTTGACCCACAATGTGCACAATCCACTGTGCTTGGAAATGAATAGTTGACATCATATTTTTCTGCCCTCAGTATATATTCCCATCTCTGCAGTGAGCATTAACATCACAGTTTTATTTTACAGCTGAGTGAGTGTCAGTGTAAGCCCAGGAAGGGGTTTCTATCAACTGGTAGATACTAGGGGTGCTCCGATCGATTGGCCACTGATCAGTATCGGACGATTTCCGCGGAAAAGAATGTGATTTTTAATGGTGATCATCAAAATCACCTGTGGCTCGCACTATTGCAGCCTGTAGAGATTCCTGTTTGCAATGTGCTCTAATGTCTTGGGTAGTGGCTCTTTCCCCCTCTCCTCCTCCCCTTTGCAACACATGCAATGAAAAATATCCCGTGCGGGTAGCACATTCAAAAAAACTTTAATTTCATACGGCATTTGAAGAACAAGCACTTGACGGAGTATGGTGAGTTTTCGAGACACACAGAGTGTCGCTGGGCTACACTCGTCCGTATGTGTGTGACAGCCAGAAGGCTAAGCAAATAACCGGAAAAGTAATTGAATTCGGACTAGATGACAAGCCTTTCTCAAAGGTGGAAGACACCTCGTTCTGCCGACTTCACGCTACTGCTACCTGGAAGGAAATATTTTAGACACGTAACCCGGCTCTACCAGACAATGTACTTACATCGAAAGTCTCCTGTGAGTGAGTGTCATCGTCTAAGTTTCACTCGTCAATAGGGCTGACGAATGATTACAAATTTTAATCAGATTAAACAGTGGTTAAAATAATTCATCATGATTAATCACTATTAACAGCTACGTCTGAAATATGCCCATTTTTACTGTATTTAATTAACAGAAAGATAAATGACAGGAGAGGTTTATATATGTTTGTATGTATTAACAGTGCCAAATGAACTGAATATGTCAGTCAAGCTAAACTGCTCAAGTCTAAAAATCCATTTGTCTAAAACTAGTCTCCTTAGTAGTAGCAGAACATTTGAATCACACTTTAAATCGTGTCATTATCAGCAATGAGGGGCTGTTTTCAAAGACATCGCGTAATTTAAGGTCAGTTTACTTGTTTTCAGTGTATTTTCCAACATACTTAAGTGTAGCAAATTATACATTTGAACTAAATTGTCCATTGGTATGAATGTGAATGGTTGTTTGTCTATATGTGCCCTGCGATTGGCTGGTGACCAGTCCAGGGTGTACCCTGCCTCTCGCCCGAAGTCAGCTGGGATAGGCTCCAGCATACCCCCCTGCGACCCTAATTAGGAGAAGCGGCATAGAATGGCTGGATGAATGGATGAATTAAGAGTTAGATAAGAATATCCACTTCATGGTTTTCTTGATCTTTCCTGTTGATTTACACACACACACACACACACACACACACACACACACACACACACACACGCATTATAAAACCATTTTTGTGATGTTCGGAGTGTTCCTATTTTTTTAATTGTTATTTCTAGCCTGTAATTGCACATTCTATTTTATTTTGGAGAGCAGGAAGTGTTTCATCTCTGTGACAGAGCTGTTTGGTCACTGTTTTATGGTAACGTTCAAGAAGAAATACTGTAGTCTTACATAACAGTTATTCTTTACTTGAATATCACACAAAATAATAGCTGTAAGTATTTTTTTTAATTATCAATTGCCTGGTAGTTTGCCAAATTCTGACAGAAGATGAGTAATCTTCAAAAAAAAAACTCCAAGCAACTCCTTGCTTTTCATTTGTACATTTGACAAAATAAACATTATTTAAATTGTGTGACTCACACCTGTTGTTATTTCCTGATTGGAGGCGTCCCTTGTGATGTGATAACATGGCTCCCCAGGACAATGGAAAATGGATCTGGTGTAGAGCCTGTTCATGGCCAACACTGGTACAACTCCGGCTCTGAACTCAATCTGCACCAGCACCAACGCTCGCTGCAGTAGAAAAGTGGTATGAGTGGTACACTGCAAAAAAAAAAAAAAGGCATGTCCTGTAGCAACATAAACACGCTGTGCATTTGGCATGGATACGCTGAGCTAAAAAAAATGCTATGTTTTGCCACAAAAACATCAAGCTTGGCTTGTTTTCCGTGGCGTCATCCCCGTGTTGTGTTGTGTTGCGTGTCTACCCTCCAAATGGCAGACATTCCACTGAGAGCTAGTGAAACAGCAGGAGACCGGCAGATTCTGGGGAAGTGGTCGTAAAGCGGTGCTGTTAAGTGCAAAGGGAGGAAAAAAAAACAACTTTAGCCTAATGTTCTCCTGTTCTCAGCACATGTTGGCCTCTCTTGCTCCCTCTGCTCTTCAATTTGGCCAAGGTTACTCTGTAATAGAAGGGCGCCTTCAGGAATAGATGGCCTATGAGTCATTCAGGTACCATTTTTGTCTTGAGCTGTGACCTCCATTCGCCCCAACCCCAGGTGTTATTTCATAAGCGTTTTGAAGAATGAGAAGGGAATTACCATGGTGATAAAACATGCTATTAGCTAAAACTGACAAAATATCCCTTGAACACAAATTGAACAATGGAGTTAGAGAGTTGCTATTGAAATGCCAGCTTGTTTTCTTGTTACAGTAAAAGCAGCGCTTTCACTGGGTTTTATAAAAGGGTCAGGATTTCCTCTCCACGGCCAGAACCCACCACACCCCTACAATAGCTCTTTCCAAAATGTGCTTGCTTGCTGTGTGTATCCAATACAAATATGACGTTAAAGTGTGCATTCAGAATAAATTTGGTTTACATTGTTCAAATGCAAATACAGCAAGAAACTGAGCCTGATCTTTGTTTCATTTATATATCGGCCACCTGCAGAGCCACCATCTGATTTCCTTGCCCTTTCTATTAAAGGGTCAGAAGTGGCTGGGAACATTGTACACTACAAACTTGTATTTTTATCATCATTACAACCATTTTGTGGCCTATATTGCTTACTGCCAATTGAAATTATTGATTCTATATTGCCAAATTTTTATGCGGACGACTGCTTCTCTGGTCATTATTTATGTACATTTTGGTAATTATGCATGACGGCTAAACTGCTGATTGAAAAGGAACATCAAGTGTGCACTGCACTAATCTGCTTTTGCTTAGTCAGCTAGAAATTCCCCTTGAGGACGCAGCCTAATTGAATTCCCTCATCCAGAGTAGCTGTACCGGTGCCAGTAAAGCATGTTCCTGCTTTGACTCCTGACACTTTGCTGTGACGCCACTTGGGCTTTGTTTCTCTCACTGAGAAACATTTAAAGTCTGGTCGTAGATGTGCACGAGGATGACAAATTTAGAGGGCTGTTGGTCAGAGTCAGGTTTAGAGGAAGGCTTCAAGATGCTTGGGAATACTTAGCTGAGAGTGTCAATTGCAAAGTCAGTCTTCTGTGCTAATGATTGATGTTTGATTTGACATATGCTAAGTGATACACATGCTCATGTTTGTCAGCAAGTGTCAGTTGATTTTTTGCCTATTTTCATTGCATCTTTTGTTTGTTTGCTGAAGTAAGTCAGTGAATATTTAAGAGTATTGTTGGAATCTAGCATATTGACATGAATATATGATGTTTTTTTCCCGAGAAAAAGCCTTAAGTGGCTGGTCATCTTATATTTGAAGTCTGTGTATTTCTGCATACCTGAATGTGAAGAGTTTTAGCTCGGAGCATCCAGCTCCATTGCCGTGCCGCATATTTTGTTTGTTTGCGTAAGTAAGTCAGCAAATATTGAAGAGAAAATTGTGTCATTATACCATATTGACCCAAATATACAAGTCCAGTCGTCCCTCACCACTTTAGCGCTTCAAATATTGCTGCTTCACTCAAAATATATTCATTAATTAATCATGCTTTTTCATCATTGAATATTTGTAAAAAAAAAAAAAAAAAAAAAAAAAAAAAAAAAAAAAACATTTATATTTAATTGAATTTGATGGGCTTTTTTGCCTAAATTAAGCATTTTCAAGCATAAACATGGCAAAATGAACTAAAATACAAATATAAGGCATGTTTCAATGTGATTCTACACTGGTCAGTAGGTGTCATTAATGTTACTGTGTTTGGTGAGACACACAAGCACCAGACTTGTTTGTTTTAACAGGCTTTTACTACAGGTTTGAATTATCTCACAAAAGGCACAATAATCCCTAACACGAGCTACTGTTGCAGCCGTAACCCACGCTAAGCTAAAACTCAACTTTGAGTCCCCAACGTCACTTCTTGTCCCCTAGCACCAGAACACATTTACAGCGACACACACAAGTACGAGACTTATTTATGTCTTAAATGGCTTATTTTCTGTTATTATGTCTTCATTATTTTCTGTTTCATGTCTAGAGGGCTCTAATACTGTTAAAAGCTGTATTTAGAAGGTTGTATACGGGTTTTCTATGCTCTAATATGAAAATATTCTATTTATAAATAAGGAATCCTACTTTGAGGATGCAGGATTATCCCGATCGAGTCTGGAACCACTTAACCACGATAAATGAGGGATTACTGTATAGCATTATTTCTCTAAGAAAAAAGTTTGAATAAGATGGGTCGTCTTATAGTCAAAGTTTATAGATTTATGCAAGGAGGTGCCAAACAACTCCTCCCAAAGCGAGGTTTTCTTCCTGTAATACACGCACTCGTAACTTAGAGAGATGCTGGAGACCCGTTTGAAACCGATCTCTCAAAGGTTGAGCAAGTTAACAAACAACAGAGGAAGAGTTATGGCGGTAATTTTAAGATAGTTATAATAAATGAAACAGAGTCATCAACAACTATCAAGTCGCTAAGACATATGATGTCCTTTTATATTGTAATGTAATACAGTGTTCCCTCTTTTATTGCAGGGGATAGGTTCCCAAAATAGCCCGCAACTTTACTTGTTTGCCATTATTGTGGATGTTTTACGGCTGTGAAACCCCTCACAATAAACTTTATACACTTTTCTCAGACAGGCATTAACGTTTTCTCACATTTCACTCTTCAAATTTCATTTGAATTTTAATGATCAATCTCTTGGACACAAGAAATTAAGTGACTCACGTATTCACTCCTCTGGCGTGCCTCGTCCCGGTGCCATTCGGCTGTGGTGTTTTTGTATGCTTGTTAAAACATATTGCTCCTGCTGTAGTATTTTACTCCTCCTCGTAGTCCTCCATGAACCGAAAATTCAATTACAGTATTCCATAATGGCAAATTGATGCAAATTTTTGTTTGGCCCAAATAAAATAACCGGCGCTCGTGACTGTCACTCACAGCTGTTATTCCCGTACGTGGTATATATTATTGCCACACACACACACACACACACACACACACACACACACTCACGCACACACACACACAGAAGCATTTTCAGAGTAGTCACCAACAATTTTATTGTACATTCATGTTGTTGTTATGATCGGCAATCAGGCATGGGCCGGTATGAGATTCTGATGGTATGACAACCGTGGGGAAAAATATCAGTTTGACAAAAATAACTGAATTTTTTCTAAATAAATAAATAAAATATAGTTCTCAATGCAGTCTACTATGGCTCATCCTGCAACTGAAGTCACAACGCAATAGATTTTCTTAGTAAAAAAAAAAATAAAACAAAGCAAAATGCAATCAAGTGACCCAAGAAGGTCACAACATGAATAATTCTTTTAAAAACTCGTAATATTGCGTTATTATTTCATGGTGGCAGGTCACACTTTTTCACAAACTTTTGTTTCTGAGTCATGTGATTGTTGTTAGCAACTGAGATGTTGTGAAGTGTTTGTTGCTTGTTGTTCAGTGGAGAGTAAACACTTTATATCTCTTATCCTCCACTCCTGTCTCCTTCTCAATCACATCTCTACATTTGGTGACCCTCGACATGAGTAATATGTGGAATGACAACAGCGCATTGCCAGAACCGGCACCGCTCAATGCTAACGGGTCAGCTAACAAAGCCTGTGTTATCTATGCCCTTTGTATGGCAACACAACACACGGCAGTACTGTAGTTTCAACACATCGAAGCCCAGTTCCGACTGCGAGAAATAACACAGGACGTGACAGTATTTCCACATAATGGCCGTGCTGGTCCTCCACTTTCTCTCATATCGTACAAACGGTATGACGTAAAATTTTGGTGGTTTTGAAACCGTGACTTTTTCATACCTTGGTATACCTTGAAACCGGCCCCTGCCTATAGGCAATACATTCAATGACAGCTAGCATTAGTAGCTAAACTTTGCCAAATAGCTATCACTAGCTGACAACAAACATAACTACTGCAGTGCGCATGTTACGTCAGCAAGGCAGGAAGAGGCGGGATATAATGATATCAGGATGTTCAAATGTTAGCGCCCTCTAGGAACATGCTGTATACAATCCCTTTAATGGTCATGGAGCTGTCATCAACTGCCCATTGCTAACATTGACTATGGAAGAGCAAGCGAACCTGTCTTTCACTGATATAATTGGAGCCACCGCTGAGGAGAAATGACACCCACCCCCAAGCAGACCCAGTATCTGTGGCAAATTAAAAAAGGCTTTCCATTCCTTCTGGGCCTGTCCCTGCGATGTCTCATTGTCAGCAGAGCTGGTGCACTTTGGTCTTCCCTTTAAGGATCATGTCATTATTTTAGACGCAGATTCCTGAAATTGTGGCTGCTTGCCGTCCTATTTTAATCTGCTGTAATATATTCAGCCCCTTAGGCTATTTACACTATATACAATACACTTTAGGTGTACGTGCGTCGATATATTGTTAAATGTGTCAATATTTCAGAGGCATAGGAACAAAAAAATACACACGTTTAATTGAAATGTACTTCTTCCATCCAGGTGCTCTTACAGTTGGTCTAGTCCGTCAATGTCAGACCATCCATGGACGAGACCGGACCTGCATCCCTCCGCGGCTGCCTCCTGAGTGGGTCACCACGCTTTTCTTCATCATCATGGGCATCATCTCCCTCACTGTCACCTGTGGACTCCTCGTGGCATCGCACTGGCGCCGAGAGGCCACCAAATACGCCCGCTGGATTGCCTTTACTGGCAGTAAGTGAGCTTCACAATAAGCACATTCACTTTGATTTAAGCTGTTTTGCTTCGCTAGACTCGCTGTCAGCATATTCCCTCCCCTCTTCCCCGAATCTTTCGCCACTTTGCTCCGTCTCAGTGAATGCACCGTGACACAACCTTTACACAACTGTCTGTGCTCCTTTAGTATATCCCCCACACAGTATTTTTTAGACTTTTTGGAATTTATTGCGATATACTAACCATACAGATGTGTTATTTTTTGTATTTTCTTTCCTACGTGCGTCACTTCTTGTGCTCCCTGCGGCTGAATAATCAAAACAAAATGCTGCTTTTGCCTTGTAAGCTACTGTGTTTATTTTTGTTGTTGTCTGAACATCACCACTCTTTGTTTTTTTTCTAAACAGAATTCTAGAATACATAAACATTGCCATCTGATTCTTTGTCAAGGCCACTTTCATAAGGCTGTGTGTGGGAGGATAGACTTTAATTGGTCGCTCAGCTGAGGGACTACACAGCCTGAAGCACGCTGAAATACAGTTGAAGCTGTAGCATAGCCTTGGATGCAACAATGCACCGTTGTATTATTCTTGGCGCGCTCTTTGCATTTTTATGACGCTGAATTCTTCGTGTGGCGCTTTTGACAGACTCCCGCTTGCCAGCCTTGTGATTTGCATGCCGGACGAAAAAGCTGATATTAATGTTTCAAATGCAAATATCTAAACCAATAACCACACAGCTCTACAAACTTCATGTTGAGCGAACACAAATGTGCGCCCTCAGGTAAATTCAAAGGCATTTTTAGCCACTGTTAAACAATCATGCCCGGAGGGAAAAAGCAAGTTGTTGCCATGGCAATCGCTTCCCCGCTATGCTGCTGGTGGTCATAATAGGCACGAGGTGTATTAATAATACACTTATTTCCTCCAGCCGTTAATGCATCATAATGATTTGTGGTTCAAACGGGGAAAATACAACTGGTGCAATATTTTTGTTATATAAAAAGGACAGAGATAGTGTTGTTCTAATAGAGGAAGAGGAAGAGTCAACCTTCTATTTTAAGATTCAGTGATGAGAAGGCATCCAGCTGGAATTGTTTTGTTTGTCCTTTCAAGGTTGCTGAACTTGAGCTGTGATCATGAACATCACACCTTTTGGCCATCAGTCGGGAGAAGTGAAACAGTATGACAAGATTATATATTCTCCGAACCTGCAGACATTTTTACAAAGATCTTCTATTCTGTGTATGTTTTGAAGTTGTTTGTTGTAGGTGAAATGGAAATTCCATGGTTGTCATTGTTATATTATTGTCGTATAGTGATGATTAAAATGAATCTTGGATAATGTTTGGTCTTTTCAAGCTCTCTGAAAACAAGCCCAAAACAACAGGGAACAAGTCCAAAGTCATCTTTCTGGCAACACTTGGTGTGTGCATGTGTGTCTAGATTATGTCAAATTTATGTCTTATGTTCTCTTATAATGTCTATTATATTGTGTACTACAAATGTAAAGGTGACTACAGGGGTATTATTTAATGTTTAGAGGGTTCTAATAATGTTAAAAAGCATAACTGTTGTCTAAAACGAATCAAGAACTCTTTTATGAGCTCTGCATTAACCAGAAGCCGATCATTTCTGATGACCCTCGACGATACTTAAAAATCCAAATTCAGTCAACCAAGACCCTGGGAAAGACCAAAACCAAACAAACCGTACGGCTTGCTGGATACTAGTCTGAAGAGCCATCAATATCTTAGTGCACAAGCATTCTGTGGACATCAATAGCTAAGGATGTGGATGGATGCCATTATAAAAGAGAAGCCTCAAGTTCATTTGGTAGAAAGTCGCTGAGGTGGCCATTCATGTGGGCCAAGCAGGTGATGAAGGGGGGTGCAGAAGGTGGCCAGTCTAGCCAGTAGTCAAACTGGCTCATGGCCACTAGGACTGAATGGAAAGCTTTGTATGACCCGCACAGGCTATTTCAGTGTACACACTCAAGTTTCTTTAGGGTGTGACCCATGGGAGTGGAGTGGCACTAATATTCTTAACAAACTACAGTAAATGTGCTTAGGTCTGCCTGCCATTGACAACTATATGTGTTGAGGATGGTTAAAATTGTTTTGTGCATTCAGAGAAAAGCAGCATCTGTTGTAGTTTGTAGTGCAAATCAGCTCTTTACAATCTCCTCCAGTTATCACACAATTTATATGACCACTAATATTAGCTGCTTGCCAAACAGATGTGGGGCTAACAGCCAGATGTTGTATATTACAGCCATAACATACCTTCCCTAAACAATAAATCTGCTTAATGAGGAGCATGTTAATGCAGAACATGACTCCACTGACTCAGTCATGCACACATACTCAACAGTATGTTGAGAAAAGATGCTTCAAAATGCATTTAGATTAAATTCTTGAGTACTATGACCCCAAGATGCATTTTTTGGGGAAAGGTTACTAGTGCACCTGGGTTCGATTCTCCCCTGGGCATTTCTGTGTGGAGTTTGCATGTTCTCCCCATGTGCGCGTGGGTTTTCTCCGGGTACTCCGGCTTCCTCCCACATTCCAAAAAATATGCAGGTGAGGTTAATTGGTGACTCTAAATTGTCCATAGGTATGAATGTGAGTGTGAATGATTGTTTGTCTATATGTCCCCTGCGATTGGCTGGAGACCAGTCCAGGGTGTACCCCGCCTGTCGCCTGAAGTCAGCTGGGATAGGCTCCAGCATGCCCCCGCGACCCTAACGAGGAAGAAGCGGTATACAAAATGGATGGATGGATGGGTTACTAGTGCTATTTTGGGATCTGGCTTACCTACAGTAAATAAACAGTTGTTGAATCTGCCTCTTTGCAAAGCTTGAAATTTGATTACTCCTTTTCATCCTTTAAGCTTGCTAAGGAATTTAAAGCTGTTATCAGCCTGAAGTGGTTCAGAGAGCTTATTTAGTGTCTGTGGAGAAACATTTAGTGTGGGACTGAGGGACACTTGTTTTATGCTTAAGGATGGGTTTTGTGCTAGAAGGATTTGGGCTTTATCCAAATTAATTGCTGTCTTTAAGTGCGCTTGAGAAAAGAAACAACCCTATGCAGTTCATGTATAACATGTTAAAAGATCACTACATACAGTGCTGTGAAGAAGTGTTTGTCCCCTTTTTTGTTTGTCACACTTAAATGTTTCAGATCATCAAACAAATTTAAACATTACTCAATGACAACACAACTGAACACAAAATACAATGTTTAAATGAAACCTTTTATTATTAAGGGAGAAAAAAATCCAAACCTACATGGCCCTGAGTGAAAAAGTGATTGAGATCTATCAGTAGTGATTGAGATCTATCAGATCTATCAGGAAAAGGTTATAAAGCCATTTCTAAAGCTTTGGGACTCCAGCAAACCACAGTGAGAGGCATTAGCCACGAATGGCGAAAGCGTGTGGTGAAAAAAGTGGTGAACCTTCCCAGGAGTGGCCGGCCAACCAGAAGTACCCCAAGAGCGCACCGCGACGACTCATCCAAGAGGTCACAAAAGACCCCACCATAACATCCAAAGAACTGCAGGCCTCACTTGCCTCAGTTAAGGTTAGTGTTCATGACTGGCCATCTGTTTGTGACCTCAAGCTGAAACCAGCTTGGGTTCTGGAGCAGGACAATGATCCAAAACACACCAGCAAGTCCACCTCTGAATGGCTGAGGAAAAACAAAATGAAGACTTTGGAGTGGCCTAGTCAAAGTCCTGACCTGAATCCTATTGACATGCAGTGGCATGACCTTAAAAAGGCGCTTCATGCTGGAAAGCCCTCCAATGTGGCTGAATTACAACAATTCTGCCAAGATGAGTGGGCCAAAATTCCTTCACAGCGCTGTAAGAGACTCATTGCAAGTTATCACAAACGCTTGATTGCAGTTGTTGCTGCTAAGGGTGAACCAACCACTTATTAGGTTTAGGGGGCAATCACTTTTTCACAGAGGACCATGTAGGTTTGGATTTTTCCCCCTTTAATAATAAAGTCTCATTTAAAAACTGCATTTTGTGTTCAGTTGTGTTGTCATTGACTAATATTTACATTACTTTGATGATCTGAAACATTTACGTGTGACAAACATGCAAAAAAATTAATTAGGAAGGAGGCAAATGCTTTTTCACACCCCTGCAACCACTATATCTTAGATGTTAGATGTTTGTATCAAAGTAGATTCCCAAAATGAATCCTTTGATAGTGATTGATGATACCATCCCATCTTTTAATGAAGACAAATGAGTGACCATTTATATCTTGTAGTGGAAGAGAATATTGCCCTGAAATGTAATAAAATAGGAGAGAAGAGATAGAATAGAGTCCTCTACATGTTGTGAATATTTTGTATTCCCAGGATGACAAGATGTTGTCAAATTAAATGAGCCAATTCACTACAACAGCGATCGGTACTCCAGCAAAAATGTGTAGGTCAGATATTTAGGGACACTTGAAGGTGAAAATTCTGAATAATGCAGACCAAATTGAACTGAAGAGATGTGCTTGAGGTAAACAGCGTAAGTTAGACACAAACAAAACTGCTATGTAGCTAAGTTTTGCTCTGCTTCAGAATGTTACAGCACATGTTGGAATTCATGTTTCCCTCAATGAACCGCATCTCCCTGGTGCCAGCAGCACTCATGCAGCCCCCAGACCATGACACTACCACTATCGTGCTTGACTGTAGGCTATTCACGTGTTATTTAGACAATAATGGTTGTGTGTTAAGTATTTTCAGTGGAAGGAAAAGCTGTAGAGGTGGTCCTCGGGTTACGAACGAGTTCCGTTCCTTGACTGTGATGCAAGATGAGTTTTGGTGTAAGTCGGAACTTATACCTAAATTAGAGATGTCCCAATCCGATCTCTAGGATCGAGACCGGCTGCCGATCCGCTGTATTTGTGAAGATCGGATAACATCGGCTTCCCCCACGAGATCGGGACGTTCTGGTTGCCGTATTACGTTCTTTGTGCCACATTCCAACATGGTAGGTGCAGTAAAGCGCCTCAAAGCTGGTTGACACTCGACTCGCGCCGATGCCGCACCCACTAAATTTAAAGAGAAAAAAGATATAGGCTGCACCTGTCAATAAGCTGCAGGTATCCACGTTGTAACATGGGATAGTTACTAAAGATGTTACACAAAGATTTTTTTTCCTATTACTTAAATAAATGTTTTAACAGTGTATGTAACATGGCTAGTTAAAGAGTTGCCTACCAGAAAAGTCTTTCATCTCTGTCTTCACCTTCCTTGTCTTCTTCAGTGTCGGAATTGAACAGCCTCATAAATCCTTCGTTAATCCTTTGTCAGTCTCTCTCTGTAGTTCGTCGGCGCTCTCAATTGTCACTTTTCTCTCAAGGCAAATTAGCCTAGCCCTTGAGCTTGTCTTTTCCATCATGCAGGAGTCCAGCCTTTTAAAACCCTGAATTTGCTTCTCTGCAGAAAAAGCTTGTTTTCTCTGTTTTTTTTGGTCAAAATCAGGTGTTTTTGCTGAAACTACCCTATGTTCTATGATGAAGGCGTGTTTGCATTAAGCACAAAATAGCAGTTCTGAAGTGTACGAGATGTCGCAAGATTAGAACATGATCATAAATTTGCCGCATCGCTGTATACGCCCCAGGGTTCAAAGTGTGAGGGGGAAAAAAGCTGTGGCTTTTACCCTGGAAATTACGGTAATATATTTTTGAAAATCCACAAGAGTGAAGGTGCAAAATTTGAACCGCGATGCATTGAGCGACAACTGTATTGTAATAAAAATGGTTGCTGAAAAGTGAGAGGTGACTCCCGTTTGTGAGATACTGTATTTATCTATTTTGTGTCTCCCTCCAGTGATCCTGTTCTGCATGGCGGCGCTCATCTTCCCAATAGGCTTCTACATAAACGAGGTGGGAGGTCAACCGTATAAGCTGCCCAACAACACGGTGGTGGGCTCCTCCTATGTGCTCTTCGTCCTCTCCATCTTCTTCACGATAGTGGGACTGCTGTTTGCAGGCAAGGTTTGCCTCCCGGGCTGAGGTTCTTGACGGGTGCCCGCCTCTGGACAAAAGACCCATGAGGCCCTTGACAAAAAAAAGGGGATTTTACAGATAACGACTGAAAATCTTAGGATGACAAATTTGGGCGAGTTTCTGGGACCTAATGACGTATTGAACTGCTAAGATGAAAATACATCACAATACAAAGAAGTGGGCATAAGAAGGGCGAGGAAGAGTCTAGGATGGGGGGGCATGTCCCAGCACCCTGTCCCACTGTTCATTTGAAATATGGACTTCTCTGTGGGTTCTCTGTGCTGCTGTCATGGCAACTGCAGGGATAATACTGGCACACAGTTGTCGAGGACCACTAAAGCCCTCAAATACCTGCTGACGCCCGCCCTGCCCCACCCGTGGCACACACAGTCACCAACCGCCCTTGTTGCTATTTTTGGGCCTCTTTGCTATTTCAGTTGTGTGTTGTTTTCTTTCTGTTGTTGTACATTTTTTGTGTTCACCTTTCCACAGAAGTATTTTGAGTGTAAATGAATGAAAGCGGGGCCGCTGCTCGCCTGTCACATCGTATGACCTCAAGTGTGTGTGTGCGTGCGCGGTGGGGGGGATGAGCAGCTTCGGATGTGAGGAAGGTGCGTGGGTGGTGGCCAGCTGTGGAGGTGAGCACTCTGAGGTCACACACACACACACACGCGCGCACACACACACATACACACACACAGAGGAGAATGCCACTGAATGCAACCGCTTGTATGTGAGTCATTTCAAAGGTTCCATATTATGCAGTTTTTCAACTAAATTAAATAAGTCCAACAATAGTGTGTTGGAAGTGTATTGTTCCCCATAATTTATTCTTGATTCTGGAATTTTGAATGTTTAAATGTGCTTTTAGTAAGCCCTACTGAGAACACACCGTTTTGTGTGTCTGTAATTTTAATGCTAATGAGCTATGTTTGTTCACGCCTGCCTCTGACATTTTTGATTTGCACTGTAACTCTGCCCTTGTGCACCTTAACATAAAGGAGTGGGAGAGGACACATACGTTAGCTACAATAGCATAGCAAGGGGAGCTACAGTGGTATAACATTACAGTCACAACGCTAGGCTTTAAGATGTGTAGCGAAGCCTTTTTTCTCCTTTTTTTTTTTTTTTTTTTTTTTTTTTTTTTTTTTTTTTTTTTACAAAGTAGTTTGCGTATGCACAGGGTGGGGTTATCTAGATAAAGGCGGGTCAGAGGTGGTATCGGTTCCATGAGGAATAAAGTTGAATTTCTTCATGACATGAAAATTTGAAAAGCCATCGTTTGAACGAACAAGTGAGGGAGATGATTGATTTTTCTCACGTTTGGTGCTTATAAGCAAGCTCTAGACACACATTACTGTTAAAACATCATTAAAAAGTCAAATTACATACTAGAGGACCTTTAAATATTAGAATGTAGGCTTTGAATTGACATCCTCTTCTATTTGTAGTACTCTGTTTCTGCAAAGTGCAGCTACAAGGACGGTGGATGTTTGAGCTTTTGGAAGGAACTTGTGTTGCTAAATATAGCGCAGAGTATTGACTCTTTTCGACAAAAAAAGCTGCAGTTGCATAAGGCGAGAAAATGTCATATATGAGTGTTGACAATCGGTGGTGTTCTCCTTGAAGGTCGAGAGAGGAAGCAAACGAGCAGTTGAGTGTCTTTTTGTTGATATGACAATGAAGGCACAGGGACTGCAGGTCAGGTCCATTCATGGGGCTGCGCCTCAAGTGTGCTGCTCTTGAGCTTTGTGAAGGTAACACACACACACACACACACTTGCACATGTTACACCAAGAGATGTTTTGTCAAGTGGGAGAAACATCCATTGCAATGCCCCTTCCGAGCCCAAAGGTAAGAAGTTATCTAATAGAAAAAGATGGCATACTAAATCATTTTGACCATATAGTGTTACTGTACACGCTCAAAAGCGGGAGCAACCTACTGATTTTGTGTGTGTGTGTGTGCGCGCGTGTGTGTGTGTGTGTTTGGCAACAATCAGAAAGCTCAATGGCTAAAGTCTTATGAGTTGTTTTGCATTCGTTTCCCCTCAGCAGCGCCCGCTCTTTCTCTGTTGGTTCAGTATTTGTGCCATGACCTGTTTTTGTTTGGTAATGTACAGACACACAGGCAGGATTTTCTGTATTAGGAAGCACTGTGCATTCAACAGTATAGCTAACAGGAATAGTTGCACCACAGATGTGTTTAAAAAAAACAAAAAAAAAAAACAGAGAAACTTCTTACCTCATTGTTTGTATTAATTTTAAATGGCGGCAACGTGTGCCCACTCTTAATTTGTCTCTTGCCTTGATCGGATGTCTACACATAAAAGCCTATGATGATAGGAAATTATTTATCACTGAATAAAAAGAAGAAACTGGCTGTGTGTGACTGACTGACAGATTTTGTGAGTCATTGTTCTCACTTGCTTTCATCTGATACCGGTGATTTCATGCTTTTGCTGTTTCAAGATTACGGTGGAAACTGTACTGTCGAAAACCCCTGGGGTCGTTCAAGTTGGAATACGGAATATTGTTTTGACAATCAAAAGTCTTTACTTAAGCCGGAATTACTTTTCTCAACATCGAAAACAGACCAGAACTCTGCTCACAGGACGAAGTGGGGCAAAAGTCACTGTTTATGCACTACACTGCTGATGGGGATGTCATACAACTTCATGTCAAAAAATCAGAGCTATCCCTTTTATACAGGTTGCTCATTAAGAGGATAACAAAAACAGGAGAATAGTTCACTTTGGTTTAAAACAAAGTTTTCAAATTGTTTTCAAATGCTTAGTCCAATTTATATATTTTTTTATTAACTCAAAAACATTTGTGTTCTTACCTTTTATCTGGATATGAAGTACATGCAGCCTTTCTTGTTCTGATACTTTGTTGCAAAAGTCTGATCACCTCCTGGTGAGCTTTGTTATATAATCCTTCATCTTCCCAGTCGAATTCATTCATTCATTCAGCAGAGCATAAAATATCTTGAGTGCATTTGACTTTCTGCTAGCTAGTGTTGCTGCTGTCCAAAAAAAAAAAAAAACGCTGGCTTGTCCTCTATGGAAGAACGGCAGTGACAAGCACCTTCCAGCTCGCGCACAACTGACTCCTTCAGGATGCAGCGGTACTGCAAGTGCCCCCCTGTATGACCTTTCTATGTATTTAATTGTCCAATTAGCAATAATAGTGATGTCACACTTACATTAAAGACATCACACGTATAATAAATGTTTCTGCAACATATTATTGGTGATGTACTGACAAAAAGAAACTGACCAACACAAATTTGTATTTTGTTTTGAACCTGCAAAAAAAAAAAAAGGAACATTGCATGTTTACACTTGCAGTCAACGTGTCTGAGAAGAAGTTGGATGAAGCAGAGTTAATATATTGACTGACCTTCAAAAATTTCTGCTGCAACATCATTGCCTGCGTTTCCCTATCAGTTTTACCCCAGCTTGTATGTGGCCACGGTGTTCTCCAGGAATGCTCGACTGGTTCTTCTTGTCAGGCTTTTTCTGATTGTCTGCCTAATGTGACAGATGAGCACTGACAGATACCAAAACAGCCCCTCTGCATCCAGATGGAGGCGAGATGGTTTTCTGGCCTAAAATAGACCAGCCAGGCCACTAACAACCTAATGTACTCTGTCAATAGTGTTTCAGTAGAGAAATTCAAGTTTATACAGTAATTGATAGATTTGTAACTATTTGTTATTTACTAAAGTGTAACCACTTAATAGCAGTGCCTCGGTATAATTAAAATGATCTAATTCTGACTGCTAGTTTGGTACATAATATGCTTGCATCTCGTGTCTGGAGTCTTAATTTTACTTAGTGTAATGTAATTTTCAACATTTGCAGAGATACCAGATGCAAAGCTTCACCGTTTCGGATCAACATAATTGGACTCGCTCAGCAGTACAACAGCTGCGTAGCAGGCGCTTTGACGATAATCTGAATATTTTCCTCTCCCTTCACCGCACAGCAAGAACAACTTTTCACACAGTCTAAAAGGGTTCTTTGATTATCTAAAGTGGCCGAACAATAAGATATTGTAATGCGCTCATAACTTGACTCGACTGAAAATCGGACTCCAGCTTGGTATTTTCTATGATACCGTCCGTATGGTAGCGTAAATAATGAACATAATCCAAAAATATTCCCACCACTGAGAAGAGCACTTATTTGGTGTCAGTATGTCTACCCCCTACTAGTTTTGCAGTTTATTTCATACCGTATGCAAGACATTGTATTTCTTGCAGTTCCCCTCCAGACCTATAGGTGGCAGTAATAAATTACAAACTGTACAATAAGTCCACTGTCCAGTATCTAGCCGTTTTGGTTACTTTCTTAAGCAACATGAAAGAGAAAAATATTTAAAAAAATTTATATCTTTAAAAATGTAAAAAAAAAAAAAAAAAAAAAGAGAGAGAGTACAAACCTACAAATATTAGAAGTAAGTATGATACAGTATAATCTGTGTAAATATAAATAAATACGTGAATAAACTCTGAATATACAGTACAATCACAAAATGGATCAGCACAAAAATTTGTTCTGTATTTTTGCTACATTGTTAAGCAACATTAGGGGTTAGGGATTTTTTAAAATAAATAAAACAAAAATTAAAAATGTTATGAGATCAACTTTTAATATTGTACAGTGTGATTCAGAAACTAAAGACCAGCATATATGTCAAATACAATATACAATGTAAATGCAACAAAATATATTTTAAATAATCTAAAAATATTATGAAATTAATTAAAAATATTGTACAGAACAATCAGATATTGGATTACCACCAAAATGTGTTTTTCCTTGGCCGATGCACCACGCATCTCCAGTTCGCCTTGGCCACACACCTGTCTGGGGTATCAAAACACACACAAAGCCACAGCAATGACCTCCTTGGCAGTGGTAATTAACCATCACATCCTTCTATGTGTATCCTTGTTGGCCCATTTGTAGATGTACAGCTGCCAATTCAGATAGATCATTGTGTCAGCCCTCTGCCGAGCACACACTGATGGAAATATGACTGCCATCTGCTCATGAGAATGTTGCTGTGTGCACTAACAGCGTACACCTGAGGAAGCCTGTTGACCTGATGACGAAGATGGTCACATTATAGCGGATGCCTCAACTTTAAGGTAAATATTCATAAACTGTCAGTGTTTTCTTGATGTTTTATGTGTATTTTCTCATCTCCGCAATAATGCAACGATGCAGATGACCAGTTAGTGCATCCGTCAGCATGTATCCAAAATGACGGGAAGTGTTTTTTTTGTCCGCCTCCAGCATCGACCAGTCAGGATGTGAGAGGCCCAGAAAGCGGATGTGATGACGCCTCCTCTAAGACTGATGTCTGTCTTTCTGTTGTCTGATGCTTAGCTAAGACAAACTACCAGCACACGGAGATAAGTGCCCTACAATATGTGCATAACCATGCTACTTAAAAACAGAGCAGCAGTAATGAATGCTCAGCCAGTCTAAGTGTAGTAACTTGGTATCAACTCTTTAACCCTGATTTGATTTAGCACAATAGTCATTGTGTAGTCAATTCGAATTTCCATTAGGCACTTCTCAGTGTTACTACACATGCATGAATTTCCGGATACTCCCACATTCCAAAAGCATGCACGTTAGGTTAATTGGCGAGTCTAAATTGTCCATAGGACAATAGCGTGAATGATTGTTTGTCGATATGTCCCCTGTGATTGGATGGCGACAAGTCCAGGGTGTACCCCTCCTCTCGCCTTAAGTCAGCTGGGATAGGCTCCAGCATACCCCTGTGACACTAATGAGGATAAGCGGCATAGAAAATGATGGATCTTAATATAATCATATAAAAATAGTATAAAATACATAATAACATATACAAAGCAAATAACATCCATACATTGAATTGATATATACAAATTACACATAATTGGTTTTATAAATTATTATAAAAATGCTAGACAACCTTATAGCATCACTGTGTGTGTGTGTGTGTGTGTGTGTGTGTGTGTGTTTGTGTTGTTTCAGCACCAGGAGCTGGAGACGCTCCAGGCAGTGCAGTCTCACGGCCCCACAGACCATCTCGCTGACCAGTGTGTTTATTTCTGCTGAGCCTCCAGTGTTTATTTTCACCAGGGTATGGATGTCTTTGTGATAGGTCTCCTGTGTTATTTTAGATCAGCCGTTTGGGAATGGATACATGAGAGAACACGTCTGTGCTTCTGCCTGCACATCCACTGTGTGTCTGTGTGTGCACGGTCCAACAACCACACACACAGACACACACACACATGATAATGCAGACTTCTGAGAAATGAAGCTTGTTTTTTCATCTTTATTCAACCACTCTGACAAGAGCTGAGAACAGATTGTATAAAAAGGCGAAGTCTTTTGTACTCTGAGCTGTAGTTTTTTTAGCATTATAATTATTCCATAGTGCCTCCATTGGAAAATCATTTGTTTGTGTGAATAAATCTTCATTTCATGTTTTTATATTGTGTAATACCCTCACTGGAACATTTAGTTCAAATTTGGATTTATTTGTGGCATTGTCCTGTTTTCAAGCTTCCCCTCATTTAGCAATTTTCCCTGTTTGGGACAATTGGAGCAAATTTTGACATTTTCCTTATTGGTCGCTTGGCTCAAGTTTGGACAGTGTCCCCTTTTGGCTCAAATTTGACATTCCCATAATGGGACATGAAGCTGAGATTCCATCCATTCCATCCATCCATCCGTCTTCTATGCTGCTTATCCTCAATAGGGTCGCGGGTATGCTGGAGGCTATCCCAGCTGACTTCGGGCGAGAGGCGGGACTGGTCGCAAGCCAATCGCAGGGCACATATAGAAAAACAAGCATTCACACTCACATTCATACCTATGGACAATTTAGAGTCGCCAATGAACCTAACATGCATGTTTTTTTGGAATGTGGGAGGAAACCGGAGTACCCGGAGAAAACCCACGCATACACAGGGAGAACATGCAAACTCCACAAACTCTGTATTTTATTGAAAGAAAGATAAGTGACAGTGCAGGATTATATATACAGTATTTGTATGTTTTCACAGCGCCAAATTAACTTAAAATTGAAATCAAATTAAGTCATGTCACACGTCTGAAAATCTATTCACCTAACACTGGTTTCTTTAATAGAATATTTGAGTCAGACTTTTAAATGCGCTACTGTGAGCAATGAGGAGTGACGTTCAAAGACACCACGTGATTTAAGTGAAATCACATATTTTGAGTGAATTTTCGGTGATTTCCCAGCACACTTGAATGCAGCAAATTGTACTTCCGCATTAAGAGTTACAAAGAGAGTGATAAGAATATCCACTTATTGACTTTCATTGCATTTCTGTTGATTTAGACCAACCATACACGCATAAACACGTTCTTGTGATGTTCGGAGTGTCAGTGAACGCATCTCGCGGTCTGTCTCGTGACAATGAGGAAGTGTTGTTGCAATGACTGGTCCAGAGACGTGTTTCTTTGGAGTTGGGGACACATATATGGTGTTGCATTGCACTGCTGTTGATGTGTTCAGGTGAGAATAAAGGTATAAAAGAGCGTCGGACACTCTGTGGGGACCTCCACTGTGCCGCCGTCTGTCGTCATGATTGAGAGCCGTGGCTTGCCATGATGCTGTGCTTAATTACGCAAAAAATAAATAAATTAATTAATTAAATATATTAGGTAACGCCCTATTTTTGACAGCCCTAATAATAGTAAAAGTAATTTGAGCTCAATATTAGTGCAGACCTGCCAACAGGTGTGTATTTGTTGTTGCAATTTGACTCTCGAATACACCTGTATGCTTCACTGCTCTCCATTTTGTTGCATTTCGCTGGTTTCAGTTTCGAGTTCATTCTGTACAGTGCAGATAAATAAATAGATATTAGCAGTTTCTCAATAGAATTTGAAAGGGGGGGGGGGGCGCAAAAACATTTCTGTTTCTGGGCATGACAGAAAACAATTGAGAACCACTCATCTACGCTGTGAACTTGATCCATTTTACTTGAGTTCAGTTGAATCCTTAAAACTGGAGTGTGCGGGGTTTTTTTTTTTTTATACTTTTCTGCAGAATACTGTCACACACGGTGACTGATACATGCTGTGAAGGCAGCCATGACAGATAGACTTCTTTGTCACTGGATCAAAACAGACACATCAATCAATCTGCCCGTGTTGAAGTGCAGCCGGTCGTATGCTGCATTTTTCACTCCATTGAGAGAAGCTTGTTGGAAAGGCTTTTTCTTTTTTGATTTGAAGATGTGTGCTCCTACATCCGTGCAGGAGCCCTTAGAGGAGATAGAAAGACTGACATTTTTATTGCCTGAATGTCTGAGTACTTTTTGTCCGCTTCCCACACGACACATCCGTCATTTCCAGACGATGACACCCAGAGGTCGCCTCACTCTTGATGTGTTCAGACAGTCTTGATCACATCTCATTAAATGGAGATGGAATTTATTTTGCTCTTTACATGTTGTTGCCTTGATTATAGTCGTTAGATACTGCAGCTGTGCTCCGGTGTTTTTGGTTCCGTGATTTATGTTGCTTTCACACTTGGTCTGTTAAAAGGAACTCTGTTAGTGCAGTTTGTTCGGTCACATGTCCACATGATCATCCGAACCCTGGTGTGCACCAAACAAATGGACTGAGACCACTTTAAAGATCAGTTTTGGAACCTTGGCACCGTTTGCTTCACTTGAGCTCAAATGTGAACCAAAGACAGAGACAAGAGTTAACATGACAGCAAAAAGCATGCAGAAATGACAAATATGTAAGAGAAAACGTCTGTCTCTCAGCTCTGCTGTCTCTCACGGCACACTTTAAAAGTATATTTTATAAGCTTTTGATGAACTATAGATAGATTTAATTGCAACTAGACTGTTTAGGTTGTCTTAGAAGACATTTTGCCTCTCATCCGAGCAGGTTTCATCAGTTCAAGTTTTGAAGACTCAGGGGCTAGCCACGCGGAAACGTTTTCAAGTCGAAACGGTGCAAAGTGTTTCATCGTTTCAGCCTCTCATCCACACGGGAACACCGTTCTGGGTGACCTGAAACGGTATCTTTTGAAAACGGCTTCCAGGGTGGGAAAAGCTGTAAACTCCGGCTCGCCGTTTGCATATGGACTAGCTACAATTAAAAACGATGACATCACCGCCCTATCGCCGCCCTACGTGTGGGGTTGTGGTATGGGCAGGCGTCTGTTATGAACATGTCACCCATTGAGGAAGTTTGGGATGCTCTGGATCGGCGTATACGACAGCGTGGACCAGTTCCCGCCAATATCCAGCAACTTTGCACAGCCATTGAAGAGGAGTGGACCAACATTCCACAGGCCACAATCGACAACCTCATCAACTCTATGCGAAGGAGATGTGTTGCACTGCATGAGGCAGATGGTGGTCACACCAGATACTGACTGGTTTTCTGACTGATTTCCGATCCCCCCCCCCATAAAACAAAACTGCACATTTCAGAGTGGGCTTTTATTGTGGGCAGTCTAAGGCTCACCTGTGCAGTAATCATGGTGTCTAATCAGCATCCTGATATGGCACACCTGTGAGGTGGAATGGATTATCTCAGCAAAGCAGAAGTGCTCACCATCACAGATTTAGACAGATTTGTGAACAATATATTCATATTATATGATAAACATTGGAGAGAAATGGTGATATTGTGGATGTGGAAAACGTTTTTGATCTTTGAGTTCATCTCATAAAAAATGGGAGCAAAAACAAAAGTGTTGCGTTTATGTTTTTGTTGAGTGTAGGATAATCAATCCTGTCACTATAGTCTATAGGACAGCTCTAGTCCGAGACTAAACTAAGACTGCCAGACTAGAGATGTTCTATCTAATCTTAGATAGACTAATCTAGTCTATAGACTAATATAGGCTAATCAATCTCATCACTATAGTCTAAAGGACAGCCTAGTCCCTATCTAGTCTTTGATAGGCTAAGCTAGTCTATAGTCCAATCAATCTAATCAATGCCTTCAAAAGGCTTCATCATAAAGAGCACAAAGCTGAAGAAAAAGCAAAAGAAACGTTTAAGTGTGGGGTTAATCCTTTAAATGCTCACTGAGCTGAAGTCTCGCGAAATTTGATGACATCTCACACAGTGATGGTTTGAACTTTGAAAAACTGATATACAGTACAGTCATCATGCTCAGTTTGGAGGTATCAAAGAGGTATTCATTGTACTCTATATTTATTAGTATGGTTTGTGTAGAACTGTGCTGCATCAATGCTAGTCTGTAGACCAATCCAGTCTGTTTTATCTCATCTTTGATTGATGCTTCTGGTATGTTAGTCTCAGCCTCGTCTCAGACTAGAGCTGTCCTAGACCACAGCTATCCTGTCTCGTCTTTGATCATGAACTGATGAAGCCTGCTCAGATGAGAGGCCATATGTCTTTTAAGACAGGATGAAAAGTCCAGTTGCGATTGACTCAATGCCCTGGAAAATGTGAAAAGACAGCTTTAGTGACTGACGATGTTACAGCTCATAGAATGATGCGGTGCACTTCGACACCACTGCAAAACTACAACCACAATGAGAAACACTTGCACTGTCAAACTCGTGAATATAAGGACGTCATTAGTGTACCTAATGATGTGTCCGATGAGTGTACTCATCCCTCATCCCCTCACCTTCCTTCCTTGTAGTGTCCTCCCTACCACAGAGGTTGGACATACATTCCAGCTAATTGATTTATCATGCAATTCTCTTCAAGTGCATTAGCCTGCACCCTCCCATCTCGCCTGCTTCCTGAAAATGGCCATGAAATGAAATGACTAATCCACTTCAATTACTCATCAAAACCTAAAATATCACCAGCCCGACACACTTATTCTTTAATTTTGTTCAATTACAAGCACTTAAACAGACAGCTTGTTAAAAAAACTTGTTGAGTAATCTCTCCACTTATGAGCTGTAAAATAAAAAAAACACACATTTCAAATGTGTGGTGCTTGTTGCTGAGACACATGCGTGATTTGATGCTCTCGCTTTGCATTTTGTGCTCTTTTCTAACAGTTTGGAGGTGTGAAAAAAAGGACGTCTGTGCTCCTTCCAAAAACCTTCCTCCCACCTGGAGTTGCGGTCCTGTCATTCATCAGCGAGCGTGCAGGTGGGCTGCATGCAGAGTGCCTTTTTGACAGGTCTTCTTGGCACTTTATCCATCAATGCTCCTCCTTCACATGCCCTCAGCTATCAGTGCTATGCATGACACTAACACTGTACTCATCTTCCATGAATACACGCTGCATGTTGATTGCTCTTACTAACGGCTGGCATCCAGTGAATTTTCGCAAAGTAGGATTCCTTATTCATAAACGGGATATTTTTGTAGTTGCAGCATAGAAAACCTGCAGCAACTCGCCCTGTAGACACGAAATAACACCTCTTTTGTCCCTTTACACCTGTATTACCCAGTATAGTAGACAAAATAAGAGAAAAAAAGACACCTGCGGCCCGTGGCTCAATTGTCATTGCATCGCTGCAGAAACAAAATACAATTTTAAAAATGTTAAAGCTGAAACGTTGACACCAACAACCAATAATAACACAAAGTTTGTATTTAAAGCCAAAGCATTAAATATGTATCACTTTTTATTTTACGTTAAAAAGCAACAAAATAAATAAATAAATATATATATATAATTTAAATATATAATGTATTTTTTTTCTAGGCATATATATTTTCCTGTGTATTGTAAAATGGGCAAAGTGTTCATTTGGAATAAAGAAATGAACAAATGTAATTGATGTGAAACACAGAAGGGAGTAGAGTTCAATAAGCTTTGCTTCTTCCTATAAATAAATTAAAGAAATTAATTAAACCATTGCTGTGTGTGTGTGTGTGTGTGTGTGTGTGTGTGAGACAGAAAAAACTGTGATATACATTACCATAATAAACATGAGAGAAGTATTGATTTTACATTATCATGATTTGTGTCGCACTGTACCACATCAACAGTCTTTCTAATATTTTCCCATTCTAATGATGTGACCACAAGATTGTTGATTTTTAGTATTTGAAAAGGAAGAACTTTTGATTCAGCACTTGTATTGCAGCTTGATGTTCATTGCTGTCATCTGGCGCTCTCTGCTGGTTGTAATAACAATTATCCCGTATGTCCTGTACTGTTTGGTCATGTGTGATAGATACTGTGTGTTTTATGTTCTACTACAGGCCCTAAATAATCGAGATGCTCCCCTGCAGACAAGGTTACAGAGAAAGGAGGTGTGTCTGGACTACCCTCCTTCATCTCACGGGACATCTCCCTGCAGACTGATGGACGGTGCAAGAGCTTCGTTTATTGGTAAAGTGTCAGCCATCCATCCATCTATCCATCCCACCACAAGGAAGAACGAAGGTTTGTTCAGTGTGTTGCCTCTTAAATGAAACATGATGCCTCTGATTACAAATGTGCACAGGAAAAGACCTCTGCCGGCCTGCTGTCATGTCACAGATGCAGACGTTACATCATTTAAGAGTTTGACCTTTCGGTCCACCTTAAGGTGATGTCTCTTTTTTTTTTCTGCAGGAATTTAACCCGTTAAACAACACACGATGCCCGAGAAAGAGGTTGCGTGTTGCTTCCATGCATTACAGTAGAAGATCAGGGGGAGGTGCAGGCCTTATCCAGGTGAGGATTGGATTGTTTGAGAGGTAACCTGCACCGGTATGGATGTGAGGGGACAACTGCACAGCCTGACAGCCTGGTAAGGACATTTTCTGTTCATATAACTGCATTGTTTTAGTTGATTTGTAGGATTATAAGTCAAGATAGTTTCTTAAAACTGCTTGGCCACATGATAATCATGTGAAATTCTATGGTGATGTCCGTACACTTGCTTGTTTTTTATTCTACTTATTTGTGTGGATGTTGTATTTTATTGTATGTTGCATTATTCCCATTATTATCCTCTTGCAAATATAAAGTTGTTTTATTCATTCATATAATGTATTGCAACATATCTATTGCAAATATATAATGTATGTATTATTTTTATTGCTGTTGATTTTATTTTCTGTCATGCTACTACTACTACTACAACTAATAATAATAATATTAACAACAATAATAACATAACTAAATGAGGTCACTACACCTTTAGAGAAAATGTCATATTTAATTGAGTTTTATTTATATAGCACCAAATCCCATCAAAAGCCATCTCAAGCCACTTTACACTCGGAGTAGGTCTGTGACCACACTCCTCATAAATTAAAGGACAAAACAATTGAAACGCACATGAGCAAGCATGTGGCGACGGAGGCAAGGAAAAACTCTCTCAGAGGGAGAAACCTGTAACAGAACACAGGGTCTGTGTGGCAGCGGTCTGTCTTTATCTTAGTCCGAAGGGCAGCGAGAATCTGTGTATCAGGAGAAATGGCTCAGCCACAAATATATGCTTTACAAAAAGGTGAGTTTTGAGTTTACTTTTAAATTGAGCGAGACTGTCTGTCCCCTTGTTTGAGTCAGGGAGATGGTCCCATAACAGATATTGAAAGGCTGTACCAGCCATTCGGCTTCTAAAAATTCCAGGGTTTGCACGTAAGTGTAAATTTGCAGTGTTTTACTGGGTTGATAAGCCACTAGAACTTGGGTGTCCAAACTTTTACCAACGGGTGCCGCATACTGAAAAATCAAAGGATGCAGGAGCCACTTTTACATTTTCTAAACCAACCCATGTAGATATTCAAAGGCGTTTTTTACATCTAAAGATAAAACAGCCTCCATCTCAGCTTTGTGTTATCTGTATTAACTTTTCCAAATAGCTCAACTTTCTTCTTGTACCTTCTTTTTGTAAATTATGTATTTATTGTCATAATATTTAGGTTGTATTGATTTGATTGTAATATTATGACTTTTACCCAATCTAATTTTAACCTGCTATTTAACCTGCTATTTCTTCTCTTAATATTATGCCTTTATTCTCCCAATAATTTGTCTTTATTCTCTTAAAATTACTGCTCTTTTTTCCATTTTTGGTGTGTGTGTTTTTTTTTAAGTTTTGTTGTTTAATTGAGTGTGCCCGTTGTAAAAATAGCCGGAGCCCTGAGCCAGACTTTGAACACCTGCACTAGACGCTCTTTAAGATATACAGGGGCCTGACCGTCTAGCGTTTTCAAGTACTCGTGGTTAATTTGTTCCAGACCTGACCGTGATAAGGGAATTTCTGCAAAGTTGGATTCCATCCATCCATTTTCTATGCTGCTTCTCCTTATTTGGGTCGCGGCGGTATGCTGACTTGGGTATGCCAATCGCAGGGCACATATAGACATAATAACAGGAAATAAGGCATATTTAACATAAATAAGACATAACATAGGCTTACACGTCTGCATTGGGAGAGTATTCTGGACAGTGTACTTCCTGCAGTGGCTAATGTCTCATCTACGTAACATCACTGACACCTAGGGACCAGCGTAGAATACTACATATCACCTCTGAATGCGTCTTCTGAATGCCTTATATTTATATTTGGGTTCATTTAGCCATTTTTATGATTGAAAATGGTTAATTTTGGCCAAGAATATGGAAAATTAGCTTAAACATGCAGATTTTTTTTTTACTAATAATAGGTCATAGTCAACCATGACAATTTACTTATTAAGAGTGAAGCCGAAATTTGAACCATGAAGTGGTGAGGGACAACTGTATATGTAAGAAGGACAGTTTTGAACTCAATTCAAAATTTTCCACGTAACCAGTGCAATGAGGCTAGTACGGGTGAAATACGATCTCTTCTTCTGGTTCTGGTTAAGATTTGTGCGGCAGTGTTTTGGAAAAAACCTCTTTAGAGATTTCTTAGGGCGACTTATTAACAGGGCGTTACAATAACTCAGCCTGGAGGTCACAAAAGCACAAATTTTTTTGCGGCTGGTAGTGGCAGCAAATTTCAAATTTTTGTTAAATGTTTTGTCGACACGTGTCGTATTTGGTAATTAAAGGAAAGACCCTGATCAAGTATGACGTCAAGGTTCCCGACTGTGCTGTCGGGGGTGAGTGAGTGCAAGACCATCTAGGGCAGATACAGTATATCATTATCCACCTTGTCTCTGAGTTCCAGACAACAAAGGACTATGTTTTCAGTTTTATCTTAATTTACAGTAAAAACATTGAGGTCATCCAGTGCGTGACGTCTTTAAGACACACCTGAAGTCTGAACAGCTGACTCATTTCATTGGGTTTCACTGATAAATACTGTAGAGTTGTGTGTCATCTACATAACAGTGGGAGTCAATGGAGTGCTTTCCAATGATACTTGTAATTCATTTCCACTAAGTCCAATGACTGACATACACATTTGTCATAAATATATTGTTTATGTGACCGATGAGAAGATGTTATTAATAGTTTATACTGGAGGCAAATGAAAAGGGAAAGTAGGCATAATGTATAATCTATTCCTAACTACTGCAGGGCGTCAATGGAGCTGTGTGGTCCCAACATGAGTGAGAGTGGAGGCTCCCTCTGCCAGGTGAAGCAGCTACCCTGCCACGATGTCTCCCTTTGCCGCCTTCAGGTCAGCGGCCAAGCTCTTCACAACCTTTCCCCTCGCACCCACCCCTCCTCTTGGGTCAAACACGCGCCCCTGGCCCTACGGCACCGGGTGAGTGGAGCCATGGCGTCCACCTGCAGCAGCCCAGAGTGTGCGGCCTCCAAAGTGGGAGAGAGTGGCTCCTCTGCTGAGAAGGTGCTGGTGACAGGAGGTGGGGGATACTTTGGCTTGAGGCTGGGGAGGGCGCTGGCCAGTCAGGGGATGTCTGTCATCCTTCTGGACATGAACAAGCCTCCAAGTGACATCCCTGATGGAGCTGTCTTCTATCAGGTAGGCTCAAAAGACGCTTCATCAGGCGCAATCTAATGATAGCCGTGTACAATACTTTACTATTGTAGTTTTTCTAATAATAATAATAACACCCCTCAGTATGGTGCACTGCAGATCAACACCAATGCTGAACATTGTTATGTTTATAATAGCACATTTTTAATATTGGATGTTGGATCTCATTGATTTATATTACTTTAATGTCCACTCAGTATATTGGGTTCATTTGACCATTTGTAAGGCAAGGAACCATATCTGCTGTTGATATGAGACAGTAGAAATGGGGAAAACGTTTAAATGAATTTAAAAATACAAGAAAATACAAAAATAATGTAATTTAATATCATCTGATATGATATAATATAATATAATATCATATAACATAACATAATTTATAACATAATATAATATAATACAATACAATACAATACAATCCATCCATCCATCCATTTTCTATACCTATCCTCATTAGGGTCGCGGGGGCATGCTGGAGCCTATCCCAGCTGACTTCGGGCGACAGGCGGGGTACACCCTGGACTGGTCGCCAGCCAATCGCAGGGCACATATAGACAAACAACCATTCACACTCACATTCATACCTATGGGCAATTTAGAGTCGCCAATTAACCTCACCTGCATGTTTTTGGGAATGTGGGAGGAAGCCGGAGTGCCCGGAGAAAACCTACGCGCACACGGGGAGACAAACTCCACACAGAAAATCTCCAGGCTGTTCCTGTATTGGCCAACGTGCTAACCACTAGACCACCGTGCGGCCCAATACAATACAATACAATACAATACAATACAATATCATAGGGCAAATAACCACATGTGGTGTACAAAACCCATCACACCTCAATATGAAGCAGCTGAAACAAGCAGTCAGTGAAAAAGAAATTGGAAAAATTCCAATTAATTCAAAAATGAATCACATGTAATGAATAAAATGTAATATATGATATCATGATAATGCCGTATCTGACATATAATTGTAGGAGTTTTTTGAAACAACAAAACGACAACGATTATTGTCAAAAGTTTTCATTGTGGTAAATCTCCCTTTCATGGATTAGTTCGGATAATAAATGTAAAAATAAAGGAATCTAGAAAAATGATGATGAGGCCTCACCACAAAGCTATATTTAGCTCACATGTAGCGACCCTGTCCTGTAACTATTCTTACACAGCTAGCAAACACTGAGTAACATAACACCGGTTTCCTTTTCATTTGCTTTCTTTCTTTCCGCTTGAACAAATGACAAAAGACGGTGGCTTTGTCTGTGTTTATGCACGTGGCTACGTGCACACGTGAAAATCAACCCGAGCTAGTAAGTCCTTTCTTGCGTCAAGATGTCATCAGCGCGAGCTTCTCAGTCTGCATGCGGCCTGGAAAGAGACACAGGTGAGTGATCTGCCTCGTGAGCGCTAGCTGCTGACTGGGTCACGGAGGTCGGAGACATGATTCGGGTTTCACCTGCTCGCCCCGTGGAGCTTTAAACGTAGTTATGATAATGTCTTTTTGCAGCATACTGACTGAATCACGCTGGAATGTGCACCTCAGTGGGCATAAATCACCCGTAGGTCATTTTTCTTCTTCTCTTGTTCTTGCAGAGCGACATTCGGGATTATTCGTCTCTCTTTGACTTGTGTGATGGTGTAGACTGTGTATTCCACACTGCGTCTTACGGCATGTCTGGCCCAGAACAGGTAACTGCTTTTCATGTTTATCGTTACTGTATGAACTGCATCGACATTAACATCACACGTCATTCATCCATCCATCCATCCATCTTCTACCGCTTATCCGATGTTGGGTCGCGAGGGCAGCAGTTAAAGCAGGGAAACCCAGACTTTCCTCTTCCCGGCTACTTTGTCCAGGTCCTCCCAGCGGTTCCTGAGGCATTCCCAGGCCAGTTGAGAGACATAGTTTCTCCAATGTGTCCTGGGTCTTCCCCTTGGCCTCCGCAGGGAGACATCCGGCAGGCGTCCTGACCAGGTGCCTGAGTCATCTCATCTAGCTCCTCTCAATGTGAAGGAGCAGCGGTTCACGGGTGACAGTGTTTCTCACCTTATCTCTAAGGAAGAGCCCAGCCACCCTATGGAGAAAACTCATTTTGGCTGCTTGTACCCATGATCCCGTCTTTTCGGTCACTACCCAAAGCTCATAACCATAGGTGAGGGTAGCAACATAGATCGACCGGTAAATTGAGTTTTGCCTTTTGGCTCAGCTCCCTCTTCACCACAAAGGATCGATGGACAGTCCGCATCACTGCAGACGCCGCACCAATCCACCTGTGGATCTCGCATTCCATCCTTCCAAAAAAATGCAAAAAATCAGATCTCAAATTGGACGTTTTTTGAAGACGTCTGTACAAAGTGCAGTGTCGTCAGCGTTTTTTATTGAATTACGTGTCTTGTTATAAAAATGCCGTCCTCTTTCACGGTTGGAAGTAAAAAAAAAAAAAAAAAATCAGCAAGTGAAGTTAGCTCGGCGGGTTTAACTATCCTTTCTTTATTTTTCTAAAGCTGCTGCTTTGCTCTCGGCTAGCAACAACCCAATCACTTCTGAAAGATACTCCAGAAATGACACCATGGGATAACATAGTGTCGTCATATAGTTCTATTTCTTTGTTTGCAGCTGAGGAAAGAGCAGGTGGAATCAGTCAACGTGGGAGGGACTCATAATGTCATAAATGGTAAGAATACATGCAATAAATATGAAGTCTACTGTTTACCACGGGGAGAATTATATATTCTGTACCTTTCAGTGTGCAAAGAAAGGAGCATCCACCGTCTTGTGTACACCAGCACCATCAATGCAGTGTTTGCGGGGGAGCCAATTGAGGACGGTGACGAGGCCTCTGTCGCCTGTGTGCCCCCCGACATGGTGAGTAATAAAGTAATTTGTATTTGTATTTGTATTTGTACTTTATTTATCCCACAGCGGGGAAATTCACTTGTTACAGCAGCAAGCAAGATAAACGATACGTTTGTCGCTTTCAGCACGTCGATCACTACTCCAGGACTAAAGCTATAGCGGAGCAGATTGTGCTCTCAGCAAATGGGTGCCCCCTCAAAGGTATGTAAGGTAACAGAAGAAAGTTACATTTGTAAATAGTAGACATAAAAAGCTTCATTAGGGGCTTTTAATATAATGTAGTGCAGTCATAATAAACAATATTTTGTACTGGCTCTCATTACATTGTACATAGAGCGCATGTAGCATCTTCTGCATAACAAAGGCTCTTATGTTACGCTATGTTTACATCAACAGGTGTGAAGCCTTCCCTTTCCTTGGGACGTAACCCTACACTCTATCAGCAGTCGCCTCCTTATATATTCAATTAAGCTTAGAGCCTTCTCATTATATTCAGCAGGTTAAAGATCATGTGCCAGCCTCAGGAGTTCACATTTTTCCACTGCCTTGACCTGATCACCCGAGAGTGATATAACAGGGCCTGTTCTCGGGTAGATTAGGAGGCTTGCGCCCTCAAATGAATGCTTTGCAATAAGGCTTTTTGTGACAAAATGAAGCTTACTCCTAGTTGGGCTTAGTGTTTATGTATGTTAAAAATGGTGGGGATCTTTGGTAAGCAAAAATGAACTGTCATGTGCTCCACATTTGCACGGCCACCTGTTGCTAGGCAGTCTTCATAGGGCTCAGTCATAACTGCCCCGTAGGTCAATGAAAAATATGCCTGTCACGCCTACTTCTCTGTGTTATAAGGTTAATGCATATACTCAAAAATATTTTCATCTTGTCCGAGATAGCAAAATATACCACGGTATATTAGGGCTACAGAAAAAAAAAAAAAATTGAGATTTAGAGAATGAAGTCCTAAATTTACAAGAAAAAAAGTTGTACATTTACGAGAAAAAAAGTCGTAATATTACGAGAAAAAAGTTGGACATTTATGAGAAAAAAAAGTTGTAATATTAACAGAATAAAGTCGTAAATTTACGAGAAAAAAAGTTGTACATTTACGAGAAAAAAAGTTGTACATTTACGAGAAAAAAGTCGTAATATTATGAGAATAAAGTTGGAAATTTACGAGAAAAAAAGTTTTAATATTTCCAGAATAAAGTCGTAAAATTACAAGAAAAAAAGTTGTACATTTACGAGAAAAAAAGTCATAATATTACGAGAATAAAGTTGGAAATTTACGAGAAAAAAAGTTGTAGTATTATCAGAATAAAGTTGTAAGTTTACGAGAAAAAAAGTCAGAAATTTATTAGAGTGAAGTCGTACATTTACGAGAATACAGTCGGAAATGTATGAGGAAAGTGGGAATATTACAATACTAATAATAATAAGCTTTGTCACCAATGACACAAGGCTGTGTCTTTAAATACATTTTTTGGGCCTTTTTACACAAATAGAAACAATCAAAATGGCCCCGCATCCTTTGACTTTTCCGTATGCTGCCCTTGCTGGAAAAAGTTTGGACACCCCTGATCGAACAGATGCAACGGGATTTTGTTTCCTGGTCAGGTCACATGGTGGCTTGACCACCTGTTGCTAGGCAGACTTCATAGGGCTAAACATGAACATACCTGTAATAGTCCACTATAAAGATTATGAAATCTAATAAGGAAGTATATTTATACATACAATAACTATCAAAAATTTAGAGGCACATTGTCATTCAATATCCTGAGAGTGTGTGAAAGCTTTTGTCTTCTGTCTTAAATATAAAATACATATAACATAGAAAAACCGCCCTGTCTTCTGCATCTTGTGTGCACTTCCTCCTCAGCCCGTAATGCATGCACTGAGATGTTATGATGAACAAGAGCTGTCTAATCCTTGCTGTGTATTGCGTCCTACAAAGGAGGAGGTCTGTTGAGGACATGCGTCCTGCGGCCTTGCGGCATCTATGGCCCCGAGGAGCGAAGACACCTGCACAGAGTGATGGTGAGCAACACACGCGCACACACTCCTGGTGGAATGCGTTACCGCCTGAAGACTCTGCATTATTGATGGCGCTCTCCTCCGGGCGTCTAGTTACACTCCGCCTTTCTTGCAGTGTTTCCTCCATGGCGTAGTCGGAATGCATGTGACCTTAATTGTTGCTCAAGTGGCTAAGAACACGACACAACAATAGATTTGACTTTGCCCACAAGATGGTATGCACAAAGAGTACGGCTGAAGAAATGTCTAACCCCTTATTGGACTTTGTCTGTCGTTTATCAGGTGAACGTGGAACGTCGCTTGTTCAGTTTCAGGTTTGGCAACCCGCAGGCCAGAATGAACTGGGTCCACGTGGACAACCTGGTGCTGGCCCACGTGCTCGCCGCCGAGGCTCTGACCACGAAGAAGAGCTGTATCGCTGTGAGTGTGTACAAATCTGGTATCTGGCTTAGTTTGGAAATGATGCAGGAAGAATTCGGCATGATACAGTATTTTACAAAAAATAATTAGGGTTAAAATAAACGTATCTGTTGGGAAAATGTACATACATTTATGCTTTTTATACAATATTATCCAAATTGCTGTGCTGAATAAAATGTGTGTGTGTGCAGCAGTAAAGTATCAAGGCCAGACGTCTCGCTGCAGGATGTGTGAATCAGTTGCTTTGCAGAGTGGAGACAGGACGCCCTGTCTCTGGTTGATTGTGTGAGCAGAAGAATCAGTTTCAACCGGCGCCAAGAATGTTCCCTCCCTTTAGCGGTTGAAACTGCATGTAACTAGGGCATACCCAAAGCAAAATAAAAGGGCAACGAGACAGAGGCTGACTCAGAGTGGGTTGGAGGATTGTAACTGAGCAGTCTCTGATCACTCTCCTTGCAAGTAAAACTATACTCACGTCTTTGTGTCTTCTTTCACAGTTGGTGATATAATGTTTGGTGTTTGAACCTGACATTAACTTGGTCCTTCGAGCCGGATCCCAATATTCCTGACGATTCCAGCACTCGAGTGAGACCCAGGTAAGACTGTGGCCACAGCATTATCACCCTTTTCGGGACTGGTTTCTCCTCTTGGACTGGAGTCGGATGGATGACGGGGACATCGGGACATAAAGACGAGTGAGTAGCCTTTTGATCAAAAGGTGTGTGTGGGCCAGTGTGCCAAGGCCAGTGTGCCAAAGAGTAAAGGGCCAGTGTGCCAAAGTGTAAAACCCTGACAATTCTAGACTCTATCAGGTAAACTAAGACCAGTTAACTCCGTGCAGAAGAATTGAACACGCGTCAAATACAAGGTCGTTGCGGGAGACCTCTGGCAAAAGTAGTTAACATGTTAACCTAATACGTTAAGAGGATCACGTATTAGAAGTGTGTATGAATGAGAGTGTGTGTGGGAGTAAAGGAACCACTAGGAACCCAAACTCCATACCAAAACAGTGAGACCTTACGTGGTGACTTTTGTGGAAGCACAGGCAAGAATCGTCCGCCCTCACCGGGGTAGAAGCTTGACGATTACCACATAAGCCAATTCACCACCTCACTGAAGAACATCCCCAGTTGTTAGAACTCCCTAGGAGTTACCATAATAACTGGGACCAAATTTGCAAAATGGGTAAATCCCAAAGTAAAAGTAAGCAACAATGTCTCGATAAATTAGACTGTAAAGATTGGACGTTTGTAGAAAAACAAGATCCAGATGCGATAAAACCACTTTATTACTGGATAAAACAGTACGATTTTAATGGCAAATTATCAACCGCAGGGTTACAAGACTTACAACAAAAAATTAGGAACAATACTAAAGGTAAAAGTAAGGAAATGAACAGACAAGGATATCAATATATTGCGGTCTGGATGCAAATAGCAGGGAAAAGGGAAGAGGGTGAAAAAAGAGCAAAACGCGAAAAAGCAGAACAGGAGAAAGAGGATAAAGAAAGGCAAGAGAAAGTGAGACAGGAGCAACAGAATGTTGAGGAAAGGATTAAAAAGTTGGAGGCAGATCAGGAAAAGACAAAGGTAATGTTTCACAGGAAAGAAGATGACGAGTATGTAGGACCATATAGTGAGGCAAGACAGCTTTTACAGCAGCCACCTTCAGCACCAGAGGAGGATAGACCGCCGGTCTACACTCCCTCTGCTGCTGCTAAAATGTCCATACCCAGCGCTCCGGCACGACCCTACACCAGAACACAGGGTCCTGTAGGGAATTGGACAAAAACAATGGTAACAGGAGCAGAAGGAGGCCTGTTATCGCCTCCCCCGCAGACACTTATATCACCCCTTGCTACCCCTCAGTCTGAGACCTGGGTAAAAAGTGCATGTGGCCCAGTATCTGGGATGAGGGATGTAGCAACGGCTGATTTATGTCCATTGATCGAACTACCAAATCCAAGAGCGGGTGAACCCAATCAGGGTCCAGTTGTAAGAGTGTTTAGGACATGGACAAGTGAGGATGTTAAAAAGGGCAGTCAAGTCTTGACTTATGTGGATGACATTTTAATAGCTTCAAAAACTAGGCTGGACTGCGAAATTGACACAATTGCAATGCTAAAACATTTGGCTGAAGAAGGACATAAAGTCAGTAGAGCTAAATTACAATTTTGTAAAAAGCATGTCAAATATTTGGGTCATCAGCTGAGTGCAGGGGGACGTACTATTTTAGAAGACAGAAAAACAACCATTTTGCAAGCACCTAAACCCCAAACAAAGAAACAAATGATGTCCTTTTTAGGACTCACAAATTACTGCCGACAATGGGTACCAAATTACTCTGAAATAGCAGCCCCACTGCAGCAGCTGATGTACTCAGAACAACTTAAGATGTCTGACGCCCTGACCTGGACCCCTGAGGCTGAAGAAGCCTTTTGTAAACTTAAACAAGCCCTGGTGAGCACAACTACTTTAGCGTTGCCAGATTATAAAAAGACTTTCATCCAAATGGTAGATTGTAAAGGCCATTTTATGACATCAATGTTGGCCCAAATGCATGGAACTAAATTGAGACCTGTAGCCTATTATTCTACCAAATTAGATGCAGTGGCATGTGCAATGCCTCATTGTGTAAGAGCAGTGATTGCTGCATCCTTGGCTGTTACCTCAAGTGCAGAAGTGGTACTATTTCACCCTTTAACCCTAAAGGTGCCACATGCTGTATCTGCACTGTTATTACAAACCAAAATGACCTTTCTCTCCCCTGCACGACATCTGTCATGCATGGCTAATTTGTTGTCCCAACCACATTTGACGATAGAACGATGTACAGCCTTGAATCCAGCAACACTTATACCTACTGAGGAGGATGGTATCCCTCATGATTGTCAGTCCCTTGCCGAACAGAATGCTAAAAGTAGACCTGATTTATTAGATACCCCATTATCTACAGGACACGTGTTATTCGTAGATGGGTCGTCACGGAAAGATGACCTAGGCAAAACAAGAACAGGATATGCAGTGGTAACCACAGATCAAGTCCTGAAAGCAGAAGCATTGCCCTCACACTTCTCTGCTCAAGCAGCAGAAATCATTGCGCTAACCACAGCATGCACATTGATGAAAGATCAAACTGCCACAATCTACACAGACAGTCAATATGCATTTGCTACAACGCATACTTTTGCCATGTACTGGAAAAATAGGGGCATGGTGACCTCCACAGGAAAGCCTGTTACACATGCCCAATTGTTGACTAATCTACTGGCAGCTATCCAATTACCAAAACAATTGGCCATTTGCAAGTGTGCTGCTCACACGAACGGAACAGATGTTGTGTCTCAAGGCAATGCCTTTGCTGATAAAGTAGCAAAACAAGCCGCAAACGGTGAAATGCAAGCGTTGCACTTCCAACAACAGCAAGACACACCCTTAGCTGTTGACACTTTGCGAGAGATGCAACAACAATCTCCCAAACAGGAACTTGATATGTGGTTACGCAATGGTGCTCGTTTGAAAAACGGTATTTACTTCTGACCCGAAAACAAACCCATCCTTCCAAAGAATTTGTATAAATGGGCTGCATTGGTGAGCCATGGGACATCCCATGTCTCAACAGGAGGGATGGTGGGATTAGTAAACACCATGTATACAACATATGGATTTAATTCTTATTCAAAAAATTTTTGTAGGGCATGCCTCATATGTGCGCGGCATAATTCACAAGGCAATATACGACCCAAGAGAGGTCAGTTCCCAAAACCAGACTACCCGTTTCAACACATCCATATGGACTTTATCGAGCTAAGCCCAAGCGAAGGCAAAAAGTTCTGCCTGGTAATAATAGATTCATTCTCAAAATGGGTTGAGATTTTTCCCACAAAACATCCAGATGCACTTACAGTAGCCAAAGCATTGTGTAAAGACATCATACCTAGATACGGTATACCTGAAAAAATCTATAGTGACAATGGTACTCATTTTGTCAATCAAATAGTAGACAATATTGGAAAAGCCTTCCAAATCGATCTAAAACGACACTGTGGGTACCATCCGCAAAGTGCAGGGTTAGTGGAAAGAATGAATGGCACAATTAAAAATAGATTGAAAAAATGTATGGATGAAACAGGAAGATCATGGATACAATGTGTAGACCTAGTGAAGCTACATATAAACATCACCAGCAGGGAGACACCATACAACAATAAGACCTCATCATTGCTTACGGTAACAAATACTGCACCCCCTATAGTAAGAAGGGATGAAGGAAAGGTGAGGAAAAAGCGTGAAGGGCAAAGCGAGACCCCAATTGCATGGATCATATGGTGGGCGTATAACAACTCCGTTAGATTCACAATAGCCCCCAATACAACCACAGAACTACAAATACCCATACCTGCACTGAAGGGGTTCAAAAATAGGCAACAAATAACCGGAACCGGGTGGGACAAGTACTGGTGGTATGTCACTGGACATGTGTTAGACTTGAGTTGGAATTCCCTTATCACAACGCAAGAAGGAGATTACTGGAGTCCAGGTTCCACTAAAGAAGCTAAACATTTTCATAAAAAGGTCATTCTATTAAAGTATGGAGCAAATTTAAAAATGACGTTTGCTTTTGGTTCAAGCAAACTGAATCCTTATGACACTCCCTTGGCAAGCATATTCAATACATCATGTTGGGCATTTCTGTTGTGGGCTTATTCCTCTGGAGCAGATCCATATTTTCCTATAATTGTTTGCGAAAATACAACCATGGCACAAACAGACGACCCTATCTTAAGTAATTATACTCGCACAGCTGGTATAATAGTATCTCTAATAACGAACGTAGATGAGTGGTTCAGGGCGACCACAGGGGTGTCAAGTATAAATAATAACTGGTTATTGATGGTCGAGCAAGCAGCAAACGTTACTCATTATGATTGTGTTGTATGTATGGGCCCACGGCCTCTTTTACAGGTCGTACCATCTGTGCTTACTAACACTTGCCTCATAGAAGTAATGAACAAAACTAACCCCTCAGAAAATTGTAGTCAGTTTGATTCTGTTTATCCACTGACCAAATACGAAAAGAATAAACCTATATTTTCGACCAGGGTGGCACAGGCCAACTTTACTTGTATTAATCGAACTGGAGAGGGTAAATCAATTAGTACTCTTAATGATACTCAGTGTATGTATATTATCACTGTTGAACTATTTTTCAGGCCTCAATCTCGTAGTGACATCTGGTGGTGGTGTGGAGGAAGTATGATTTATGACAGGTTGCCCTACAATACTACTGGACTGTGTGCATCTATTACACTCATTTTACCTGTGAACATTTACAAGATGACTGCGCCTGAACTCTTCTCCATATTATCATCCGTCATCCCAAGCTCATGGCATCATACAAAGCGAGCTGCCAGGGAATGGAGTTCAGATGACCCCACCTACATCGACGCCATAGGAATTCCACGAGGCGTTCCTGACAAATATAAATTGGTGCATCAGGTAGCAGCTGGGTTTGAATCAATTTTACCTTGGATAACAATAAATAAAAATGTTGATAGAATCAATTACATCCACTATAATGTGCAGAAGTTAGGAAATTATACTCATGCTGGTTTTCAGGCTATTCATGAACAATTGTCAGCAACATCACTGATGGCCTTCCAGAACCGTATTGCTCTAGACATGTTACTTGCAAAAGAAGGACATGTCTGTGCCCTTTTTGGTGACCAGTGCTGCACGTACATCCCGAACAACACGGCTTCCGATGGCAGCCTCACCAGGGCCCTGGACGGACTTCGGTCCCTCAACGTCAAGATGAAAGAGCATTCAGGGGTAGATACCTCTATATGGTCTGGGTTTGGTGACTTTTTCAGCAAGTGGAAACCACTGCTGATGACAATTGCATTGGCTATAGCGGCGTTTGTCGTACTTCTGGCAATATGTGGAGGTATTTGTATTCCTATCATTAGACGTAGTTGCACCCAGATGCTATCTGCTGCCATTACACCCATCCAGCTGAACCTGCAGGAACTGTACGCCCTCCTTCCACAAGACGACGTCATCCTATCGGACGACGACAAAATGGACTCTGACAATAAAACATCTTTTAACACACCTGATCTTTTCCCAGATCCAGGAGATTATGAGGGACGCACGACCCCCTAAATTATCACATGATCATTGCCTTATGATTTCGCAGTCGAAAATCCTCGGAAGTGACTGTTGAATGATCTCTTTTCAGATGAGCAATGTGGATAAACAGGAGGGAAATGTTGGGAAAATGTACATACATTTATGCTTTTTATACAATATTATCCAAATTGCTGTGCTGAATAAAATGTGTGTGTGTGCAGCAGTAAAGTATCAAGGCCAGACGTCTCGCTGCAGGATGTGTGAATCAGTTGCTTTGCAGAGTGGAGACAGGACGCCCTGTCTCTGGTTGATTGTGTGAGCAGAAGAATCAGTTTCAACCGGCGCCAAGAATGTTCCCTCCCTTTAGCGGTTGAAACTGCATGTAACTAGGGCATACCCAAAGCAAAATAAAAGGGCAACGAGACAGAGGCTGACTCAGAGTGGGTTGGAGGATTGTAACTGAGCAGTCTCTGATCACTCTCCTTGCAAGTAAAACTATACTCACGTCTTTGTGTCTTCTTTCACAGTTGGTGATATAATGTTTGGTGTTTGAACCTGACAGTATCCCGTATCATTCCCTATCATATTGTATGGTATAGCATGATATCGTATTGTATTTTATTGTACTGTACCATATTGTATCATATGGTATAGTGGCGTGTTGTGCTCATATCGTATGGTATCATACCATAGTGTATGATATCCAACAGTATTATATCATACACTATCGTATTGCATGGTATTGTAGCGTGTTGGGCTCTATTCAATTTTATTCTATCATGTCGTATGGTATCATACCGCATGTATCAGAACATTCACTCTGAATAGTACCTAATATTAGCTTGGATGCTATTGCATATATCATATCGTTTGATAGGATATTATATTGTATCACACGGTATGCTACAGTATTGTATCATCTCGTACTGTAGTATAAATGTGTTGTATCATTTTATAATCTATTTATTGTATGGTATCATCAGGCATCCTGTTGTATTACTGTTGCTGTCCTTTTTAAGATTTTTATCGTGTTTTTACAGAGCGGACAGGCCTATTTCATCAACGACGGACTTTCCGTTAATCTCTTTGAGTGGTTAACCCCTCTGGTGAGTTAAAAAGCATGACTGAAGTGTTTTTTTTTTTTTTTTTGCTGGGTCAGTGTTTCATATAGATCACGTGATGTTATTTTCTTTAGAACATTGGGGCTGCTGTCATGTTTTTTTTTTAAATAAAGAAAATAGTCACCTTTTGACTGTCATTTTGCTGTTATTTGTGTGCTAAAAATAACTTGTTAGTGGTGGAAAATCAATTTCCCAAAAGCACAGCCGGAGGAGAGAGATTCTCCTCTTGACGATTGAGATACAGAAATAGAACTCATCTCAGGCTTATTTTCATGAAATTGCTGGGAAGATTTCGTGATGGTGGCTTTTCCTTTGCAGTTCGAGAAATTGGGCTACAGCAGGCCGTTGATAAACTTGCCAGTTAGTCTCGTCTATTCCGCAGGTACACATAAAATACTTTTACTGAGCTTTGGCATTTTTGAGCATTTTGCATCATGTTTTAATGTCACTTTCATGTTTTTTGCAGCCATCCTGGTGGAATATTTGCACATATTCCTGAGACCCGTGATAGAAGTGCCTCTCCTGTTCACCAGAAATGAGGTGATTAGTCTCTTTTGGTCACTCCCAGAATTGAAATGTAAGACGGACCATTAGCGCCACATTGAAAAAAAATAATGATTAGAGATTTTGAGAATAAAGTCGTAAATTTACGAGAAAAAAAAGCCATCAATTTATGCTAAAAAGTAATACATTTATGAGAAAAAAGTTGTAAATTTAGGAGAATAAAGTTGCAAATTTACGAGAAAAAAGTCGTAACTTTACGAAGAAAAAAAAAATGGCACCTGTTTCGCCTCGAAACTTCAGATGTGCGCTCAAATTGAGTCCAGGCTTCCAGCTAGTCAAAAAAAAACTGTTCCCCTCCTTAGCTGGTACCTTGATAGAGGAGTGTTGAACTGTGGGATGTTGTCTTTTTGGATGAATGTACTTTAACCAGGACGTAAATGATGACTTTTGTCATAATATTACAAGGAAAAACAGCTGTCATTTTATGAGAATAAAAATTTAATAGAATAAACTAATAATATCACGAGGAAAATTTGATTGGGGGGAAAAAGTCATAATATTATGGGAATGCAGTCATAATATTATGGGAATAAAGTAATAATACTGTATGAGAAAAAATAACCTTTACAAAAAGACAGTTGAAATATTTGGATAATTAAAAAACAATAGCAAAAATGGGAAAAAAGAGCAAAGAGGGAGGTTGATTTTAATAAGAGGCTTTTATACCTGCAGTATATCACAATGCTGAGATGCTGTTTTTTCTTGAAATATGCATAACTTCCTAGCATATCTACAAAGTATCAATTGGCCCTAGCATCCTTTCATTTTTCCCCAATGTGGCCCTTGTTGGAAAAAGATCGGACACCCCTGCATTAGATTGTGTACCTAATTAAGTGACTGTGCCACTTAAAAGTGTGTCTGGAGATCTGGAGATGGAGGTGGTGGTGGTGGTGGGGTGGGGGGTGGGGTCACATTACATGATGCCAAGATTCTTGTTTAAGTCTGTCCCACGACAAAAAACGACAGACTTCATTAGGTGGAGTAATTTCCTATCAGGCTTCAGTGCCCTCCTTCCGCCCTCGCCTATCTGAATGATGTCAAACCTCATTTCATTTAGAACAACAAACGCGAAAAAAGACTTTTCACTGCTCTGACAGTCACTGGAGTCTCCTTAAAGCTGCTGGTATCTTAAATGTGCACTAAAACATCCATCTTAAAGAGGCTCAGTCACAGCCCGACAGGTCCCCCTCATGAATGCGTGATGAGGCCGAAACCAAAGCTGTGTGCTCCTCCACCTGGAGCTCATTCCGTCAGACAGCTGCCGACCCGGCCGTGCGATTGATGATTGTCCCGTGAATAAAACATCACCTTGCAGCGCAAGGTCCAAGATGAAGTCTAACAGCGCCCTTTGAGGTGACCTATATCTTTTATTTATTTTTGTGCAGGTGAGGAACATAGCTGTAAGCCACACCTTTAAGATAGACAAAGCCAGACAAGATCTTGGGTACCGTCCCAAGTCCTACAGCCTGGTGGACTCTGTGGAGCAGTACCTTCATTCCCGAAAGGCCTGCTCCGGCTCGCCTCTGGTCCACTGGAGGACCCCCCGGCTGCACAGACCTCACATGGTGGTGCTACTGATGGCTTTCAGCATGCTGCTCCTCATGTTAAGCTGGGTACATGGTAGCATTTTAACATATACACAGATTTAAGCTAAATTTTGACTTTGATGTCATCTTACCTCATGTCCACACAATAAAATATGTCATAAGAGATCCAATATATCAAAATATATAGCCTGTAAAATCAAGTAATTCTATTTTTTTTTATACAGCTCATGTGTATTAGATGCTGTGCAGGTACCTAATGAAGTGTACAATGAGTGCTTCCGCTTTTTAATTTTCTTGTTTTGATGATCTAATGTGTGAGTGCCTTTGTGCAAAATTACAAAAGTATTAAATCCATTTTGTGTGAATGCTTCCTGTTGGTTTGAGTTGTCAAGCGTTTTGAATAAATACAATCTAATGTAACTAAATCTAGCAAGTGATTTGACTGTAATAATGCGAATTATTTTCACACCATCAGATTCGTGGTTTTATTGATTTTGTACACATTTAGAAATAAAAAAAAATATATGAAAGCTTCTTTGTTGAGTCAGAAATGCATTTTTCAACCAAACTCCAGCTTCCCAAAATGGCTGCCACACCGACCTGAATCTTGTATGGGCACAAGAAAAGTAAGTTATTAATTTCTATTTCTTTTTATCCAGTTATTGTGTTTTTAAAGATATAATTTTATTGTTCCTACAGCACAAGCGTGTATTTCTACAAACCGCCACAAAAAGGCTCTCTTGTACTGTTATTTTTTTTTTTCAATAAAGCTCAGCGTTTTGTGAGCGTGTTTACCCTGGCAAATGTACTTAATGGCGTACTTGACTGTAGTTTGTGTTTACTTGTGTTTAATTTATTAAAAGGCAGCATTGGAGCTGCAAAATGTTTTATCCCCTTTTGTGTGTGTCTGTTTTACACATTACAGTCTTAATTTTCATCTTTTAGTGCTATTTTGATGTGTTTTTTACACTCGTGGTTCAACGTGTCGTCACCAGAGGGCGTACTTCAAGTGCAATTTTAATATAATGTGGTTACTTCGACGCAGAACGGCAGGGTGCGATTTCAGTGTTTAAAAGTCGAAGGTTTGTTTTGTCAAAAAATGTTGTTAGATAAAACATTTGGCAGCGGTGGGATTCGAACCCACGCCATCGAAATGACTGGTGCCTAAAACCAGCGCCTTAGACCACTCGGCCACGCTACCGTTGAGATGTCACGCTGCAGACTTTAGATTTTGACATGCAACTGCCCCTGGTACGTTACCATGCATTTCATGAATTCACTATACCTTTGTGTATCTGACATCAAACGGATTGTCATTGTCTTCTGAGTCGGTATTTACGTCAGAACAAAGGCCCGGGCTGCCAAATTTCCCAATAATTTTGTCCATGTATATAGCATGGACAAAGTAGTGGGTCACGTGGTCTTTGCACTAACAGCAAGCAAACGTTGGAAGAAAATATGAAGATGGTGTTTTCTGGACAGATTTAGTGTGTCTCCTATGTGTGTGTTTTTGTTAATTTCATCCAGGAAAACATTTGTGAGGCCAGAAGTCACTTAAAGAGGGCTTGCTGGATCACTATTTCATCCCAAGGTGAGTAAAATATAGCAAGATGTGTAATTATTACTGTGAATACATCAATACAAACATTGGGGTGTCTGAAGTTCTGTCCAAACGTGTGTAATCATAAAAGTGTCACGACTTCAAAACATTTTTGCTCTATTCTCATATTCTTTATTGCACTTTTCTGTATTAGTAAAGTCCAATAAACATAATGTTTGTTATTACATGGAATTACATGAAATTAGATTTTACTTCCACACAAAAAGCATCATCCCTCTACAAAGAAAGTGGAAAGTGCGCATTTTCATTTCGGGATCGTAAATGTTTTAAGGATTTAACAAAAATAGACATTTCAACTCAATTCCACTGTCCTACGTAGCAACACTAACTAACATTGCACCACAATAAATACCATTTCATCTTTACCGAACACCTGTGAAAAATAAATAACCCATTCATCTGTTCATAAAAGTGCTTACGTGTGCTTGGGAATGCACTTGGTGTGCAAACTATGCCACCGTACAAAAATAAACAATTAGCCTTCAATGCTAATTATCACAATCAGTTTCAAGTTTGTATGTACTTTTTCCTTCCTACTACAACATTCCAACATTTTTTTTTTTTGCATAAATCACACACAACAGCTAAAAGCTCATATGCATGGACGTAATATTTGGAGATTTTCAGCTACACATAATAGTTCAATAATTTCAATACTTCACATAAACAAAAATGATCAGTGCTGACTGACTAAAGCAAAGTGGCATTTAAATAGCAGATTGGTGCATGTTTAAAAAGCACACTGACACGCCAGGCTAGTCTGAAAGCAACCTGACAACGCCAGGATTGAGGAGCGATACAATCACATCCTAGCAGAACTGTCGCTGGCTAGAAGTCTGTTTTCGTTCAGGTCTTCTTTGGTCTTTTGGATGCACGTGAAGATCTCCTTGAAGAGAACTTTGTACTCCGGCTCCTCCGACATCATCGTGAGTTCTCTGGTCGAGCTGGACAGGTGGCGGTGGGGCCGGTTGCCGGCGGAAGGACTGCATGACGTCTGCACGGACTTGTGGGTGAGCCCGACGCTTGCTTGCTGACACTTCTGTAGGAGTTCGTCATATTTCACCTAAACGACATGCACGTTATGTTTTTAGAGCACATGTGGTATCTGTAAAGCAGAGAGACTCAAGTACTGTTAAAAATCCTGCCTTACAAAGATAAAAATATTCAATTTTGACTGACACTGTCAGAGCCTCTAATGTTTCTTATCAGTGGGCTACACTGTAGCACAACTATTTATCTTATACAATATTTCTCAGCGTCTGAATGAATTCTCAGCACTAAAAAAAAATGTGCAGTTCAAATATTAAACATGTAAATCAAATCCATACAACTCAACCCTGCAAACTACAACCATAATTTGAAAGAATTTGTTAATAGCTCAAAACTTGCCAGCACCAAGGGCAAAGTTTTCATAGGCAACTTTTTCATGCAGCTTTTCATAAAGCTGTATTTTTTGTGATGGGTGGCTCATTTTCCAAAGATTATTCCTATTACGTTTTGGTGAGATTCACACATGGATGGAAAAAAAAAAATGTTATGTGTATGTATATTTAAGTCTCTGTTATGAGTGCTCTTATCTTTGTAAATGAACAAATAAGTTGTCTAGGTACTTAAAGATGCAGAAATAAAAAACTAAAAATAAATAAAAAGTTATTTTATATATTTAAAAAAATATTGAAAGAAAAAAATGACAGCCCTGTTATTAGATGTCAAAAGCATGTGCAGATGTAGCTAATGTTGTGGCATGTTGTTGTCACTCCTACAAACCTGCAGTGCGTTGTATTGTGCATCCACCTCATTGAGCAGAGAGATGCCCCTCTGCTTCACCACCTCCGCTCGCCGTACGCACATCCTGTCGTGATCGTCTGTGCTCATCTCCCTCGCAGAGCCGTCACTGTTACGTCTTGGCCGATGGCGGTACGCCTCCTCTGTCTCTCCTTGACCTTCTTTGGGTTTTTTTTCTGAGGTGAAGAACATTGTGTCAGGCAGCAGCAGCAGCTGATCGGGATTCCTGGTACAGTTAGGATAAGAGAGGCACACATAATCATGGCAGAAGCACTTAAAAAAACAGATCAGTTTTCCACTGCATGTGCTTGGTGTGCATTATGCCAACCTGTCGGCACAGTCGGCGCGCCACAGGAGCCTCATCTGCTCCACTCGGGCCTCCAGCTCCATCTGCCGGGCCCGGGAGGCCCCTAGCAGGCCGAGTCGCTGCTCCAGGCCTAGCTTCTCCTTGGCTGTGAACTCGTTCTCGCGCTCCACCGCCTCCCGCAGGCTCTTCTCAGCGGCTAACTGACCCTGCAGAGTCTGGACTGAGCGAAGAAGCGTGGCACGCTCCTCTTCTGGGTCGCAGTCATAGCGAGGTTCCTCCGTTTGCCGCCTATTGTTAGATATACACCTGAGCCGAGACAGAAGCACAACATTAATATAAATATCTCACTCACCCCTCACATCTCAGCAAGCATTCTTATCGCAGTATAACTTCTCGAGGGACAATACCGTACAAGTTGTCATCTTGGGGGTATATTTTGGGATCGTGATCATGTTGCAAAACTGCCATGGAATCATGCTTCGCTTCACAATGTTCAATGAACCACAGCTCCCCAGTGGCGGCAGCACTTGTGCAGCCCCAGACCACCACCAAACTTGACTGTAGAAAAGACACCATTTTTCTTGCTACCCACTTGTTGCCAGCTTTTTAGACAATAAAGGCTGAGTGTGTTGACTCGTTTTCAGTTGATATTAAATCTACACCACTATACAAGCTGTACACTAAGGGAGTACTCTAAGGATATCCAAGTTTGCTTTCTTTAATATTGTCCCTTGAGAGGATGTACAGTAATAAAAATGCACTGTAAAAAAAAAAAAAAGTGGCAAAAAAGTGTTCTTAAAGTTGGAAGCATAGATTTGTCCAAAATGAGTAACTGACTATTAGGGGGAACTAAGGGGGGTCGTCTGCCCTTTGCTTGATGACTTAATCAATCAGGAGGTGTGTCTTAATATCCTTTTTCCACTTACAGCGTACAACCACCATGCTGAGAACAGGAGGGAGGATTAACTTCCTACTCCTTTGGATTAATGCTAATAAGGCTCACGGGGGACTTGAAGGTCAGTCAGCATGCAGTGGGCTCTAGAATAAATTAAGATTGTGATTTTGCTTAGTTTTTGCTCATTTGTCCTTGTTTTGCTGTAATTTTGACGTGCTAGAAGTGAAGTTACCCGTCCTGCCTATTTTCGCGCACACACACTACCTGTCATGGTGCACATCATGGAGCTCTTTAAGACAGGAAACGCTCTGTGCCCCCAAGTTGCGTCGCTGGTCTATGTTGGCTCCTTGCTTGTTTCGCTCCGCCTGGGCCGACATGAGCGCCTCCACCTGGTTCTGCAGGTCCTCCGCATGGGTTTGTAGGCCGTCTATGGAGTCAGTTAGACTGGAAAGTGACAGAAAGACAACAATGTCAGCGCTCAGTTCAAAGTTAGCACTTTGGATCATTTGGCTGACCTGTTGATCTTGTTCTGGGCCAGGCGGTTGTCCTGTGCTAGTCTCTGGTTGCTCCTCTCCAGATCCCGGGTGGACAGGTCCAACGTCTCATAAACTTTGGCATGCTGGTCGTTCATCTGACGCAGCAGCTCCACTTGCCTGGCCAGGAACTGGTGCACAACAGAGGGAAGGCGTAGTTCTCACTCTCTCCGACACATTAACACACACTCATCAGCCAAAACATTAGGTACACTAGCAGTCGACACACCTTCACCAAGATAACGATGCTCAGTTTTGATGACACTGCCAGTACGATACCATCTGTAAATGTAACTCAAGTATTGAGCTGCTTTAGATTCTGCAGGTGTACCTAATGTTGTGGCTGTGAGCGTGTGCTAATATGTTCACGTAGATGCACAAAGCTTCAAGGTCATTAGTGAAGGATGAGCTTTTGAGAGACGCACAGGGATTAGCATATCAACCAAAATAAATCTTCAAGCTCACACTTTACAGTAAACAAATTAAGGCTCTTATCTTTGTTTCCTACAGCTCGACTCAGACAGATAGGTCCTGTCTGCCTCCACTTGTCAATGGAACTACAACCAAACGCCAATGGAGACCAGCATCTTTTCACAAGTATAACAAAACCTCAGCAAAAGCAAACAAACTTGGAAGGTGGACCCCTTAACATGCCAAGGTAGCATGTATTGTACGCCCCTAAATACGCCCCTGCATGAAGTCGACTAACCTTTAGCAAGCCTCCCGCTCCACTTCCGTAATGGCTCCTTAAAGTGTCAAAGGCTGTGTGGTTGTATTTTTTTACGTCTTTTTACACTTGTATGACAGTTAAAAAAGTGAAAAAGCGTGTTGCATGAAGAAGACTAGCCTCCCACTCTACTTTCTTAATTGCTACTTTACCATCAAAGTTTGAGTAGGTTTTGTTTTGTTTTTTTTTTTAAATCACACTGCAGTTAATTTCATTTTACACTTGCAAGACAGTTAATGTTCTTGATTTTGTGATTGTTTGTAGCCCGTTGTTACGAAACACTTCGGCAATGAATTCGGCTCACAGTTAATGAACGTATAAGTCAGGAATGTGTTAAATAAGTTGGAAACTGTTTCAGCGTATAATTAGCTAAAAAATGTCTTGTGCCCAGAGCCGGGTGGCTCAGACTGCTGGATTAGTTTTTACTATTTATCCTCTTAAAGAATTGTACGCCTCACTTACAGTGGAAAAACTCTTTTTTTAGAGCATACTCCTTGTCAATGGAGTGTATCATGAATGGTCTCATTCATCACATCACATGTTGACTTGCTAAGAGGAACAACTGCAATGTGTGTGTGTGTGTGTGTGTGTGTGTGTGTGTGTGTGTGTGTCACCTCTATCTCGAGCAGCTGCTCCTGGTTGGTGGAGTACATCTGCTGCAGCCCTTGCTCCAGCTCGCGGTTGCGGTCCAAGAGGGTTTTCCCGAGCTTGGCGGCCAAATGGAGATCTGTCCAAACACAGGAAAGACACACTTGAAAGCTTTAAACACCATACAACAACTGGATATAGGAGAGACACATCCTGTTGTTGCACACTGATGAGTCAGAGGAACATACTGTAAGGCATGCAAGGACACTTCCTTCAGCTGAATGGATGTTCTCCTACAAATAACCTCTAGCACCAACCTGTATTCTGCTTTAGATACAAATGTGCCAGCCTTAGTGCTCAGCTCATCCAGGCCACCCAGGTCAAAGTAATGCCGTGTAATACAACAGCCCGACCACAAATCCTGCATTAGGATTATAATGTGCAGAAACGTGTGTGCATTACTCACATAGGGCTGCACTTTTCTACTGTTTACCATCCAATGCAAATAATTTCAGACACTTGTTCAGTAGAATACGGTAAAAAACACCACCTGGAATGATATATTTCTGTTGTCAAACCAAAAAGGGTTATTATTAAAAAAAATAATTATTATAAAACAATCAAATTCAATCAAATAACCCACATAAAACAATACAGAAAAAAGATTAATATTAATAGTGTGATAAAAGTGTTTTATAATATTAGGTACCACTAACTTGTTGTGCAAGTGTACCTGATAGTGTCAGACATCCTCTTTAACTGTCTGAAATGTAGCATCAAAGGGTCCATGCATAAAACAGTTAGCCTAGAGGATAATTCTAATTTTAAAATATTACTGTTGTGCCTGCATTGTTGCCATTGCTAAGTCACTTACCGTGTTCCAGTTCATGCCAGGTGCACCACTGCTCTCCTTTCTTGTCAAAATCGTCCTCATAAATCCTGTCGGTTAGCATTTTTTTAAATACAAGACACACCTATCAGGCAGCCTCTCAGGTGTAGCCCGAAGATGGTGTCAGCTGGTCTCCGCCCTGGCACTACTTACTCCACTACATCCGCTCGTTGTATTGACAACAGCAACGTGGCACATCGCGAGTGCACAACAACCTCCGCTAGGTGGCAACCGATCGACAATAACTTTAAAGACCAACTGGTTATCAAAAAATCCAAAACGCTTGCAGTTATTAATATGCATTACATGTTTCTAGAAAGTGACCAAGAATTGTATTAAAGATACAAATTGTGGCTGTGTCTTTCTCTGCATTATAGCGCCTTTACAAAACTGAAGTACGGCAAAAAAAAATGCAGTGAGCCGTCAGTACCCGGATGCTGCGCTCACCACGCCTCAAATGGTTGCGTGTGCGTCGCGGTATTACATTATTGTTAAATAAAGTACAAAAATATAAATAACTTTAGTTATCGCCATCTTGTCGACGTAGCGGAAAGGAGAGGGACTAGCTCCAGTGGTTTCAATGCGCAAAGCCAGGAATAGATTTTGGACAGTATTACTCAGTATTAGTCAAAATTCGCGCCCTTCTTGAAATACGTATGCAGCACACAGCCCACGTGTGTCGTCATTTCCGGACCTGAGCTTCCGGTATTTTTCTGGACCAATGCCAAGCTAGTAGAGGAAGATTAATGCTGGAGAAGTGTGTTGGAAGATAAGTTTAAGCAGGAGAAGATACCATTCAATGTTGTTCATATTTTACAACTACACTCGAAAGTAGGTAAAATTTGTGTTCCACACTCCTATTCAGAAGGGGGCGGTAAATACACACCTAAACCTGCTTGCCAACTGTCAATAAATAATAGAGAAGAAGTGGCAGAGAAGGAAGTTGGGGAGGCTGACCGCCTCTTCGGTGTCAGAATACTGTGTACTCTAATCGTGTTTGACAGGATTCAGTGTGTAACAGTACCTTACATGTACGACGGCGACACAAGGGATAGTACTTTTTATAGCTTCTTTTCGAAAAGTTACTGTTCACGGTTACAAAATGCTGAAGAAAGGGCGAGATTGATACATATTTTTTTTACATTTTGTAGTCTACCTGCTCTCCGTCATGGCAGGGGAGGTGAACGGTTCCTCAGGTGTGCGCGGCCGCACCAAACTAGCGCGACACATGACCAGCATGGGAATCAACCCCGCGGCTCTAGCCTATGCCATGACCACATTGGGATCTTCCATGATAAACAATATATTCAGCTTTTATTACGTCAAGCTCTTCATCAACAACTACAAGATATCAGAAGGCGCTTTCCATAGATCACAGGTAAGTACAGTACACATCCATTTTCTTATGGGTCAGTAACAAAGAAGCTTCTAAAACAGTACGTTTACGTACATAATGCATACTGTATTTTTGATTTTTCGAAATGTATTTCAACAAGTCTCAAAAGTAAATTAGCTTTTCAAAGAGTTGAAATTTATTATCGACGTATCTCCACCCAAAATGTTAGATGACACAACCAAATACAGTATTTCTAAAAAAAGATATATACTGTATATATTTTCCTCTTATAAAAAGTTGTAACCTAACGAGAAAAATGACGTAATTGCAGTAGCATAAAGTTGAAATATTAAAGTAAAAATAATAAATAAAATAAGAAGTCGATACCCCACCTCCACCTTGCTGGTGTCTGAGTTGGAGTGGAGCTCTCCGCCCATTGCTGATGCAGCCACGGGCCATCAAGAGTCACTCACATCTCATCAGTCCATAAAACTTTTGAACAATCTGTCTTCAGATATTTCTTTGCCAAGTCATAACCTTTCAACTTGTGTGTCTTGTTCAGTGGTGGTCGGGTTTCAGCCTTTCTTACCTTGGCCATGTCTTTGAGCACTGAACAACACTCCATGTAGATTACACTTCTGGAATATGACAGCACTGGAGGATAATGGGTTCCTGGGTGCTTCACGTTTGATTTTTCTTGACTTTTCAGTCTGTTAAATCTCTTTTCTGGCCCATTTTGCGAGAGGAAAAGAAGCTTATACTTAAACCCAGTAGGCATTCAAGTTTATTCAGCTTGGGGTTGCAAAATATGCATAAAAATGACACTATGGTCAAAATACTGCCTTGCCTAATAATTGTGCACATAGTGTAGTTCCTCGCGCTAGCTAGCGGCTGGCTAGCTAGGGCGCCTGGTAATATTTACACCCATTCTCGTCTTCAGCCATGGTAAGCTATGGAGCAAGCGTGACAATACCTTAGCCGGCAGCCCAGGTTGTTTATGACATACTGTCCACCGATTGCTTCCCTCGCGATACCCAGTGCATCTCTCCACAAGATTTCTGGCTGATTACTATTGATACACTACATGCGTTGCTGTAAAAAATATCAAAGTCGCCCTTGCATCCATTCATTTTTCACTATGTGGACCGCAGTGGTAGAAGTTTGGACACCCATGCTTTAAGGGTTGCTATCGCAGCCCCTTTGCTAAGTGACTCATTTGGAGAAAGTGACAGAGCATCCTGTTCCCCCGCAAAGAAAAAATCAAGGTGTCAAGAAAAAGGAGAGACAGGAGAGGAAAAGGAAGCTACAGGACGCTATTGTGTTAGCTGTGATGGAGCGGGATGTTAAATAATGCTTTCATGATAATGCTATGTATTTGATATTATTAATCATGCTGTTATTACTAATGTAATAGTACTACTGCGTCCTTCTCCGCAGGTGGTGTACATGGTGTGGAATGCCATCAATGACCCTCTCTTCGGATACCTTCAAGATACCTCCAAGGTGCCATGCTGCTCCCACCGGCGTCTCTCTATCCTGTACGGCGCCCCCCTTTACTCGTTGGCGTTCCTCATCGCCTGGTTCCCTTGGAGGTCCTATGAACCCGGTGACTGGCTCAGCGGCATCCACTTGATGGTGGCATTGTGCGCGTTCGACGCCATGCTAACGTTTGTGCTGCTGGCTCAGTGTGCCCTGTTTGCCGAGATTTCCGGCCATCATCAGAACCGTTTAAGACTCATCAAGTACAACCAGGTCAGGTGTTGTCTGAAATAATGAAGCAGCTGCTTCGTAGTTCTCATGGCGTGTCTTCTTTTCCACAGGTGGCTTCGCTGCTCGGCTCGTCAAGCGTCCTCTTCTGCGGCATGGTGTCCAAAAACATGGAAGACTTTGCAGGTTTCCAAGTGTTTGCTGTCATCATCGCCATCCTGAGCTGCGGCTGCATGCTCTACACGGGCCTCCACAGCGAGAGCCGCTTCGATGAAAAAGGACTCCACACGGATGAACAGGAGTGTTGTGATCGCTCCTCCCAAGGCTTTTCAGTTTCCTTCTCCACAGTGAAAACGCTCACGTGGCAAATCCTCATCAATAGGGACTTCCGGCTCTTTGTGCTCATGAACTTCTTCCAGGTTTTCATGCTGGCTTTCTTTAGTAACTTCACTATGATATTTGCAGAGCACCTCATTCCTCCCGATGTGCTCTCATCGCTTGCCAAGAGTATCATGTACGGAGCTGGATTTATTTGTCCACAGGTATTGGCTCCGATTGAAGCGTTTCATGAGCATGACGCGCCCATTTTTGAAAAATCCTCATCATTTATGTGCTCCCCAGTTGTTAGTATTGAGCTGTGAGAGACTGCTGCATGGCCTCGGCTATTACAGAATCATCCTGTACACCTTCTACTTGGAGGTGGCAATGGGGGCTTTCATGCTTACGCTTGGTTGTCAACATTATCGTGTCCTGGCCTTGTTCCTCACCGTGAGCATGTAAGCATAACTTTTAGTTTTATTTTGTCACCTGCATGAAAACGATGCTTGCTTTCTTTCTAATCATGTCCTTTTGCAGGGTCTTGGTCCAAGCGGCTTTTAGTCTTTTCGGTTTGCCTCTAGCAGACATCATTGACACAGACATGCACAAATACCAGCGCAGGTAAACGGGCGACTCCTTCTTCTCCTCCTTTGTGCGGCAGGCTTAATCTGTACTTATTTACCCTCAAGAGCCCCCAGGTCGCTGTTGATGATTGTCAAAAGTTAAAACACAAACTCCTTTCGAAGCTGGTGAATCTTCTCTTTCTCTGGTCCACAGCCTTCTAACTCATTTAGCTTTTTTTTAAAAATATATTTTTAGGTATTTTCCCGGGCTTTGTGCTCGAGAAGCAGCTCAACAAAACCTAAGTTCCCCAAACAAACGGTACTTCAAAGGTGGCTATCAAGTCCGGTTCTTGGCTTTGTGCTCAGTCTGCGTTCACGTAAAAGGGGGCGTTTGACGTGATATTATTCTACTTCCGCTTAAAAGCAAAGCGATCCCAGCCAGTGTTATAGCACTGTAAGAAAGTCATTATTATGGAGCGTTATGAGGAGTTAAAACGATTATTACTGCCAAAAGCATCCCTGTCACAGCCAATAGAGCTGGCAGAATAACGCTGAGCGTGTAAACACTGATTATTATACTGACTATTACCCTAAAAGTCTTCATTTATCAATGCTCAACATTGCACAACATTTATCCATTGAAAAAATATATAATATAATATAAATATAATAAAAATATTATATAAATATTTTATAAATATATAATATAAATACATTGGAGCAACAACTGTCTTTTTAAATCTGTGAAATATGTCTACTGTATATTGTTTTCAAATTTTACTGCTCTAAATGATAAAATGCTGTATGTGCTTGTGACCACTAGGTGGCAGTGTTGATGCGTTTTGTGGCGACTTTTTTCCTGAGACTAATTTTTCCGTTTTGGTAGAATAAAGAAGTGTTTTGTTGCAGTTGATTGATGCCTGAGAGTGCTTATTCCTCCAGATAATGTAATTTTAGAAGACTAACAGGCTGAGTACTGAAGCAAGGACTGCTGTGACATATACGTCTACTAACATCAGCAGAGTTCATAGTTCACGTTGCATTTTCTTCCTGATGCACAGCTCAAAATGTGATGTAAATGTAGCACATTCCCTCGCCTGAAAATCTATGTGTCTTACAGAGCATTTAATCAGGGAATGCTAGCGAATCAGCGTGATCTCAAAGTAGCCACCCCCATCGTAGTGCTGCCTGAATCGTTCATGCTCCCACGTCCACCGGGTCCTCCATAAATGGTGACACCATCTCAGAATGAGTTACACCTTGAAACAGTGGCGCGTTCAAAGCCGATTTTAAGCTGAAAGTCTTTGTCAGTTTAGCCTAAGTTACCATGGTGATACAGCTGCTTTAAAAGAGGGCTACCTTCGTTGAACAGGCAATCCTGGCTTTACACTCAACACACCTCAATCACCCACTAAACTCCTTTATACCCCCTTAGCCAGCTTATTAAAAAAAAAAAAACAACCTTGTTTTTATTTGTTTTAATTTAATTCTTTATGAATTTATTATTACATAATATAAGAAAAGTAATATACATTAATATAATTTATTATGTATTACTGTATTATAATTTGTCCTTTTTATGTTCTGTCTTTTGTAAACATTTTTATTTGTTTTACTTACCGTCTACTTGAACTGACTTTATTATTGTTAATGCTTTTGGCAAGGAAATACATAGCCAGCTTATACATTTTAAATTCCTTTATGTGTTTCTCTTTTATTTTGATAATATTTCAGAATGTTTTCGTTGCCTCCTATTGTAAAAGTAACTTTTCTGTTATGACAGGTGCTGGTGAAATGTTTTATTTGATTTGAATACGCATGCTAATGACACTAATAAGGAAGCGATCCTGTTGTTTTCCCAGCTCCCCCCTGTCCTCCATGGTGTTTGGGACCAACGCCCTGTTCACAAAACCTGCTCAGTCTCTGGCCCCAATGATAGTGATTAACATCCTCAACCAGTTTGGCTATGAACAGCTGAAAGACACTAAGAGCGACTTAGACCCAAGGTAAATATGCCAGCTTCCTCCTAAAGCTCAAACCAAATGAAATGAGAACGTCTTTTTAGTACTCTTTGTACAGTTGCACTTTTAAGAGTGGATTCATGTATTGTGCTTGCCACTTTTAGCAAAATCCTTACGTAGCCATGACAAAAACAAAACAAATTGATATCCACTGCGATGCCTTTCCATTGTGCCAGCTGTGATATTACCGTTATTTAGCCCCCGTGTTAAACCACTCGCCGCGCAAGTCTGATTAACCTGAAACTTCTCACACAAGTTCGTAAATCATCAAGCAAAAATGTTGTCGGAACAACGTTTTTTTTTTCTGTTTGAACACTCCTCAATCACAAGTCCAAGCCCAGCCAGCCGCCTGGCTGAACTGTGAAGAAACATTAATTTTTAAATGACCTGCACCAATTCGGCTGGAAGACGACAGGATTCCAAGATGAGGGTTATTTATTTATCAACTTTAAATTCAAACGTGTCTCCTTTTGCAGAGCATTGGAGAGCCTCCACAGCGTCATGTTCTATTTGGTGTGTGCGGTGCCCATGTGTGTTGCTGCCGTTCAAGTTGTGGCTTGGAGGCCCTTTTCCATACGCAGCAGTCACACGGTCGAAAGCAAGTACATTGACTGCTAATTTAACCTTGCCCATCCTGGGGTGTGGAAGTGTGTTGGGATGGTATGTATGTGTCACATAATCAAGGGATAGTACTGCACAGTAGATCACATTCTGTGCAGCAGATTGCGTCCTGAGCCTTCTCGCCGATGGCGAAAAACAACCAATAACTGATAACGTCTATTTTGACACACTGATCAAGATTGGGCTATGCTGCTGCGTCCAGGCGTCGCTATTGTACGCAACACTTTTCTGAAGGAAGTAGTCTTTATATGCAATGAATTCAATTTACATCGATACCCTTACTCGCACGATATGTGTACCACCCAATACAGTTGTCCCTCGCCACATCGTGGTTCAAATTTAGCGGCTTCACGCTATCACTGTAAAGGTGACTATAGCGCCGTTATTTCATGTCTAGAGGGCTCTAATGGTAAAAACCAAATTAGGTTTTCTATGCTCAAATTCAAACACATTCCAGTTATAAATAAAGAATTCTACTTGGCAGAAATTCACTTATCACAGTCGGGTGTAGAACCAATTAACCACGATAAACGAGGGATGACTGTATAACTGTGCCACACGGACTATGAGAGTTTACACACGCTTGCACACTAATGTAGACATTTTTTCTATAATTTAAACAATTCTATTACCCGCAAGGCATGCTGGGTACGTATTATGGATGCGTATGTTGTGGTCACTATATTATACATTAGCACATATTTATAAATAATCCCCATTTTAGGGTAAATGATTTTCTGCCACATAAATGGCCTAATTATGATGGCAAAAGGGCAAAAGGGCAGGTTTTCCCACAAATTAAAAAAACACAAAAAGAATGCTTTGAAAAAATTGCGACCCTGCTGTATTTTATCTTGTGAAGATTTGTGTTAGATGTGACTGTTAGAATGTTTGAGGAGAAGACATCGAGTCTTTCTCTCCGGAGAGGAAAGTGTGTATATGTTGACGTTTATTGACTTGTGGTTGTTAATGAGCCCTTTAAAGTTGATTCCAAACAGCGACAACCCGTCGAAGTCAACCAACGTGTCAGGTCCTAGTCCTCCATCTTCCAATTATTACTGAGAAGTTCTCGCTGAAGCCAAGAACATAGAAATTTGAGCCTCAAATGGGTCATTTCTATGAAAAATCAGTCCGTTTATGTGGTCATGCTGTAGTATTGTTAACTTCATCATTATCGATCGCGTCTTTTTGCAAAAGCAGATTTGTGGTTATGTCAAAATCATCAAAGGCGTTGGACCAAAACTCCTAACTTCTTTTGAGGTTGACTTCACAACTGCAGGAAAACAATGTCAGCAAACCCCTTTATCGCCCCTCCCCCTCAGGTCTTGTGCCAAAGTCACCGCTTATGTCGACCAATCCGAGGGATGTCGACTTAAAACGGATTCCGTTGTGCTAACATGACCATCCTCTTTGCGGAATTTCTGCAAATAGTAGCCTGGTGCGTTCAGGTACTCACATGGGCAGAGTGGACCTTTATTTGTACGTTTTTATCGAGACACGGCAAAATCTAGAAACATTAGGGGCATAACGGTACACCATCATCACGGTTTGGTTCATACCTCGGGTTTAAAGGAAAACTGCACATTTTTTGGAATAATCCTTATGTGAGACATGAACGCTCATCTTTTGCTTTTCTATATGTTCTTAAGATATAAAAAGAGACAGCTCACTACTGCACGTAATGGGACACACTTGCAGTGTACCGCCTACGAAGACCACTTTTAAAACACCTACAAAAACCTTCAACAAGGTTTTCTGGGTGTATATAAATGCTGTAACCATGTAGTAACAGGTGCATTCATGATAACATGGAATACTTGTGGTATTTTGTGTATTTCGGCCGTTGTAAGCATTACTGGAACTTCCTTCCTGGGTGCATTGATTTCACATAACAACATAGAATTGAATGCCTGCAGCTAGCGTTACCTTTTTCAAACTCAAAAATAAAAACACAGCAGCAGCTCCAATATGGAGCTTTACCCGTCTGTAGTCGCCTGAGGCGTTGTGGGCGAGTGTGTGGTGAAGCTAGTCGCTAGCCGTCTAGTAGCCAGCTGGTGCGGTATGGCAAGGTGTCAATACACCAGTAACGAGTTTGATCAGCTTAACAATGTTAATAATAATAATAATAATAACAATGCTGCTGTAGCTTGGTTAATATGCACGTTACATTATATGCAAATGGGGCGTTGTTGCCGCTTTTTCGAGTTTTTTTCTTTCCACAAGGCTTATTATATGTGAGAATGTGTTTCCCATTACGTGCATTCTTAGCTCCAATTTTTTTAGCTGTTTTTATATCTTTAGAACGCACATAAAAGAGAAGAGCACATGTGTTCATGTCTCGCATAAGGATTGTGGATGATGGGCAAATTATTATTTTTTTTGAAAGTGCAGTTTTTCCTTTAAGGTCACGGTTCGGTTCGTTTTCAGTACAGCAAGGCAACAACATACAAAACATGAAACCGCTTAGCTTTTGCGTTAACAGTAATGATTTTTAAGTTGCATCCACTAGTTTTTGTTCGTTTACGTCAGGGGTCACAAACTCTCGGCTCGCGAGGCAGTTGCGGCCCACTGCGTCATATTGTGCGACTTGACATGGAAGAATAGTTTCATCCGGCCCGTGAGGTCTGAGCTAGGCCACTGGTACTCCTAAAAAGCACATCTAAGCTATCCCTGAAGTAATAGTAAGCTTGTCACATAGGCAATGAACAGGGGGGTCACGAGACAGAACACTACTTGCAATCGGGGTGCTAACACACACAAACAAATAACAGCACAACATGTAACAGGTAAGTAAACACACATGGGGCAACTACTACTATGGGGTATTGTTAGCAACTCTGAACACACACTTTTTACAAACCAATGACCACAATGCATGCTGGGAACCAGCATCGCTCCAGATTAGAGTTGTGACATCCAACTATCTATCTATACATCCAACTATCTATCTATACATCCAACTATCGCAATATTAAACCCTACTTTGGATTCTCGATACCTTTCACCGTGTATCGTTTTTAAAAATTATTCTTGTTATTACAGTGTAGCCGCTATAAACGTGTATCGCTGTTCCTTCTCAGTGAGTCGAGTGAGCATTTTACATGTCATCTAGGAGGACCTCTTCGCGACAGCGGCAGAAACTTGGGCGGAAACCACAGACGAAATGAAAGCAGAAGAAAAAAATAAACCCCCCAAAAAACGGCGCGTAATACACTGGCGAAGAACGGACACGCCAGCGTCGGAGGACGTGTCTGGCGAAAACACGACAGACATGCACAACCACCTCATTTGTCTAAGAGAAATGTTCCTTTTGCTATTCAGATGCTAAATGTTGTGCTGTTCAATCAGAAGATGTTTAGTTTACATTTTACACGACAGTTCAACCTTATCCAGTCATTCTCTGTCTCTTCACTATTGCCCTACTACGCTAAATATTGATTTTTAATATGCTTCTGCTTTATGGAGTTGATCTGCTTGAGCGACATGAGATGTTGTGTTTTCTGAATGACTTTAAAATAGCTTTACTGTTTGTCAGACGCCTTAACTAAAATCTTGTTCACACTTGTCGCACTAAAACAGTTTCATTTTTTTGCTTGTATTCTGGTTAAAATATGCTGCAGAAATTCCACCCGTTTTCTATCCCGCTTGTCCTCGTTAGGGTCACGGGTTAGCTGGAGCCAATCCCAGCGGAACGCAGCATAATACAAAGTAGGATTTTTTTTTTAAATGTATTTTTTTATCGTTACCGTGAGCCATGCATCGCACATCTGACCGTATCGAGATGTACCCTGAGATCCCCAGCCCTACTCCCAATACTTCATGCGGCCCCAGGTAAATTGAATTTGAGACCCCTGCTCTCCTGGGGGACTGTGCCTCGATAGGTGCTGCTGTTTTGATTTTGTAATAATACCACGGCGTCTATGAACTGATGTCATAACCGTCAATACCTTTAACTGTTATGAAAGGGGGCGTCTGTTTGTCTTGAGCGAATGATGGAGGCTAATTGGTGTGGTCACTATTAGTGGAAAGTACCGTAGTCGTTATTTTTTAACTGACACTGCTCCGTAAAGCTCAGTAAGACTGAGGCTCTTCTTCTTTGTAAGAGTGAATTTGTATGTAAATATTCCACTTTTCTACGTCAATTTCTTTTTCTTTTCTACATCAATTGAATGTTAATTATTACGTTTTTTTTTAAAGGTGATACTGTACCCCTGTATGCATTTCTATTCTTACTATTGCGCTGTACTACATTAGACTATATCATGTCATCTGTGCATGTAATGTGCCTTTTTTTTCTTGACATTTAAGGACCAAATGACATTTACAAGAAAAAAATATATGGTTGGTTTAGAATGTATTTTATTAAAAAATAATTATGTTCCCATTCATGCACTTGCTCCGTTGTGATACACATGCAGATACAGTATGTCCACAAGGATTTTGCCTTTATAAACACCACCAGAAAGTGCAGAGCTGTCACTAAAATATGATGTATAATATTGGGAATAAGAATGCGTCTACAAATACAGTAGAACCATCTAAACCAGTGGTCCCCAACCCCCGGGCCGTGGGTCATTTGATACCGGGCCGCACAGAAAGAAAACATAATTTCCATTATTTCATTTTTTTGATGTTTTATTTTGAAAAGTGGCCGGATTCTCTCTGTTACATCCGTCTCACTTGACGCATGTCCATTGTGCGTGTGCTAACTTTATCACATGCTGCACAGATAGACTACTACTGTATTTTTTACCATTTTTCTTTCACCTCATATTTGGTCTCAAATGCTGATACTATGTGGGAATGCATAAAGGTAAGTTTTGATGACTTAATGAACGATAATGTGCACTTTTGTCTCTTAATTCATTAATTCAATTTAAGTTAATTCATGCTAGCGCACTGCCTTTACACGTCAAACAGCGATGTAATAATCTCTCTGGAAAAACTTGAACTGGTGGATGGTGGGTCGGCATTCATTTTGTGCTTTTAATGTGATGTTATTCATGTCTTAGTTTTACACAATACATCATAAATAAGATAAATTAGATCGCTATAATGTACGAGCACACCCCCGGTCCGCGGGAGATTTGTGGGAACACAAGCCGGTCCGTGGGTCAAAATAAGTTTGGGACCACTGATCTAAACAATAAAGCAGGGGTTTCCAAAGTGTGGCCCAAGGACCATATAAGGCATGTTGTAAAAATAACATGGATTCATGATTAATGGGCTATATATTAGGTGTTATACTCATTAGCTTTCTGTGTTTTGTTTAGATCGTGATACTGACGGTTTTAGCATCTTTCATGGACAAAAGTATCCGTGTGTCCGTGTCCTTCAGTTTTTCTGTACGCAGCCCTTGGTGGACACCTGCTATGAAGGCAAAATCATAAAAACTCACATAAATGATGTACCCAATCCCACATTTAACTTTCATAAATATCTTGGTTAACTTTCAGAATGTTCTTTTTGGCATTACATTCCTAAAAGCGGCAGAACTGAAAGTATGGGGAGACAGTTACACATTTTGATAGATGTCGTCAGGCGTGTTTTTCCACTCGGTAGCTGTCGTCTGCAAAAAAAAAAAAAAAAAAAAAGTCTTATTTGAGATGCTTACTCAATATGTCTTCACTCAACATGCTGCAACAAAACCGTGCCTCAAGCTGTGCAGGGTTTCTCCTCGAGGCCTGTTTGCTCCTCTTCAAGTCACGTCTGTGACGCATCTCTTGCAGCACATCCCGGAAGATTGTAGTTTTATTTGTGCTGCTCTTCTGCTGTTAGGAGCGAATGCAATCACACATTATGAGGCGGCTCGCAGTAATTGTGCTGAGGGAAAAGGAATGGTGGTGTGGCGTTGAACAAAAAACGTTCCTGTTCCTGTTCTGTGTTTCCCCTGCTTGGGCTTTTGCCCTAAAAATATACACATAGACATAAAAACAGAAAAGAACTGACCTTGTCACTTTTGCATAGCCGTCTGCAGTTCCATATATTGAGGCCGTACTGGAACACACACAGGAACTTTTGTAGCGTACAGTGTCATTTGTGCCATACATCAAGTTCGACATTATCTACCTTCTTTTGAACGATAAGCGTCACTGTTGTCAAGCTGTAGCTGACCAAGAGGACAAATGTTAACCACAACAGAACGTGTCCCACCATGAGCTTGGTCTTTTCTGGAAGCAAAACAAAAGTTTTTTTTGTTTGTTTTTATTTTCTAACTGCTGAAATCCAGCTTTGGCCAACCTGTTAATGTGCATTAATTGACACGATTAAAAAAAATGTACTTCATGGTATTTACAATTGATTTTAAGCTTACTTGTAATTGAGTCATTAGGCCGAGTGTGTCCAAAATGTGACCAAATATGCTTCCTTGCCCTGTAACACCCTAAAATGATACCATATCAAATATTTACCTCTAACAACAAGAGTTGTCCCCAGTCCAACATGCTGAGCCCCAGGTCTCGGTTCTCCGGGGGAAACGGCGCCGCAGTAGTAAATCCCGCTGTCGTTGGTGTTGAGGGACATTATTTGTAAAGTTGCTCCTTGGAGGCTGTACTTGTGGGACATGTCATCCAGGTTGAGACGAATGTGACTGCTGCGTTTGAAAGTGAACCACTGGTAATGCAGGCCCTTGTCTGAGCAGTTGGGATGGACACCGCACCAGATCTCGCCGTCTTGTCCCGTCTCCCGCAAAATCACATTGCTCGGTTGTGATAGACAGCTTTGTAGTCGCGCAGCGCCTAACAGAATAGATTGGCAAATTCAAATACCTCCACTGTACACCCTTGAAGAAGTGCGTGTGCAAAGGCAGACCACATACCTTGTAGTGGCAGGCAGGTGAGAAAGAGAGAGAGCCAAAACAATGGCACCATGTTTGCAGACTAACACTGAATGATCTCATGATTCTGTGCACGAGGTGATGGAAATGGGTAAATTCCACTTACGCAACATTTACTTCCTTCCGCTTTTTCAGCAGGCTTCGCAATATACCTTCAACTTCATTTGGATCAGTTGAATTGAATTAAATTGCGATGGACTGATTCCCCTGCTCTTTTATTTCCCAACACAAACATTGTTACAAGCGCTGCACTGCTGAAATAAAAGGCAAAATTAATAAAACAAAGATTGAACAGATTAGACAAATACTGGGACGTATTTTAAATATATCTCATGTAGCTAATAAATAAAGTAACCAAAACACAATGAGGAGTATTATTGGAAAAGAAAATTAACTCTAGTTGCTACTTCTTCCATTTTAACTTATAAAATAATAATAAAAAACCACAATATTGCTCAAATAATGTGCAGAAATACACAACACAGCTTTCGAGGCGGAACATGTCCCTCTGTCAGTCTAATTTCTGGATTAGAAAAGTTTATAAGTATTTTATTGTATTGTATTTTTTTAGCTAATGAAGTAACTGAAACACTGTTGCTAGTCCTTCCATGCTAACTTAAAATAATCCGAAAAAAAATACACAGTATTGCTCAAATAAATGAAGGGGAAGCACATTTTCTTAACAATTACATTTATTTGATGTTTTATTATCCAGTATATATTTTACTTACAATTATTGTCTGCATCTGACAGCTCTAACCTGATATTCTGTACTGTGACAGTAAAAGTATTGCATTAATATGCTAAATTATTTATAAAATTGTAAGTGTCTAATAATAGTCCCAATTTACTTTTACTTTCTGCACATAAATACACAACTCGGTGTACTATTTGTGGACCCTGGTCCCACCCTGTGGCCTGCCCCTCAAACACAGCTGGAAGGCGGGGCATATGCCGCTGTCAGTCAAATTTCTATCCAATCAGAATCTCACGCTGTGTTGTGTTCACGCCCCCTTCCACGTCGACCCGCACTGACTCTCGCCATATTTTCAAGTCCGGGAGGACCGTGCAGCTCCTTTTGCTTGCAAATACAAGCGGATAATCTGTCCCCGCAAGAGGACCTTAAGCTACAAAGTACACAGTTCGAGCAGGAAGTATATCTGCTTTGTGCAACACACTTTTGCAGCCATGAACATCTTCCGACTGACAGGAGACCTGTCTCACTTGGCAGCTATCATCATCCTGCTACTGAAGATATGGAAAAGCAGGTCGTGTGCAGGTGAGTTCTAGCAACATTTCATCGACCCTCTGTGCTGAATTGTTGCACATTGTATGTTTAGTGTTCACGTGGTGGACTCCTACGTTACCTTATGTACTGTTAGCAGGCTGCTAGCTTAGCTAGCTACCCATTCATTCGTGCGAGCATCGGGCTGGCTAGCATGCCTGAACAGAGACGTGAATAATATAATAAAGATCAAATTAAGTTAGTAAATTAAATGCACCATCACTTGAGTCCGTTGTATGTAAAACATTTTATGATTACACAACCTATTAGCTTGTTAGTAGCTGGAGTTTTTGAGTTTGCTTGACCTGCGATTTGAGAGTATCGTTATATTGTTTATCTGTAGAAGGTTGCCTAAGTTTTAGACCGACATATGGCGTCGTTCTTGCGTTTGCATAATTTTCCAAATCTAAACATCACCCAGACACAATCCCATATTCCTGTTGTTTGACCGCTCGGTGTTCGATTTCTGCTGTCTGGCGTCTGACGTGGCGTTCTGGAAGGCGCTACGGAAGTAGCTAAGCTAGTCACTGCACAATAGGGTTGAATGTACACTGACGACAACAAAAACATTGATAACGACGATTATTGCATTCACTATCCGCTTTAACGATAACAGTCTGAATTATGGTCGATTTAAGAGGTTTAGAGCTAGCATTTGGGTGGAAAAGTTCATGTTAGGTTAAGCTAGAGGCTTGCAGTGGGCCAGCAGTGAAAAGATACTGTACTGTATCATGTAAGATGTAGTTACCCCATTTATTCCGGAACATTTTCTCATAATTTCAATAATTAATTGGACATAACTGGCAAACACATGACTGCTGTTATTAAGGATCTATTTTTGCAGTACTGTGCATCCTAAAAACGTCTCGTATGGAGAATCTTTGACTATTAGTGTTTTGTCAGTACATTCTTTAAAACGGCAAAGTGCTCCTGTACTATAGAGAATCTTTAGCTAATGTTTTTGCAGTACTTTCTTAAAAACAGCAGTGTTAATGTCCTAGTGTAGGGGAACCTGAACTAGTGTTTTTGCAGTACTGTACATCCTGAAAACAGCAGAGGGCTACTACCCTAGTGGAGAGGGTCTTTTATTAAGCTAGTGTTTTTGCAATTTGCTTTTAAAAACAGCTCATATCTCATTATAGAAGATATTTGACCCGTGTTTTTTGCAGCACATTCTTAAAAACAACAGTGCGCTTCTGCCATACAGTCATCCCTCGCCACATTACGGTTCGAATTTTGCAGCTTCACCATATCACAGATTTCCAACTTTGGGCGAGAGGCGGGGTACACCCTGGACTGGTCGGCAGCCAATCGCAGGACACATACAGACAAACAACTATTCACTCTCACATTCATACCTATGGACAATTTAGACTTGCCAATGAATCTAACGTGCATGTTTTTGGAAGGTTGGAGGAAGCCGGAGTACCCGGGGAGAACCCACGCACTAACAGGGAGAACATGCAAACTCCACACAGATCTTCCAGATCACCTGTGTGCCTCATATTGAAGCAAATATCATGTATTTTTTGCCTAAATTCAACATTTTCTTGCATAAAAATGGCTAAATGAACTAAAAAGTAGCCGTGCTAAAATTGTACTATTGTAATTGTACTATTCTACATTGGTCACAACAGGCACAATAATAATAACGCAGGCTGGTGTTGGGGCTGTAATCCAGATAAAACTCCACTTTGCGTCACTTCCTGTCCACACGTCCGGAAGACATTTATTGCAACACACACAAACTTGAGTCTTATTTATGTCTTAAATGACTAATTTTCTCTCATTATATCACCTATATTAGGTAATTGGAGTGTAAAGGTGACTATAGGGGTGTTATTTCATATGTAGAAGGCTCTAATAATGTTAAAGGCAGTATCAGGAATCCTACTTAGTCGAAATTCACTCATCACTGTCGGGTCTGGCACCAATTAACTGCCATAAACGTGGGATTAGTGTATATAGGATGTCTGGAGTACATGCTTCAAAAACAGCGTATCATTGCTGTCATATGACAGCAGGTGTGAAAGTTGATGTTAGTGTAATGCTAATCTTTAGACATGCTACATGCTGCGTGGAAGGACAGTGTTTAATGTGGCCTTGGAAAGTAGTACCTAGCGTTCCCATGAGGTGGTGCCCTTCACTTAGGCAAAGAGTTGGTAGCTGCCGATGGTGTCTTTTACCGCTGCACAAGCCTGAAGCACAGCTAACATCGTCCTGCTCTTCTTTGAAGGAATCTCTGGAAAGAGTCAGATCCTTTTTGCAATTGTGTTCACCACACGCTACCTGGACCTGCTCACCTCCTTCATCTCGCTCTACAACACCTGCATGAAGGTAAGACCAACTACTGCTTTTCTCCACTGCTTCCACCAAAGCAGGAAAATGAAAGTGTGTGTGTGACATGTTTTACTGAAGGTTAATGAGTGTAATATTTCATTATATGTATCATTAATAATGAATGAATTTTAGTTTTACAAAATGTGCAAGCTGCAGGCCGGTAGCGGCCCCCGGTCCGCACTTTGGACACCCCTGGCTTCCACCCAGTATTTAATACCGCAGCATCTATGTATGGTATTGTTACGATATTGTTGTTCTCTAGGTGATCTACATCGGATGTGCGTACGCCACAGTCTACCTGATCTACGCCAAGTTCCGCGCCACCTACGACGGCAATCACGACAGCTTCAGATTGGAGTTCCTGATTGTTCCCGTGGGGGGTCTGGCCGTCCTCATCAACCATGACTATTCCCCGCTGGAGGTGTGTTTGCGCTGACCATTTCCCACTTTTTGACCCACAAGTAGTGGAACAGTGTGAGTGCCCCCATCGGCTCTTTGCGCAGCTGTTGAGGTCATTCCAACACAACGTGGCCACCCGCCAGGATATTTATTTAAATATCACCTTTTTATTTGACTTTACACTTAAATGAATTATATTTTAATGGAATTTTTAGTTTGTCAAAATTGTTTTCGATTGTTTTATTTTACTTGAATAGGTAAGAAAGAGAAACCATGATGTGGTATGCTTTGGATAGTGAGATTCCATTCCATGCATGCAGCTGTCCCTCGTTTATCGTGGTTAACTGGTTCCAGACCCGAGGCGATAAGTGAATTTCCATGAAGCAGGATTCAGTGTTAATAAATGGAATACTTTCATAGTTATTGTATATCTAGAACACTTGTTTATGATCATCTAAATATGTTTTTTGACATCATCAGAGCCATCTAGACATGAAATAACACCCCTATAGTCACCTTTACACTCCTGTTACCCAATAGAGTAGATTTAACCTGAGAAAATAAGACATTTTAGACATTAATAAGATTACAAAGACTCACATGGTAGCAGTTCCTTGTTTTTACCTGCACCGTGTACTTCCTGCTGTGGCTGCTAGCTTTACACTCTTATGTTAGACTTAATAAGAGTAAATAAGCCATTTAAGACGTTAATAAAACTCCGGCTCGTGTGTGTCGCAGTAAATGAGTTCCCTAGGCAACTTTAGTAACAGGTGTACGGATGTGTGGACGACAGGAAGTGACATCAGAGGCTCAGAGTTGAGTTTTAGCTTGTTGTGGGTTATGGCCCCAACAGTAGCCCGTGTTATTATTGTTGTGCCTGTTGTGAGATCATTTAAACCTGCAATAAGGGCCTACGCTGGTGATCAGTCTGGTGCTTGTCTCACCAAACAATTACTGACACCTAGTGGCCGATGTACAATACTACATTCACAATTAGAATACATTTAGTTAGTTCATTTGGCCATTTTTATGCTTAATGCTTCATGTAGGCCAACAATAAATGCAGTTAAATACTGAAACATGCATGTTTATTTGACTAGTAATAGTAAATATTCAACCACAAACAGCAGTCACGTATGAATCCTTTCCCCCTTTATAGTTCTTATTTGGGCTCGTTATTCCTTGTGTAAAAGTGTGTCAACCCTTTCTGTCCACAGATCCTGTGGACGTTCTCCATCTACTTGGAGTCTGTGGCCATCCTCCCTCAGCTCTTCATGATCACCAAGACGGGCGAGGCGGAGACCATCACCACCCACTACCTGTTCTGCCTGGGCATGTACCGGGCACTCTACCTCTTCAACTGGATCTGGCGCTTCTACTTCGAGGGCTTCTTCGACCTCATCGCCATCGTCGCCGGCGTGGTGCAGACGGTCCTCTACTGTGACTTCTTCTACCTTTATGTCACCAAAGGTGGGTTTGGCTCCAACATGGCGTGTAGCTGTCATGTTCATGAGCACATCGTCAGTCTATACACAAACGCTGACAAAAGTTGAAGCGTCACTAATAGGAGGCGTCATCGGGCTGACCTTCTGTAGAAACGTGTCCTGCAGACGTGCAGTAAAAGTACACACTAGCCTCTGTTTTGCTATCAGCAAAGCCGCCGACCGCATTCCCAGCTTGTGCACAAAGCCGACGTTGTGCCAATAAGAGCTTTCATTTAGGATCCTAATTAGCACGGCCAATTCTCAAACGAGGACTCTCATGCTCCTCTCAGTCGAATGATGTCAAAGGAGGAGGTTTGCTGACTCACATCCCACCAGTGTGGCGTTTACACTTCACGCATTTAGAGCAGCGTCAAGGAGCTGTACTGAGACCAGCAGAGACACGTACGATCCCGACACTTCATTCTTTTTCAAGACATGCGGACAAGAAGAAGTACATTTGATAAAAGCAATGGTCAAATATGACAAGAATACGGGTTTTCGGCATGGCTTTGTATCGTAGTAAAGTTGGATGTTTATGAGAATAAAATCAGAACTTGACCAGGAAGTAAAATCTAGTTGTCCTGTTAGGAGAATCATGTGCAATCAGGGGAATCAGGTTGTAATATTACAGGGAAAAAACAGATTAAGCGTAGCTTTTACCGCAATCAATGGGTTCAAGAAAAAGTCCTTTCACCACTTTAATAAGTTAGTGTAAGAAATAAGTAATCTTATGGATACATTTGGTTCTCGGGACTTTTCCCCGTAACATTCTAACTTTTCGCTCAATCTTGTAACATTACGACTTGATTGTTACATTTTAACCGGATGCTAGTTCTCCTATTACGACTTTATTCTTTTGTCTTATAACGATGAAACTTTTGTTCTCTAACATTAAAGAATTCACGTACCATAAGTATAACTTTGTTCTCAAAACAACGAACAAAAAAAGGCGCGTCATTTTACGACTTTGCTCTTGAAACCATGGAAGTTTTCTTGGCACGTAAAGAAAATATTGTAATTATTGTAAATATTGTACGGTTATGTCAGTGCAACTTTTTTCTCTGAACATGAAAAAAAAACTTTATCTTGAATCCATGCAACGTTTTTCTCAGATCATTAAAGTAATTCATGTAATTATATGCCTTAATTATTATGATGATGCAACTTTTTTCTCTGGTCATAAAAAAGCGTGTAATTTTAAGACTATCAATGCCACTTTTTTCCGGAACATTAAAAAAATTCTCACCATTTTATGACTTTATTCTTATAGAAATGCAACTTTTTTCTCTGGACATAAAAAAAGCGTAATTTTAAGACTTTGTTCTTATAGAAATGCAACTTTTTTTCTCAGTAGCAAAAGTTTTTTTTTCTCTGAATACCAAAAAAAGTTCTCATAATTTTAGGACTTCATTCTTATGTGAATACAACTTTTCTCTCTGGACATAAAAAAAGGAATCATTTTGACCGTAACTATTTTCTCTGAACATTAAAAAAAAACAATTACTGTAATTTTTCCATGTTTTTCTCTGAACATGAAAATGTTCTTGTAATTTTGCGACTTCGCACTTCCAACATTACAACGTAATTCTTGTAATTGGACTTCTTCATTTGCAAGGGCGTGAGCCAGTAACGCTAACAGTGCGTGTCCTCCTCAGTGTTGAAAGGCAAGAAGCTGAGCCTGCCGGCGTAAGGAAGTCGGCGGCGGTGGAGGCGGCGAGCGGCAGCAGACTCGGGGCGCGCCGAGATTCAAATCACGGAATGTCGTGAGCTTCCAGCAAAAAGGATACGCCTGAGACAGCGAGCCAACTTAACAGGGAAAAACACTATTAGTCTTCTTGATGATCGCCGATGGAACTGGTCAACGCCCACCAACACCGGAGCTGAAACAAGGTCATTCCAAGGTCCGCCGTCGGACTTCTTCGTTCAGCGTTCTTGCCTTAAACTTCTTTGCATTGCTGTTTAAATATGCGACAGCCCCCCTCCCCCTCTCTTTCCCCCCACGTGAGGTGCATACGCTTATCTTTGTTTTACGATGTCACAAATGTGGCAAGAACCTTGGCAAGGGAATGAATGCACAAATGTACAGTCTTATTAAAAAGTGACATAAAGAGTGCCTGATGACAGTGATGTCCCGTTTCCCCTCACAGTATTTTGTTTTTAGTTCCTTTTTTGTATGCATATGCTGTAACACCTATATCCTTGACACATTTCTGGTTTCTAAAAAAAAAAAAAAGAAAGATCTTTTTATGACAGAACCCACCAACTAAGTAGCAGCAATGGTTTTCTCTGAGTTGTCAGTCGTGAATCTTTAATTACAATTCAACTGCCCCTGTGATTTTTCTAAAGCATCAATTGTTGTGCGGCGAGTCAGGCCTGACACGTTCCATCCTACAACACGGTTGGCTGTGTCGTTTCATCGATGGTTTGCATTTTCACATCACTTTGCTAGGTAGGGATAATCATGTCAGATATTCACATCAACATTGGTTACTCCTGAAGGGTTATTAAGGTGTTTTTTTGGCCTTTTTTTGCATGATATCACCCCCATTAAAGATTTTATGAGAATCACCATTGAGTGTTTTTGTGTACTTATTAAAAATCATAAAAGCAAAACTCAACGCAGACATGCAAAAAAAAAAAAAAAGTTACGTATGACATTTGGTGGGGGGGAAAAACAACCTGCTAATAACGGCACAAAAGACTACTTTGTTAAAAAAAAAAATACCAAAATACCTTTCATTGATTAAAAGTAGGGCTGCAACTAACAATGATTTTCTTAGGTGATTACTACTCTGAAGCTGGTTTTGATTAATATACCTGATCGGTTAGGCCCTAGTTGGACCAAATCAATATGAACCAAACACAAATAGTTACCGGTAAGTGGTTTGGTCCGCAACACATCAGAAAAGATCACCGGTTTCCCCAAAGTCAAAGCTGATGACTGTCAGTACCTTGTTTTGCCTAAAAGACAAAAATAACAGGTCTGCTTTCATAGATGATGAAGGACATTTTAAAATAATCGGGATATTTACATGTTGAAATCAAATAAAGATCAAAAATCATACTGGTTGTCGACTAACTGAATATTCGATTTAATGGCTGCAGCTTTAATTAAAAACAAAAACCGATGCAGTATTTTTTCATCCTCAATCTCCTGTGTGGCCAACATGCTAACCACTTGGCCGACGTGCAGCCAAGTAAATTGCATGGAGTAAGTTTTTTTTTTTCCAACGTTAAATTTTTTAATTCATATTTTAAAATTCCCTTTTAAATGAATAATTAATAAAATATACTTAATATAAATTGTCACAATCACCTTTGATTACAGTAAATTAGTTTTAATATAAATGTTTTTTTTCTATTAATTTTTTTCATGTTAAATTTGATAGTTTTTAAATTCCTTTTGAAATGAATTTTTGTAAATATACCGTGGGTCTAAAAGTTGTCACAATCACGTTGACATGTAAATATGAACATGTATTTAAATGTTTAATGTACTGTACTCATTCAAATAGTAATAATGTAACTTTTCTACCTCCAGTACATTACCTGTACAGTACCTGTATTTCTATCCACTGTTGAGATTAGAATGAATAATGCTGGCATCTTAGCAACGACATACATCAAGACGTTTTATTCAAAGCTTTACAAGAAGGTTGCAAAAAATCCATTTGTAACAGCTTTCTTTGTTGCACTTTATATGCGCGCTCTCTTATTTTCTAAATAATTTAACATACAGTATTCGTCTGTGGTAACAAGGCCCCGTGAAGTCATAAATACACGGATTTTTGGTATTTTGTAAAAACTAATTTGGGATATTCGCTCATAAAATAAAGTTGAAAAAAGTGCTGCAGTTGTGTTATTCATGAGCTGCGCGAGATTGGCTTGAGAGGAATGGAACTATTTCATTTTGTCCTCTGTTGGTGTTCCATCCTGGTTCCCCTGGTGGTCGTCCACTCCCTGCTGCAAACAGGAAAATGGGAAGAGAGTCAAGAACATTCATGCTTAAAAAGGCTGAGTGTTCGACCTCTCAAACTGAAAGGAATAAACCACAAACTCCGACCCTAAATCCAAAACACCAATCACAACCCCACGCCTAATCCCTAATCCCTAACCCCTAACCTCAAATTTGAACCCTAATACCTAGGCCCATGTTTCCAAAATGGATATAGATTTACATAAAAGTAGTTATTTACAAATTTATTATTAATTTTTTTTAAATCATTGCACCTCAAAGCTTCTCTGTACCGGTTCGTGGGCGGAGCCGAACCGGGCGAGGTGATTGGGGACCCCTGCTCTAAAGGACTCAACACCCAGCTATGCATAAAAGGGAGATTAGCGTCATAGTTCTCCTCTTCTAATCCTTAGTGAACTTTTAGTTTGTACCTTTGTTCGCTGGGGGGTGTAGTAGTGGTTGAGGAGGCTGGACACGGTGATGTAAAATACTGCAAAGATAGACGACACCATGACGGAGAGGAAGGCCAGGCCGGAGAGGACAGACAGCAGCGTGATGGCCGCCACGAACAGCAGGAATCCTGAAAGCAAAACCAAAAGTATTACATTGCTAAACACGACCAGGTGGTTCATGATGCTCTTCTTCTTTACCCTCAAAGAACACAAAGCCCACAGCTGACATGGTGGCCGTAACCACAGCAAACACGAGGAAGAGTCCGACGGGGACTGCAGCCATGGCACAGAAGAACAAGACGGCCAGAGCCAGCACCGGGTGTCCACTCAGGTACTGACCCACCCTGGTGTTCATCAGCAATGTCACCTAAAAACACAACAACTTGTCATGTTTGGGTCGCTTCAGCTTAGCTCTGCTCGTACGCCCCGAGACGAGTCCACACCCGCCAGCAAGTCAAATCTGGTGCGGCTCGCTTCACGTGAGCTCCGATGTGAACGCCACACAGACCAAAGACCCAGGGCGGTGTTAGCATGAACAAACGACAGCTACGCCCCAAAAAATGCATTGGGAGAGTTCGCTTTAAAAGTATATTTTACAAGCTTTTCATGGAATCCAAGCGGGTAAACGCCCGTTACGTGGATTGTAAAGGTGGTTTGGGTCGATGGCGTAAACATTACTCTGTAGATGACATAAGACATCAGTCAGCTGACATTAAGCTCCCCTCCTGATTCGCTTTTGCTGCCCGGAACGTCTCAAGCCGCACGCAGAGATGCAACTTTCATCTTTATGAAACAAATGATGGCTAAACTAACAAAACAAAAGCTCACTTGTTCACTTGTAGCCGCTAAAAAGTGAAATGTTTGAGGGCTTTTCTTCGCGCCACGAACTCCACTACAGAAACGCGTGTTTTTCTACTCTTCCCTCTCTTAAACTATTATTTCATGGCGAATTGGAAAATGTGTCCGCTGCTGAAAGCGTTTCGATAGGTCGCCTTGACTTCGGCTGCATTTCCTTCTGCACGATCACTTTCATTTCTTGTGTATATATCGGGAATGTTGACAGCAAACAGACGTAATACACGAAGTATGTGTCTAACGGACGCTTACTTACTTAGAGTATGTACACAACTATACATCTTCTTGGAAGGATGTATGATTATCTTTATTGCGGTACTGAACTGACTTGTGAATGATACAAACTACTTTGATTACCTGGACACTTTGAAACTGTGGGTGTGAAATATGAATCCTAAGTATTTAGTATGGTAGTTTTTAAGTTTCCTGGTTAAATTGTGTAGATGTGTGTTTTATAGGAAGAGATAAATCACGTCAACTTAGAACTTGCATGCTGAAAAAGTGCCTGCGCCCCCATACACATGTACATGTATGGTACATATACAGTATATACTTTATATAGCTTTTATAAACACAGTAAATATGTATTTTCTGTATTTACAAGAGGAGGTAGATCTGTGGGACCCCCATAGTGTGAGAACCCCCCCTGCAGTATTACAGTACCTACATGTTCAACCCAGCCGATGGTGTGAAGGCAGCCTGTCCTGTCACCGTGTCATGCCTGTGTTGGCTTACCTTGGGGTTGTTGTAGACCTGGTTGGACACTGAGGTCCAGCCTCCCCACAGCTGCTGCTGCATCTCATCGCGGCTCTGCTGCATCACACACACCCCCAATCCTGTCAACCCCCCCCTGCCCAAAAAAGTAACAAGTTAATCCTGACTGTCAAAAGTTAGGACAAGGTTAAAAGTGACAAAAGTTATCTAGTGTACTCAGTTACTAGCAGTAACTAGCGCCTGAACAGAGGAAGTAACGTGTTCATGTGTTTGCTAAAGACCGAGCAACTCTCTGGAAACACACCTTCTTATATCTCCTTCCTCCTCCTCCCTCTTCCTCTTCTTGGCTCGCCCACGGTCACGAGAAAAGGCGTGTTCCAAATCTTGCTGCCATCTACTGGTCTAACGGGGAAGTTTACCGCCCTTCAAAGACAGGAACAGTCCGCCATTTACCTGTGAAACTGCAAAACGGAAAGCTAGTTTAACACTTTCAATCGTTAGTGTTTTTATGTGCCCTTCAAACGCTCGTTGATTTTTATTTTTATTTTAATGAATGCATTCAATTAAATACAAATATTTCTTAATACAATAAAATAATAAAACGTAATAATATTACCAGTAAAATTAAATACATTATTTTATAGGTAAATGTAAGCTCACCCCAGCCCCCGTTTCCTCCAAATCAAACAAAAATAGTCAAATTTGTTGGTAATTCAGTGGTGGCCAAAGTGCGGCCCGGGTGCCATTTGTGGCCAGCAGCTGTTTTTTTTTCCTCCTGCGGCATATTTATAAAGTTGAATTTAACAGGAAAACTAAAAAAAAAAAGAAAAAAAATTGAAACTTTTGCAGAAATTTTAAGAGAATAAAGTCAAAATATTTACAGAAAAAAGATGTAATCTAAGAAAATGTCGTAATTTTCAGAGAATAATAATAAAGAGGACAGTTAACGTCATTTTAGTAGCAGAACGTTGTGATATATTACGAGAAACAAAACAACGAATAAAGTTGGAATTTTTAGAACATTAAATTGGGGGGGTGTAATATTATGGGAATAAGCTCATAATTACGAGAAGAAAATTAACAATAAGAACGTTAAAATAGTTGCAAAAAAACCCCATCAGAAATGGAAAAAATAGCTGTCATTTAAAAAGAATAAAATCTAAATATTAAAAATATTAAGAAGAAAAAATAATAAGAAGAATAAACTTCTATGAGGAAAAATGTCATTTTAGTAACGGCATTGAAATATTTAATTAAAAAAACATAATATTAAGAAAAACAAAGAAAACAGTTATAATTTTTTAAAAATTAGGTTGGGGGAAAAAAAGTTCTAATATGTGAGGAAAGGCAAAATATTACTGGAATAAAGTCAGAATATTACGAAAAAGAAGATTTAGAGGTGAAAGCTGCGGCAGGACAACCTGTGGTTCCTCACAATAGCCTGACCATCCAACAGTTCCTGTCCGAGAAGGACATCACTGTGCTGGAGCAACATCGCTCCTCAAGATGGTCATCAGGGGACCCGTTTTCAAGATGTGGAGGACATCAAGATGGCCTTGACGGCAAAGCTGTGAAGGATCCCGCCGGAATCCTTCCAGTAGTGCATGAAGGCAGGGAAGGCTGCCAGGGGGATGACTTTGAAGGGGAACACTTACAGTTTGTAGGTTGGATTCGAAACGTAGCTTTTGCGACACCAGTCCTGGAACTTTTCTGACACATTTTTCAGTGGAAAGACTTTGGACACCCCTGAACGAAATGATCAATTGTGCTGCTATATTTTTGGAGTTATTAAAGGTTTAGTGTCCGTTGACGGCGTCACCCAGCCCCTCCCACATGCTCCAAATTAAACAAATAGTCAAATTCGTGCTGCGTTGTTGTGAAACGTGGCATTAGTATTTTAGTTTGAGTTATTCAAACGCATTCATAGGTCAATAGACGTTAACGCAGCCCCCCCATTTGCTGCAAATGAAAGAAAAAGGTTCATTTGTTAGTGCTGTGTTAGTGCTGGATGATTCCGTATTTTACGGACGCTTATTTTAACAGGACAGACACGATGCAAAAAAAAAAACAGAAAAAAGAACATTCTAATAAAAGATGATACAGTTCACACATCTCAGCAGGGGTTTTGGTGAGCGAAACAGTCCCAAAATAGAATGTATCCACCTCCATATTTGACCGTAGGGATGCATTTCTCTGCCTTGCGTCGATGCCTAAGAGCTCAATCCTGGTCTCATGTGACTACTTCAGGTTGTGCCAAGCCTTGTCTGAGTCATTCAGGTGTTCTCTGGTAAAATGCAGGCACTGCAGGATCGCAACCCATGACAGTCTAGTCACTAGTCACTAGACTCTAGTGTGTTAGTCATGGGCTTCTTGGTGACTGTAGTCTCAACTCCCTTGACATCATTAACCAAAGAGAACTCTCGTAATCCCAGTCTGGCCCCTCACCTTTCTCACAATCATCCTTACCCCATGAGTGAAATCATGCATGGAGCTGCAGAGGGAGGGTGAGTGACTGTTATCTAAGATCTACAATCTTGTCCCTGAGCTCCTTTTACAGCTCTTTGGTCTTGTCCACGGTGGTGGAGAGGTTTGAATGGAAGAGAAAAAAAGAAAGCAATTGAGATCAGTCTGGAAAAGGTTATAAAGCCATTTCTAAAGCTTTGGGACTCCAGCAAACAACAGTGAGAGCCATTATCCACAAATGGCCAAAACATGGAACAGTGGTGAACCTTCCCATGAGTGGCCGGCCAACCAAAGTTACCCCAACAGCACAGCTATGACTCATCCAAGAGGTCACAAAAGACCCCACAACAACCTCCAAAGAACTGCAGGCCTCACTTGCCTCAGTTCAGGTCAGTGTTCATGATTCCACCATAAGAAAGACACTGGGCAAAAACGGCCTGCATGGGAGAGTTCCAAGATGAAAACCACTGCTGAACAAAAACAACATTAAGGCTCGTCTCAATTTTGCCAGAAAACATCTTGATGATCCCCAAGACCTTTGGGAAAAATACTCTGTGGTCTGACGAGACAGAAGTTGAACTTTTTGGAAGGTGTGTGTCCCATTACATCTGGCGTAAAAATAACGCTGCATTTCAGAAAAAGAACATCATACCAACAGTAAAATATGGTGGTGGTAGTGTGATGGTCTGGGCTGTTTTGCTGCTTCAGGACCTGGAAGACTTTCTGTGATAAATGGAACCATGAATTCTGCTGTCTGCCAAAAAATCCTGGAGGACAATGTCCAGCCATCTGTTGGTGACCTCAAACTGAAACCAACTTGGGTTCTGGAGCAGGACAATGATCCAAAACACACCAGCAAGTCCACCTCTGAATGGCTGAAGAAAAACTAAATGAAGACTTTGGAGTGTCCTAGTCAAAGTCCTGACCTGAATCCTATTGAGATGCTGTGGCATGACCTTAAAAAGGCGCTTCATGCTGGAAAACCCTCCAATGTGGCTGAATTACAACAATTCTGCAAAGATGAGTGGGCCAAAATTCCTCCACAGCGCTGGAAGAGACTCATTGCAAGTTATCACAAACGCTTGATTGCAGTTGTTGCTGCTAAGGGTGAACCAACCACTTATTAGGTTTAGGGGGCAATCACTTTTTCACACAGGGCCATGTAGGTTTGGATTTTTTTTTCATCCCTTAATAATAAAAAGTTTCATTTAAAAACTGCATTTTGTGTTCAGCTGTGTTGTCATTGACTAATATTTACATTACTTTGATGATCTGAAACATTTACGTGTGACAAACATGCAAAAATATAAGAGGAAGGGGGCAAACACGTTTCTATTCTTACTTAGCAACAACAAAAATATATTTAAAAACATAAATGTCCCAGCAGAATTCTTAAGACTTCTTAGAGACAAAAAAAAACATCTGTGCATATTCATACGTATTTCTCGTCTCTAGTGTGTTATTGTAAACATGTCATAGATCCTGCGTAGTCTCACAAAATAATGTTATTTTATTACTGGATTTCCTCCCATAACTTGATCTATTTTTCTACATTTAGGCGTCTGTGCATATTCAGCCCTTGTGGGCTCTGTGATGAGATTTTAAGTAGAGTTTGGTGGTTGACTTCACTTCCTTATTATCTTTGGAGCGTCTTACTGACTCAAAGACGGAATTTTCTGCTCCACAGTACTTGGATTTCCATCCATCCATCCATCCATCCATCCATTTTCTATGCCGCTTTGCATTGACCTAAGACGTTTTGGTAGACTGTTTTGTGACTTCTAAGTCTTCCAGTAGGGGGCAGCATGTGCCCAACAGATATATCGCTAGTCCTCTCACGTGATCCATTCATCGCGCTCGTTCATTCTCATCAGTTTTTTGTCAGTGTGTCAAGACGGTGCTAATTTGCTGCAGCAAGGCACCAAATGAATGACAACCACGTCATTTAACTCAATTATGGCAAGTCCATTTATTAAATTACATGACGTCATTGCAGCGTTGCTCCTGTGAGTTAATCATCCCGTGCGCTCTTAAAAACAGATGTGACTAAATATTACACATTTGGCTTCTAACTCATGTCTTTTAGTGTTTTTATGGCAACGTCATGCATGATTTAAAGCTTTGGTTTTGCTTGTTTTAATTGTAATATTTGTTATTATTATTACTACTTTAAAAAAAACATACTTTGCCTGCATTTTGTATATTATTAGAATAATTGGTAACATATCTACAGTTTTGATAATGCATCGTTGCTTTATTTATGATGTGTTCATTTATTATTAGTAGTAGTTGTAGTATTTCTCATTGTAAATGTGTATCAATTGTGTATCCTGGACTTTTTCGTACAATCCAGCCAGACAGTTTGCTTTATTTATAATTTTGTTGCTTTATTATCATGGCTATTATTACAATTGATTGTTAATGTGTATACATTTTGTAGATCTTATTTATTGTGTTATTTATTACATTTTTGTTAAAATTATTATACTTTTATGCTTTGATATGTATTTTTTTATACTTTTATTTTTTGTTGGCCAGACTTTTTGCTGCTTCTACACAAGCAGAGCTGTTTTACAGTCTATTCTCTGAGAGACAGGAAGCCAGTGCAGAGACCTGAGTACTGGACTAATATGGTCATGTTTCCTGATTCTAGTCAGGACTCTAGCAGCAGCATTCTGGATGTACTGCAGCTGTATTACGGCTCGTTTAGAGAGCCCGGTGAGAAGGCCGTTACAGCAGTCCAGCCTGCTGGAGACAAAGACGTGGATTTGTCTCTCTAAATGTGTCTTAGACACTATTCCCTTGATTTTGGCAATGCTTTTTAGGTGGTAAAAAGTGGCTGATGTTATTGATTTAATGTGGCTGTTAAAGTTCAGATATGAGTCCATTATTACCCCTCGATTTCTAACCTGATGATTAGTTTTTAGAGAAAGTCTCAAAGTGACTAATAAAACCTTCTCTTTGTTTCTGTGAGCAAAAGACGATGATTTCAGTTTTGTCTGAGTTTAGCTGCAGAAAGTTGTTTTGCATCCACGCACTGATCTGTTTGATGCAGTGGCCAAGTAAATCTGCAGGACCACGTCCACCTGCTGTCAGTGACACGCAGATCTGAGTGTCGTCTGCATAGTTGCGGTAGGACACATTGCAGCTGGCCTAAAGGAAGCATGTACAGATTGAACGATACGAGTCCCAAGATTGACCCCTAGGGAACCCCCATGGGTCATAGCCATTTGGTCTGAGACAGTTACCAATTCCAACAAAGTACTTTCTGTTCTCCAGATAGGACTTGAACCAGTTTAGAGCAGTCCCACAGACTCCCACCCAGTTTTCTAACCTCTGTAATAAGATCACATGGTCAACTGTGTCAAAGGCAGCGCTCAGGTCTAGCGGAACTAAAAATGAGACTTTGCCTGCATCTGTGCTCAGACGGATATCGTTTGTCACCTTGATCAGAGCCGTCTCAGTGCTGTAGTGGGCCTAAATCCTGATTGGAAAGTATCAAATTAACACATTTTTAGAAAGGAGAAAGCCAGTAAGCTGTTGGTATACAACCTTTTTGAAGGCTTTTCCCAAGAATGGCAGAAGAGAAATCATGTCTAAAATAGTCACTGGGAGTATCAGAAATTGTTATAGTTAATACGATGATTTAGTGGAGCATGATGGAGACAGTGGACATGAATGTTCCCTATTTAAGGGTACTCCACAGCAAAGCCAACTGGCAACCTCCCCATACTATTCCATACTTTGGAGTTAAAGTAGCCACAGACCAAAATGCTGCTGCCGAGCCAATGAAATAGAATACTTGGAAACAAAAATATGAAGTTGCCAATACTTGGACACAAGAGGTTTTATTTTATTGTGTAACAGAACCAGGCCAGTGTTGGATGTGCAGTATCTTGTGTGACTGGTACATTACGGACATCTGCACCGTCCAATGTCAATACAAGAGAAGGAACGTGTAGGTCGATATTCTATATTCTGTTCTTCTGGTATTCAGAAGTGATGTTGGTTCCACTGAGCAGAAGTGCTAATCCTCCGACATTCCACACTTGTCATCACTGGAAAAAGATGACTGAAGAGACAGCAATGAAGGGAGGGATAGGGCTAGGGTTTAGGCTGAATTCCAATTCTACCCCTTAAGCCCTTCCCCTTCATCTTACCCCTTTCCCCTGCCCCTTAAAACCCAGGGCCAAGGGGAAGAAGCCACTAAGAAATGGGACACCACTTGATTGTCACTACATCATCACCCTTCACTGCTTGCTGGCTGTGACATAGGCAGATGAGATCATTAAACTGTCCATAAGAAACTGTTATATAGCCTACCTCTAAAAGATGGGGTACAACTATTAACTCACTGGAAATACAATAATAATAGTAATAGTAGTATAGTAATAGTGTGTTGAAAACAAATATAGAGTAATGGTTAAAAGTAGATTCCGAAAGTTGAATAATCTTTGGTAACGTGGTGTGCCGTCCACGTATGGCCATGTTTACATCTTTTATTTAGCTCACGTCCTGACCATCCATACTGCATGCTGAATACAATAAACATATCTCACCGTGAGAATTGTTGATGGACTAGAGTGGCTATAATTCACAGCAGACGTACTTCACTACGATGGGCTGCGTTTCACGAGTGATTAGATAGGAGCGGGGGGCTGCTCGGAGCATGTGTACGCCTACAATGGACCTCGCCGGGCCATGGTGGGTAAAACGGGAACGTCACAGTACAGTTGAGTAATGTAGATTCCCCTGACTAGCGAGCGATTTTAAAATACAACTTAGAATTAACAGGCTAATGTGGTCGCTATCTAATCATTGTCTATTTACATATGAAATGCAGTAGAGTGCAATGAAGTTGGATATGGGTGTTAGCCCAGTAGTTAGAGCTAGCGTCAACCAACAATTCAAAACATGATGAATACTTACGTGGAGTAAATGATAGAATATATAATAAAACATGACTGACGTTGCCGTGAAACTCAATAATTAAGCTTAATTACTTACATGACATGCTTCTTTCCGTCTCCGCCCTGCCGTCTCATCAGTGGGTGTTGTAGCTTCTCCTACCCCTTCATTTCAAGTCTGCTCCCCGACCACATTAGGTTTCGAGGGCTGTGCTAACGCCTCACCCCTCGATTTAAGGAGAATTGGGACACCACCTGATTCTCGTGAACGTGCAAAACTTACGGGGAAGGTGTAAGATTAGGATTCAGACTTGAGTTAGGGTTACAGTTATGGTTCGGGCTAGTTTGGCTTTTGGTTAGGATTGGAGTTAGCATTGGGATTGGGTTAAGTTTAAAGTTTTTGTTTCAGGTTCAGGTTTAGGGTTGGGGGATCTGGTTAGTGTCGGTGTAAGTGTTTTTGGTTATTGTTGGGGCTATGTAAATCCAAATGAGTTATTAATCTTTGTTAGGGTTTGTGTTAAAGTTTTGTTTCTGGTTTGGGGCGGGGTTGGACATTGGACGCTATCCTTAAAGGTCACTGTGCGTCACCTATGTCAAGCAGCTTAGATACATGTGTAGGCACCCATCAATGCCCCCCCCATGACCCTTCAGTCACCTCCCAGCCTAGCTCCACTTTCCCTGGGCTCAGCCATTCTTTTCCCGGCTGAGCGTTCAGCTGCTGCCAACACTTGTCCACTCGCTAAGTGTTGACATAGCTGTCAAGTCAGCGTGCTGCTGGTCCAGCACTAATGGTTTTTAACATGCCAGCAGAATGAAGACCATTGACTGGTGCAGATAGCAATGACTTGCTGCTTATTTCTTCAAAGTAGACCTTTCTTCTTCAGTGTGATGCTGCCAAACACATTGGAATGCATGCATCCATCGGCCTTCACACTAAACCACATGATGTCTCACGCTGACACCAGTCTACACACATCCAGCGGAGGGCAAAACTTCTTTTTTTTTTTTTTACCAATATGTGTCATATTATTAAATAAGTGCAAATGAGCATAAATGTATTTTCATAAAAAAAACTAATAAGCACAATGATCATTTTAAAAAGTCATTTATAAAATCCATATGGAATACTTTTGCACTTTCTATATAGATTTCATAACTGCTGAGTAGTAATGCAATTGAAATAAGAAAATACTTACTAAAATACTAAAATTATACTCAAATCCTCGGAATTTACAGCTGCTTCAAATTGGAAAATATTTCAGGAAATTGAGCTAAAATGGGTTTCTCCTAGGACCGGTAATTTTATAAATAGAATGTTTTGGCTTAAACGATATATTCCAAGGATAAAAATAACAACAAACTCTTGAAATTAAGGACATAAAATTGGCCTCAGATATCACCAGATTGCAGGAAATGAGGTCTAATTTAAAAAAAATTTTCTGGGGGAGGACACCCAGATCCCCTGCCCCATTTCCAGCGGCCTACGGCCTCGGCCACAGCCCCCCTTTTCAAAAAAGCTAGATCCGCCCCTGTTAGGGGCACGCTTTGCGTATGGCATCGGCTCGTCTGCCCTCTTGTTTGATGGTCAAGTTGTGATGCATGTAGCAAGATGATATGGCCTGCGCTATTGGTAGCTTCACTGTGTCCAACACTACCGCTAGGTTTTGTACGTACGCATGGTTAAGAGTTGTGCATAAATGTACGCATTTTCCTACACACAAGTACAAATGGATAATTCACACTTTGCGTGGGAATGTTCTTACGAACGCATCTCTGCAGTGGTTTGCCTCAAAAGATATCAGAAACAGGCAAAAATGTTGATTGCTCTTTTCCACAGTCAAAGCTGATGTGTGTGACTATCTTGTTTTGCCTGAAACACAAAGATAATAGGTCTGCTTTCATTGATGACTAAGGAATTCAAAAACAGACACATTTGAGCGGCTGAAATGAGGATATTAACAGTGCGTTTTTAAATGAAACGATTAATCGATTACCAAAATAGTTGTCGATTAATTGGATAATCGATTATTCATCGATTCGATTCATCGTCGCAGCTAAAAAAAAGAAGTCATTGAGCAAATGAAGAATATAATTGATACGATGGATCAAATGAAGAATACAACTGATGAGATGGATCACAACGCACCAATGATGTGATCCTGACGGGACTCCAAATTATACCCAAGTCAAACACCAGGGCAGTCGAGAACAGAGGAGGACCAGATGAAATGAATGTTGCTTAATTGCCAGGTTTCTACAATCAGAAGGAGGTGATACAGATATCGATACATGCATTCCAGTGGTAATATTACCAATTACTGTTACACATCCTCATCATTTAGCTTTGTTATTTCAGACTTGGTAAATGGTACATGTTGAATACAGGAAGTGAACAAATGTATTAGCAATTAATGAGAAACGCAGAGGGCGTAGGATTAAATAAGCTCCGCTTGTTCCTACTCCTTTTCGGACGCATGGAATTGTGAATAGTGATGAAGTATTCCAATGTCATCTGTATGCATGTTCCAAATAAATAAATAAAATAATAAATAAACTTTACTTCTTCAAATGTATTTCTAGATAAACTTGTCTGTCTTGAGTAATTTTCTTAAAAATAAAATAAGTCATACAACACTAATTTAAAATGTATTTTTTTTATATTTCATATAGTTTTAAATACAAATCAAACATTTTTAGTCATTACATATTTGCATATTTTAATGAATAAAAAAAACTTACTATCACAATAAATTACGATTGCTATAAAGTACAAAATAGCTCTTAAACGTATTTATATGAATAAAATTAGTGTGATATAATATCATTAAAAATGTTAACATTAACTTTAATGTGCTAAATAATATATTAACATGCGATTAACTGAAACATCATTTTTCTATTGAGCTTCGCTGATGCATCTACTAATTAGATACTATAACATTAAAAAATATATATATATATATATATATATATATATATATATATATGTATATATGTATAAAAACAAAATTAGGACTACATCGACCAATGTGAAGGGCAGCACGAGTGAACAAGTGAACGAATGAAGATAGCGTGTAAACAACATATTTCCACCCTCTTGAACGCTCCCATCATTCTCTGTCCCAAGCGTAAACAAGTCACATCCTCTCTGGTGTGAACAACCAAGTGTTGCTTTCCGACCTATCCATCACAAACGCTATTAGGGCGTCCATTTAGACGTCCATCAAACGTCACGTGTTCACTTCCTCCATCCATCAGGCTTCTACACCGATGATCACCAACACAATGGCCAAAGACTTTTCCTTTAGGAGGCCAAGCCCTCATTTACGACCTATTCTTAAAGCTCAGTTACGACAGGAAGACATTTTCTTTGTCTTCTAAAGGCCACGACCAAGGTCAGAGGTCACAGAGGGCTGACCCATTTTGTCACACAACACAAGATTCTGAACAGCGAGGCAAAGCACGACGACTGAACGGTTGAAATGTTCTCACACTAAATCCACTCCAGCCCACCGGCCCTGCGATGTTCTAATTCAAAATAACAATACTTAAATTACATAAAAAGTTAAAACTAAATCAAATTAGGGTTGTGAAATTATTACAGTTTTTAATCAGATTAATCAGTTTTCAAGCGAATTAATCGTGATTAATCACCATGTATGAAATATGCCCATTTTTACTGTACAGTAGTGAATATATTGAAAAGATAATGAGAACAGGATTATAAATGTTTGCATGTATTAACAGTGCCAAAGTAACTGAAAATTGAAATCAAGTTAAGAGACAGCACACGTCTGAAAGTCTATTTCCCTAACACTGGTTTGTTGAGAAGCAGAACGTTTGAATCAGACTTGTTATGAGCAATGACGAATTATGTTCAAAGACACCACCTCATTTAGGTTGAATTCACGTTTTGAGTGAATTTTGTGGGATTTTCGACCATAATTAAATGCAGCAAATTGTACTTCCGCATTAAGATTTACAAAGTGAGTGATAAGAATATGCACTTATTGTTTTTCTTTGTATTTCTGTTTATTTAGACCACACATAAACGCTCAATAAAGACATTGTTGTGATGTTCGGAGTGTCCGTGAATGCATCTCGCGGTCTGTCTAGTGACAATGAGGAAGTGTCGTTGCAATGATGAATGGACTGGAGGCGTGTTTGTTTGGAGTGGAGGATACATACTGTATATGGTGTTGGAATTGCACTGCTGTTGATGTGTTTAGGTAGGAATAAAGTTACAAAAGATTCTGTGGGGTACGCTACACTGTCGTCATAGCAGAGAGCCGTGGCTTGCCATGATGCGCATTACGCTAAAAAATTTAACGGAATTAATAAAATACATTAGTTGTCATTAACGCGCTACTTTTGACAGCCCTAAATAGAATAAATACGTAATTTTTTTTTTCAAAAAGTTAAAATTAAATACAAACTTAAAAATAAATAAAATGTCCAAAAATCATTTAAAATTAAATAAATTAAAAACTTAAAACTAAAACAGAAAAAAATAAACAAAAAAAATCACCAAATAAAACAAAAAGTAAAAAAATTAATAAATAAAATAGAAATAAAAATAAAAAATAAAATCTGGTATATGCAGCTTAGTGGTTATCGAGATTTTTCTTTTTTTTTTTTAATTATATTTTTAATAAATACAATAAAATATTACATATACAGCATGGGGTTTATACTTTTTTTTTTTTTAAATCAGACTTCATTTTAAATTTTTTTAACATTGTTAAGGGAGGACACTTTCAGCATTTTAGCAGTATGAATTAAAATCAAATTAATTAAAATTCTAATTAAAATGAAATAAGGCATAAGCAGCATGTTTATTCCCAGTGAATACACTGAAAAAATAAAGTAAAGACAGACGATGACTAAAATGAGATAGGAAAAAAAATCGAATGGACCAAAAAAAATAGCAAATTACAAAAGTTTGAACTGAAATACAATTAAATCAAAATAAAAAAAACTCTCAAACTACTGCGGAGGTGACCAAAGAAAAAGTCTACGTTAACAGTTTGTGCTTCACATCATCCTTGATGTCTTTTGAACCCATGGGCAATCACTGCAGTGTGATGACATCATGAGAACCCGCCCCACCCCCCAGTTGACAACATGCGTCGTTGCCATGGTGCGGCTGGAAAAGGAAACTGGATCCCAGTAAATGAAGACTACTGGGGGAAGGGTCGAGGGTGGGGGGGTGGGGTGGGGGGGGGGGGACCTGAAGGCCGACATATAAAAAAGCCATTTGCAGTGTGTTTGCTTGACAACTTCTCAGCCAAATTGTGCTCTCTTATTAAGGTTGGGCGGTGGGGGGCAGAGAAGGACGGGGTGGTTGTAGGCCCCCTTTTCTAGAGGACATTGGCGTGTTTGCTGAAGGGTGCCTTACAACTATCTGTGGCTCACGTGATACCACAATGTGAGAAAAGGAAAGGTTAAAGGTAATGCCAACTAATATACATGTTAAAAAACATTCTAGTCATTGAACAACACAATACATGAATGTGAAATCAAACAATGATATGCCGTACGAGCCAAACAAGGTATTATTGATTTTTCTTAAAGCAAAACACTAAAAAAAGAAGTATTTAAATGTAATTGAATCAATTTTATGGCAAAATTTAGAATTTTTTCAGGATTTTTCATTATAATTATCCCACTTTAAAGGCAATACCTCCAAATACATTATAATACACACCTGATCAAAATTTTAAGACCAAAAATTGTAGGAATTTACATTTTGCAGTGTTGGATCTTACGGCGGTTCTACTGTAAGTGGAGCTTCAAAATGCAAAAAGAAGAAATGGGAATGATACAAAAAACTTTTGAGAACGCAATTTATAGCACACAACCATTAAAGCGAAATAGGCTGTTCATCATCTGATCAAAAGTTTAAGACCACAGCCATTAAAAGCCCAAATCTTGGCAGAAATGTACAGCATATACCAGGAGCGTATGTACTATCCATCCATTTTCTGCCGCTTATCAGAGTCCGAGTTACAGAGGCAGTCTCAGTAGTATAATTTACAGTAATCCCTCGTTTATTGCAGTTAATTGATTCCAGACCCGACGGTGAATTTCCGGGAGGCGGATTCCTTATTTATAAATGGAATAATTTCATAGCACATAGAAAACCTGTTTCCAACTAAATATGATTTCTAATATTAGAGCCCTCTAGACATGAAATAACACCCCTAAAGTCACCTTTACGCTTGTATTACCCAATAGTGTAGACTAAATAAGAGGAAATAAGCCATTAGAGACCAAAATAAGACTCATGCTAGTGTGTGTTACTATTAATGTACTATAAACTTTCACACCATTAATTAGTTGAACATGCAGAAAATGTTTAATTGGGTAAATAATAAATTTAACATACATTTTACGGTTATTTAAGACTCTTATTGGGAAGACGGCAAGGAGCGGGGATCTACGCTAACAACTTCAACATCTTTGTGATCCGTTTTAACCTTTATCCCTTTTACAACAGCTTCCTTAATTTCTTCTTTCTTCGCAAGGGTGGAACTTATTTTGGACGTGGCAAACGGACTATTTTGTGTAATATCCTCCCTCTGAGTTTGCCAAATGAATGAGCCTTACAGAATATTGTAGTGTTATGTAAATTAAGCGAGATTTGGTGTGGGCAGGGGCGGAGCTACTTTGTGTCTAATGGTGACCGTCCTCCATTGGTCACTTCAATTAATTCAATCAGTATGTATTTTGGAAGCCCCATGATGATAATAATAATAATAATAATAATAATAATACTATCAAGTCCTTGAACAGGGTCGCATTGGTGTTGAGTGGCCTAAAGCAGACACTCGTATGCGTTTTTGTGCACTCCATGCTTATCTTGTGGCTGCAGGAATGAAAGACATAAGAAAAAACAAAAAAACAAAAGGAAAAAAGGAAAGCGGCAAAAGGAAAAAAGCAAAAGTGAAAAAGCAGGCGAACCCCTGCAGACTCATAAAACTGTTGGGGGTTGGGGGGGGGGGGGGTTAATATTTTATGCCTCTTCGGGAAGTGCTGGAATGTTGGGAATGTGTTGACTACACACACACACACACACACGCACGCACATGCACACACGTGCAGCTTCCCTCAGCCTGTCTGCTTTCATTAGCCGGAATGAATAGACCCTCTGTACTTTTTTTTTTACCGTGCATGTGTGTGTGTGTGTGTGTGTGTGTGTGTGTGTGTGTGCGTGCAGTAAGCGCGTGGCTCTAACCCCAGCACACACAAACACAGCACACCAGCAAGCTGATAGTAGCAGAGTGCCTGACTGCCACCCACAATGACAAATACGCACACGCAGCAGTAGGACGATTCTGGAACACACATCATGCTACATGCTCTGCACCTCATCATAGCTTTATATATTTAAAAAGAATAAAATGAGTCCACTTTTGCACTGAATGTATCAGCTGTAGCTAGCTAGTCGTGCACAAGCTGAAGGTTAGTAGCACATTTTAATAGGAGTCCGTGCTACACACACACACACACACACACACACACGCATGCAGTGCCCTCTAAAAGTGTTGGAACAGTGAGGCCACTTCTCTTATTTTTACTGAACTCTGAAAACAATTGGGTTTGACATCAAAAATATAAGACCAGAGAGCAACATTCAAGCTGGTATTTCCAGGTAAAAATGTAATGCAATAGGGGGGGGGGGGGGGGGGGGGGGGGGGGGGGGGGATTTAAACTTAAATTCTGGTGTTTATTCCATGAAATTGGGTTCATTTGTTCCTAACAGTATTTTTGGCATGTTTAGATAAATACTGATTCCAGGTGATGGAGCGTAGATGTTTGGAGTTATCTGAACCTTTAATCGCGAGCCGTTCCATTTGCGCTCCTTACATTTAGCTGAGCTCCAAGTTCAGCCCCAGCGGCGGCCATCACCGTTGGAAATTAGCTACTAATGCTCGACGTTGCTAGCAGTAATACAAGTCGGGTGCATGTATTGAAAGATATGGGGAATGGGGATGCTGCAATCAGGGTTTTATGCTGCCGATTACGATAAACATCCACGAGACAGATCGGCCGATACCGAGTGCTATAGGCGAGGGTCGCCATTAGACAATGCCAAAAGGTCCATGGCCAACAGGTAATGCTCATTAAACAAGACACAAAGTGTTTGGAGGACAAGGCATATACTGTAGTACAATGACACCAATAGACACTTGAAAAAGTTACTACGTACCCGATGGACGTAATATTCACTTCCCTGTAGGAGAAAAACGAGCTCTAAACTAGCCACATAGCTTGTTTGTGTTAAAAACAAAATGTCACTGTGGTAAAAAGTCACATTTGCAGTCAGAAGACGAGGAGCTAGCATAATTCCAGCCAGCAAGCTAGCTAGTTAGTTAGTTAGCTGCGGACTGCTAGGCACACGGTGATCGGCTTTATAGGTGACAATGCAAAATAGTACATTGTCTAATAGATCAATTTTATTTTTAGAATATGCCGACAGCCAACAAAAACAAGCTGTGGACCGAAAATGGGCCCTGGGCGACACTTCGGACACTCCTGGTCTACAGCAAAAATGAGGGAATTGGCCTCACAGTTCCAGTACTTCTGGATGGCACCACGCACACAACACACACACACACACGCACGCGCACACACATAAATGCATCTGAAAAATTAGATGGTTGTCTAGATGTGTTCTGTGATTGCCTGATACAATTAAATACAAAAATAATAAACAAAATATATATCGTTTAAAAGTTGTGCCTGTATTCCCCCCTCCCCGCAAGACGCAAGTAAGGAAGAGGGTTAAAAATTCCATTCCTTCTCCTCCTCCTGGTGTCACAGCAAAGAGTGAAAGGTTCCCAATGAGGAGTGGTTGCCATAGAGACGCTGTTTGCCTTTCCCAGTGCTGCTATTCCAGGACGACTGAGTGGCATTCAATTCAGCTGAAATTATGACAGGGAAGGTGGGGGGGGGATTGGTTGGAGGTCCAAGTGGGCCAACTTATCGAAAGACACATGTCCCAAAACAGGAGATGGAACTATCAGCAGGAAGTTGTTGGATGTAGCTGTGCAGCGTGCTCGCTGCAGCTCTGGAACAATGACGCCTTTCACCCTAACCTTGACACAAGTACGACCCCCCGCTAAAAGTAAAATACAAAAATCACCGCAGGAAGTTCTGTGCGGCGGACTGGCTGAGGCGTGGCGACATCATTGGGATCGGAAAATAATTTATTTGATCAGGAAAGACTCTTCATTCACTCAATGTTGTTAAAGCACTTTTTTTTTTTAATTCAATCATTTTTCACATTCAGGCATTTTTTATAAACAAAAATAAAAAACAAAAATCACTTATTACACTGTACATCACGCTTTTTTGGAAAGCATGTGGTGCTGCAAAATGTACAACATTCATTCACATTTTGTACACAAACGGAGAAGGGAGGGCTGCTACATTTAGAATCATCAGTCCGTCTGTCTGGGGTACCATGGAGTCACATGACCCCATGCCCACCTCCTCGTCCTCCAATGAGGTTCTATTTTCCAAGCTGGGCTCCACTCAGTCAGTATCCAGGTGACAAGGGTTGGTCCCCTGTCTCAGCGCCTGTCTGTACAAGCGCACAAAGTCCTTGTATCGCGGGGCACAGCCCATCCACGCCTCCCCGAAGCGCACCGTCCCCGTGAAGAGGAACTCACCCTCCCCGGGCTTGACCCCGCATTGCAGGGGCATCTTAATGTGACCCGACCACCTACGTACCCTGGGACCCCCCGAGACAAAGACGTGGATCTTCTGTCTGTAAAGGCGGCTGATGTCCACGCTGACGGACGAGCACTCTTCTTCCTGCGCCACCTGCTTGATGCTGCCTCGCGCCACTGTATATGTACACAATACAGTTACACACTATAATGACACGACATGTCATAGCAACCCACCACAAGTCTTTACTTACCAAAGTCTTTAGTGCACACTGCTAGAAGAACCTCAGCATCACTGCAAGGCTGACAGGGAGCTAAAAAATAGAAACAAGGTTGGTGACTAAGCATAAAATTATAGCCAACATGTGCTGGACAGGATATATTTGCAACAAAAACCCCAAATAGTCACAAAATGGCCGATGAAAACGGTACGGGTGTATTTTCATTAAAAAAAAAGAAAAAGTTTTGCAACAAAAATAAATCAAACTGTCACAAATACGATACATTGGACATGAATTAAGAAAATAGTTTAAAAAAATATTTTAAAAGCTTTGAATCCTAAAAGAATAATGCTACAAACACAGAAAGATTGTCAGAAATTAAAATTTAAAAATACTACCATAATTTGTCAGAAATGTATTTTCCATCATGTCGCTGCAAATGGATCGGGTGTATTTCAAAAAATTAAGTTTAAATAATTTAATAAAATGTTATTTCAAATCAGTTTAATACAAAAAGGTTATGATTTGCAACAAAATAAATTATAAGCAATTTGTCACAAATATACATTTGATATGATTTGTAATATTTTTTAAATTTATTTTAAAAGCTTTTAATCTCGAAATAATGCTACAAAATACAAAAGTAAACTAAATATAAAGGATATATTTTGCAACAGAAATAGTATGACAAAAAATGACATTTTATTAAATTTCAAATGTAATTTTAAGTCTAAAAACTGGTTAAGGCATATTATTTTCATTTTTAAAAAAAGTTATAAAATTATTTGAGATTTTTTGCAGGGTCTGAAATTGAAATGTTCATTTCAAATGTCAAACATTTTCAATCCATATCAAATCTTGTGCTTATGCAATACGGTAAATCTATCAGCTCTGATGCGTCTTTTGCATTCACTTTAATAAGATCAATGACTAGACGGGGGCTTTCTTTGCAAGTCAAGGGGCAAGTAATTGGCTTATTTTGTAGGCAGTAAAATAAAACAACCTCCACGTTCACCTTCAAGCACCAGACTGTTTTGTTTTACAGCAGGAGAAAATGAGCACATACAGTCGTTAAATTGTTAATGAGTTGACTCAGGTGGTCAGGCAGAATGACTTTGAGGCTTGAATAACAATAACAACATTGCTTTGACTAAGTAGGAGGCACACCGGGACAAGTGGGGTTGTCAAGTCAGCACCTACACACTCAATCAATGACGACGTTACCGCAGCTCAGTTAGATGTAGTGCAGTTTCAGATGTCACACGTTTTCTTCAATTTTGATTCACTTATGACATTCAAAAGACAACTACTGAGCTTAGTGGAGCTTGATCTTTTTATTTTAATAACACAGATACATGTACAGCGCCATAAGCCAGTGGAAGATACCCAGTGGGACACAACGTGGTCATCTGTGACCATGCATTTATAGCAGTCAGAAAAAAGGTTGACTTTATGATACAGCTATGGCATTAGAGCTCAACAGATTGTGCAAGTGTACCTAATGAAGTGTCCGGTGAGTGAATTTGGGCTCGTGCTGCATTCAAACACACAGTGAAGTAGGAAGTTTCAGATCTTTGACTTAACGTTTGTAAAGTTAAAGACAAAAAGTGAGGTGCTGACATCACAGAAACTATAAGCTATATTTATTGGGTCATACTAGATATCACAATTTATACTGTCAAATGTGTGAATTGAGGCAAATATTAGCTTGCTGTGGGTGGCGGCCATGTTTGTTACGTTTGTCTGCCTAAGGGTGGAACTTTGCCAGCCTTCCTTGAGACATTTCATGCTTTCCCAGACTTTCTTGAGTGCAACATAGGAGCCGCGTATTTGCTGGGCCGTCGTGTTGCATCACGCCACGGGTCAGAGGTCAAGCTGCCGCAAACTCAAGAGCAGCTGGAGAAGCAGCCGAGATAAAAAGTAGCCTCGAGTCCCTCAGCAACGTTTTTGTTTTATAGGCGTGCTCGGCCATGAATGACAACCGCAGAGCTGAGTCAGCATCTCGCTCTGGTCACTCCTCTGATGGCGACCACTTCACAGGGACGGGAAGGGCGCCTCGGCAAACATCTGGACCATGCATTGCTAAGCTCGCTAATAGCGGAGGGCCGACTGAAAACCACTTCAAGTAGCGTGGAGATGAGAGAAGAAGAGGTTGGAATAATGAGGGCTGGTTTTAAGGAGTGACAGCATGGAACATCTGCTTGGAAGATGCATTCCAGCTTGATGGGGAACAACTCAGCGGAACAGAGACAACGAAGGAGGAGGAGGAGGAAGGAGAGGGAGAGCTTCTCATTCATCCATCAGTCCCGGCTTTGAGATGACACGGGGGCGCAGTCTTTGTGGCGCACGCCAGGCGGCAACATCACAAACAGCACCGGCTTTGGCCCGTGCCAGATAATGACACAGGACATAGAGGGTACGTGAAGACAGAGAGACGTGAAAACAGATGTGGGCCTCATACTGTTTGAGTGGGGAGGGGGCGGGGGGGGCGGGCACTAACTTGAAGGTTAGGCAGGTACGCAGCGTGAAAACAGATGGTTGTTTTTCCATGGAGGCCACTTTTCGGTTGTGGTTTTACACACACACGCACACAAAATTGAGTTTCCTATAATAAGAGGCCCAGTGAGTTAATGTTTCCATCAGCAGCAGATGGCTGTTTTAAATGTAACACTCACGGCCCACAGTATTAGGTACACCTGCACAATCAAGGTAAGAGTGCAATCGCTTATTAGGTTAATTATTGGTGGGGGGGGGGGTTTCCCCCATTGTGGTGCAGAACTGCCTTGATTCTATTTTGGTTTTGTTTTTTGTAAGCTAATTTTCACTCCTGAACCGCTACACACAAAAGGGCGAAAATTTGTTCAAAAAAATGCACCCTCCACTGTGTTGCCTGTCCAATTATTTTTCCGACATATACACCACACAGTGGTGCCGTCACTAAACCCCAGGATTTGGCCTAAGAAGTCATATTGACTTGAAATTTCTCTCACAGCTCTACAAAAAACTTCCTTTAGCTGAATCGCCATGACATTTGGTACACTTTTAGGGGACTGACGAGAACGTGTGTTAAAATATAAGCAAGATTGGTTGAAAAGCAGGTCGGCCTTGAAGCAAAACGTCTTCGCAGGGTCACAGGTGGGACTTAGCAAAAACTGTCAACTGAAAGTCACTCACCATGTCTAATGATTGTAAAACTTTGAGGACATCTGTATTACATGTATGCTAGCATGTTTTCCAAAGCATTTTGAGTACAACCCATAGGAGGTGCAAAATGTGCATTTACATTTTGTTACTTGGGGGGAAAAAAACAACAACAAAAAACCCTTTACATTAACGGCTTAGCTTGTACTGACGAACAAGGTTCCTCTTACCTGCCAGCGAGGGCTCCTCCACTCCTTGCATGTTGCTTATTAGCTCGTACTGGAACGCCGTAATCCGCCGGCTGATATCCGTGCGCGGGACAGCCTCGATAAAGAGCGCCCCCTCTTGTATGCCAAAGCAGTGTATTTTACCGCGAGCCTGGTCCTGCTCGCGCAGCAGCAAGCGCAGCCGCCCGTTCAGGTCCAGATAAATGTTAGTGCCGCTGGAGTCGGCGCTGGGCTTGATGCAGACGGAGAGGCGGGAGGCGGCGGGGGAGAGCGTGTTTGGCCGCAGGTTGACGATGATGGCGCCAGTGGGGTACAGCCACTCCAGGGAACCCTGGGAGCAGCGCAGGTAGACCTGCTCCACGTCCCGGGTGTGGCCCTCGTGAGTCAGTCCGCTGGAGGAAAAGATGGTGATCAATGTGATTATGCTAGTTAGTAGTTAGCAGTTTAGTACAGTACACCATTGGAGAGTATTTCGACAATTAATTCAACGTGAAAAAATGCGACGTGGTAGTGTGCGAGCTACTGACAAACAAGCAAAACTGCTTCTCATAAAAAAGGTACTTCCATGACAAAAGGTGCTGAAACCCACAATGGTTTGGGACTCTTTAAAATGGAAACACACACACACACACACTCTACAGGGCTTGAAGCCATGTTTCCACCAAGTGGTATGGTTCAGTTGCAGTTAGTACAGTTACAGTAAATCACGCTTGCGTTCCCACCACAAGGGTCTGTTGACAGGATGGCGATAGCTATGTTAGCTACGTAACTGGCATGACATCATACCATTCAATTTGCCAATTAACAGACAGCAACGCGTTCAACATTCACCTTAAACAAAACAGTAGCTCCAAGAAAGTGGGTTGAAAACTGGTATGTAGTAGTGAAGATATTTTGGGACTCACTATGTTTCCACAAGTGTAATGGTTCCTTTCATCCGAACTCTGATCACCGGCGGTGTTCTGTTGGCGAGGTGCTTTAGCTCCATAAAAAGCAAAATGCCAAAAAAAAGGCATTCAGAAGATCCATTCAAAGACGCTGAGATGCTATGTAGTTTTCTACACTGGTCACTAGGAGTCAGTAAAACAACACCTAAAACTCAACTCTGAAACCCCGAGGTCACTTCCTGTCCACCCGGCACTCAGCTCCCCCAGGGAACACATTTATAAAACACACACGAGCACGAGTTTTAAATGGCTTATTTACGCTCATTATGCCTACTCTATTGGGTCATACTTGTGTTACGCAAGTTCATGTTTAGAGGGCTATAAAGTTAAAAAACGTATTTACCTACACTCTAACTACAAAAATATTCCATTTATAAATAGCAAATCCTACTTCGCGGAAATTCATTTATCACGGTCAGGCCAGGAACCAATAACCTGTGATAAAGGAGGAATTAGTGTATTTTGATTAGGCTTGTGTTTGCACTGTAGTGATGGCCGTGTCTGCTACATAAATAGTGACGATTTGTTGTCGACCAATCAAATGACAGGCCATCCTTCACAAGTGAACCATACCATACTACTACAAGAAGATGCAGAAAAATGCATCAAACCATAATGCTGGGTGGAAAGTGAGTTTAAGTATCAGGACCAGTCAAAGGACAAAAGCAGCTACATTCTACGGGCCCTTTAGCACCATTTTTTCCAGCTTTGGCTCTGTTCCTGGCTGTCAAAAATCACCTATGTTTGGGTACTTGCTTAGAAATTGCGGTGGTGGAAAAGGGGCATAAGCGACTGCACCCCCCTCCCCCATGGCGCTGTGGCCAAATGCACCGCTGGCAGGCTGCCTTTGGGAAGACTTTGTAGGGAGAAGTGCATGAATAGACGTCCACAGGGGCCTTGGAGCAGACAAGGGCAGCAACAGTATAACTGTGGCCGCTGCATGCAAGTGCAAATGCAGGTCACGCACCCAACCTCCCCTCACTTTCAAGCCACCAAAGACTGTGGAGGAGGCTTGTCCGGGCAGCACCTTGGACTCTGGCGCCAGCGAGACCAAACGACTCCCTGCCGAATTTAAGGCCTGCTAAGGGTCTTAAAAAAAAAAAAAAAAAAAGCAAGCAGTCTGTCAGTCATTCTGCGGCAGAAGCTGGAGGCAGGAAGCCATCCGCGGCCCAGCAGCGTGCCAAGCTGGCGGTTTGACTTCAGGAGGAGAAACGCCCTGTTTCCTGAAAATGAGATGCTCCGATTCCAATGTGCCACGGATATTAAAAAGCAGAAGACATGTGGAGCATATGCAGCACTGCTCAAAGTGCCTCTAATTAACTAAAGCCTCTTCCAACTCCCATCATTTCTGCATGCAATTAAAAGGAGCTTATTCAACAGGCCCACTAATGAACACCAGATTATTGGTGCACAGCTCAAAGAAGAAGTGCCCCTCCTGACTGGAGGATTACAAAGGGAAAAAACACAAAACCACACTATGGAGGGGCGAGCCTTTAAAGCGCAAGACATTTCAGCAGATGTTTGATGAGGCGGTGCAATGATCCGCATGGCCTAAGCTTTCATCACAGAGACATGAGGCTGCTTTGATAGAACTTATGATTACAGACATTTACTTTCACTTTATGCTGATTTTTTTTTCTAACGTACCATCTGCATTCTCATCACTAGCATGCATCGCACTGGTGGACAAAAGCAACCCCTTCACACTTCTTAACCAAACCATTTTCCATTAATCACTATAATTTGCTTCATTTGCAGAAAAATATTCAAATGCAAATAAAACTCAAGCCTTCACACTCACTCTGTGACAATCACTATAGAGTTTTAATATAGCATACTACTTGCGTCAAAGTAATAAACTGTTATAAATATTGAACTTTAAGAAGTTTAAAAAGGTGAGCAATCAAGCACTACAGTGGTTCCCAAACTGTTTTTTTTGTCCGTGTACTACCAGTGGCACTTATACCACAGTTTGTGTTTTCATTCACGTCTCATCAGATTGACAAGCTGTCGTCCTCTATGTTGCCCAATGCCACTAGGGGGCACATTTTCACATTATATGGGGGACTGCTATGATATGCTGTGATAGTGCTCAGTTAAATTAATCTTGCATTTAGAAAAGGTGCTGTCAAAAAAATACAAGTGGTAAAAAAAAGGTAAAAGGTTAGGTAGATGGCAAAGCAGTATTGTGTTAGTATAGTTTACGACTTCATAAGACTGCAACTAAGCTGCTTATAATAATAGGCAACAATTCACGTTTGTCAACTTAACAGTACATTGAATACGGAACACTTTCTTATCGTTGGCCTACTGACAAAATAGCCACTTAACAGTCAATGTATGGACTGAAAAAAAGTTATTGCTCTCCCGGTGACAAAATGTATGAGTGGTGTATTTTTCGACTTTAAACAGAAAGTAATCAAAGTTCAGCCAAACTCAAGTTATTTTCAGGTCACAAAAAAGGCAACTAGATTAGAAGTGTTTGCTTTTGCTTACCTGCCCTTCCAGCTGCACTGGTCGCTGGAGTACTGGCAGAGAGAAGTCCGACATAGGAGTAGAAGCAGGAGGAGAGGTAGCAAGGAGGCTAGCATGTTTGTCTCCTCTTCTCGCCTCAAAGTGGCTTTAAAGTCCGCCGCCGTCGACACATTTCTTTCCCCACAGAGTCCGTCGTTGTTCACACTGCTTCTTTTCTCCCGCTTCTCTCTTTTCCCCCGAGGTACGGTTGCATAAAATATTGAACTTTCTCCGTCGACTCGCTCACTGTATTGACAGCCCTCCGTGAAATGAGCTCAGAGTTTCGACTGCGTCCACTAGTCCGTAAACGTCACGCCCCGTCCACCTCTGTTTGTCACGTACGACGCATTCACGTGACCACGCCTCGGCTCGGATATTTGAGCTCCCTTCAGCGGACTGCCTTTATCTTTCTAGGAAAGGCTGTACGTCTCACAACGTGTAATACATGTTTAATGATAGTATTTAAACGATGCTATCTTTAATGTCACATAAACAAATGGAAAAATTCCAAAGTGAGCAGCTTTTCTAGAAAGAGTGAAAAATACATATTTTTGCTAGATAGGATAAAGCTCAGTTTTGAATGTTACTTTCTGTATAAAGTTACTGGGAATAAAGTCATTAGAATCAATGTGATGCCCATTATGACTTTTGTATGTGGTAGATCGGGGAAAACATGCAGCAATGCCCAAACAGTCCAAACACACACAAATGATCCAAAACCAAAAAACACACAAATTCTGCAAATTCCAAATTGAGCACTTAAAAATGCTGTAAAAAAAAGGTAATGCCAAACACACACAAACCCCAAAAACAACTGCATGAGAGAATTGCTGCAAGTTCACGGAAATTCGGCAGGCTATCAGGAGCGCCTGCAAACCTAAGCAATGTTCTTCTTTTAAGAAGACATGAGTGGGAGGCACAGAAGAAAGTTGTCTGACTTTTGAAGAGGCAGAATGACAATAAGTATTCATGTCGTTGTTCAACACTTGGCCGTGAAATTTTACTATATTACAGAGCAATGTATTACAGTATGTAGCTAATGTCGGTTTGACCCACCTGGTAGCCTGGCAAACGTCCGTTTTGTTTTGTGAACTTGCAGCATTTCTCTCATGTAGATGATTTGTTACTGTGTTGTTATTTGTTACAAGGTTACAGTGAAGATACAGTACTTCAGACAATAAATAGCATTAAACGGGAGGTCCTTATATTTCAACAAAAACAAAAAAATGTCAGCTTCCCAAAAAAATACTTAAAAAATATATGTTCATGGTTCATACTTTTAAACTCCTTTGTATAATTTTAACATCCAAGCTAAAGTGAGAAAAACATTTTGTGGTAAATATTGCTTTGGATGGGGAAAAAGTACTAACAAATATACAAACTAAAAACTCAAAAGGCAGTAGTCTAAACTGAAATATTAACTCATGATTGCATTTACTTAAGTTAAATGGGGTCAAAGTAGTGGTTTTCCATGGGACATTTTTTGTCACGGCAACAAATGTTAGTTATTCTAGCAGTGCCTTTTTAAGCAAATTTAAGAAACAGATGACAATTCTAAAAAAGTGTTTTAAAAATGAATAACTTTTACCTCGGGCTCAAAATATCCCCAGGGTCTCTTAAGGGTTAAGTTTTGTTGTTTTGATCAATTTATGTTGGTAGTCTGACGGACTGGTGAGCACATCAGTAGCTCCAAAGTCATTAATATCGGTCAAGTCACCACAAAGCCACATTGCTTGGGATTCTATGCCTCTAATTGTGAGCACCCAGTCACTCCTTTCACAGGAAATGTAGGAGGATAAAAAAGCTTGTTGAAAGCTTTTGTTGAATATGACCGAGACACACATCCTCGCCTTTAGTCACCTCACAGTTTATTTAGCTTTTTTCCCCCTGTGGGAATAAGCAGAGCTGCATGGACTTGTCCAACAGTTACAACTGGCTTCATCTATAAACATCACTCCCGTAACAAATCTCAGGTAGCATCAGGTTCTTGTGAAACACTAAATGTTTGGAGTTATGGGAAACAAAACCTGTCCGACCAGGAGAACCGTTTGTAGCCCTGTGTCTCGGGATTTGGGAATGACTTGTCACTGGATGATGACTGATGTGTCGGGATTACAGAGTACAAGTTCTGGCTTGGAGAGTTATCTCTCTCTTCCCCCCCCCCTCCACCCCCACCCCAACTGACAAATATTGGGAGACACTCATTAATTGACTGCGTGTGTTTTGTCGGTAGCATCGCCAAGTGACTCCTGATGAGGTAACAGAATAAGGCGTGCTGCGACATGATGCCTGTCACACTTTGCTCTGATTTATTACTCTAGAAAAAATTTTTTGGGCTGGGGGGGTTGCAGCAAAGTACTGGCTTTTGGACTTTGGTTGTAGTTTAGCAGTTAATTGACGTGTTTTTATATGAGCAAGTGTACAAACAGTACAGTATGTGCTCTGCCAGTGCAATCTCTAAGGGCAAGTTTTGCGAGATCCTGCAAAAGTTTTGCGAGAGTGTTTACATTGAGAGCAGTGTACTTCCGCGTTCAGAGTGGATGTTTGCGATGAAACTTCAAACTAAGAGCAGCACATTCGTCGAGTTTCTGATATAAATGTTTACTTATAGGGCAAGCATCCCCCCCCAGTGAAAGAATCCGACTAATCAATGTATTTCCTTTCGAGTACCATTACTCAAAGAGATGTGCTTCCAGCAACACTAGCTCGGACCAGATGTTAGCCTTTTATTTTCAAAAGACGACCTGAATACCCATCACGGAATTGAAAACTTGTTTCTATAGTTACAGTAGCACTTTATACCTCTACCTTTGTGCAGTAAGGGAGGCGCAAATGCTGAAGACGGAAATTAAATGATGCATTTCCACCCGATTTTCGCTATGTGGAGGCAAGCTGTCCTGTCGCTTCACATAGTTTGGAAAAATTTGTCTTGTTTTGTTTTTTTACACCCATCAAGTTTTTTTCCTCCATGTCCCGTAGATGAGAAAGTGTGTGAAAGGCTCTTTTTTCCCCTATTATTCCAGTTGCTTGATGACATGTTCCCTCTCCCTTGGTTGCCGCGTTAAGGAAACAGGTTTAACTCTCACCCTCCACCTGTCAGTTTCACTGGCGGGATGAGAGGCGGGAATAATAAATCGTTGACAGATAGCAGGAGACTGTTACTCATCTTTCGATATTGCCCCTGTTTTGAAAAGTTGTAATATGTAATAGGAACATTAGAAGAGTTGGTCAATATGTGTAGTTTGTTATGGAGCCTGGCACATCGAGGGGAGACCTCCTGTGGAGTTTAGGGTGACAGGGAGGGCTTAGCTGTTGGGGGAAGGGAAAGATTGTTGTTTTTAACTCTTGCTGACTCACTTTCATGGCCAGAAGTCGTCTCCAGGTGAAAAAGCAACCATAAAATAGATGACCCCGCTGACAGGATGTGATTGGTTTGCCCCCTTACATCTTCAACGCTTTGAATTTTCTTCTGTTCTAGAAATATTTTCAATTGATTCTTGTTTAACATTAAAATATGAAACCGTTTTTGATTTGGAGCAATTTTAACATTAAATAAGGCCAACGTGGGTAGTAAACTGCACACATGACAGACACAAAAGGTGTCATAGACTCGCAGTCTACAGCTACAGATGTGTTAACGACACTGTAAGGTTCCACATCCTGTCCGAAATGAGCCTCGCCCAACATTTATTGCCAATTACAGTTGTTGCACTGATGCAAGAGCATGAGACATAAGTCTAACTGGGTTTGACTAAACATGTTATTTCCTTAAAACACAGGTAGCAGAAGTATAAATATGCACCACCACCTTAGCCTCACACTGGCTCTTCACGCTATTGATGCATTGCCATTAGTGTGTTAATCAATTAATGAATGACCGTCATGATAAATGAGATTGGGTCTACGAGAAGGAGACGAGATTAACATTGCTTTTAAGAAAAGCACAGTAACAAAAACATGACCATATATTGTGATCGACTCATTTAATTTCTACTACATTACCTTGCATTGCTCCTCACAAGGATACACTCTCCTGCACTCTGTGTGTGTAAGCTGCCAGCCCCGCCTTCCACCCACCGAGACAAAGAGACTGTAGGACTGACCTAAAAGGGCTCACTTTGTTCACTTTGTTTTATGGAACTATTTTTTGTACTGAAAAAATATCGAACCGTAACACAAACGTATCGAACTTAACTGAACCGTGAATTTTGTGCGGCGTTGCAACCCTAAAATACGGTTAACATTATTAGAGCCCTTTAGATATGAAATAACACCCCTATAAATCACTATTACACAATATAATAGACATAGGAGTAAATAAGCCATTTAAGACATAAATAAGTCTCGTGCTGTAAAAGTCTTCTGGTGGAGGACTGACAGAAAGTGACGTTGGGGGTTCACAGTTGAGTTTCAGCTTGGCCTGGGTTATGGCAGCAAAAGTGTTTTTATTAGGGATGATTGTGGAGGTTTGCAATTGCAAACCTGCAATAAAAGCCTGTTGTTCCAGTGTCGAAGTCTGGTGCTGGTGTCTAACTGAACATTACCGTAACATTACTCACGCCTCGTGAGCAGTGTACTTGTAGAATATAACACATCACATGTTTGAATGCGCCATCTGAATGTCTTATACTTGTATTTTAGTTCATTTTTATGGTTGAAAATGCTTAATTTGGAAAAAAAAATACGTACAATTTGCTTTAATGTACATAGTTTTTGATGAACAATAGAGCGTAGTCAACCACAAAAAAGCAATGATTTATGAATGTATTTTGAAAAACCATGATAGCGTGAAGCCGGGATTTCATGCCAGGGATTACTTTCAAGAGGAAAACCGGCAATAGATACTCTTGTATGTTGCCCCCTGTTGCTCTGGAATGTGACGTCAAAATCAGGTATGGGTAGACATATTAGGATGACCACACAGTATTTCCTAGTAGGTTCATCGCCTCTGTATTGTAACATTTTAGGATACAGGGCAGAAAATGACCATATGATACCAAATCCACTTTGATGCAGTGGTCTGTGTTGCTGACCTCAGTCTCCTCTTGAATACAATTTGCCTCCTTAAAAACACATTTTTACCAACTTATTTGTTCAGTTTAGCTTGGTTTGTGCAGTTTTTAAGTGGAAAAACAACTGGCCAAACCTGTGCTGTCCAGTATATAACAGGGCTCGGGAACATTTTTGGCTAAGAGAGCCATGAAAGACACATTTTAAAAGATAAATTTCTATAATATTTTTAAACACTGAATACAATTAAATGTGCATTTTTAAGAAAGACTCACAAGAACATAATAAGTCTTTGAAATTATTTTTTAATAACGTTAGACTGAAGCTAACCAATAAATAAATAACTTCTTGCCATTAATGGGACTTCTGGTGCTGCATGGCTTTGCCTCATCTTTCTTTTTGCCATCTTTGTCAAAAGGGTCTGTTCTGCAGAGTTAGCTATTTGATTAAAGAAGAGAAGTTTACTTTTGACGTCTCAATGTCCCGGGGTAAACTACCGCATTATCCAATAATAATCAGGGTTTGGTGTCTGACTTGAGGGGGAAAAAAAAAAACAGGACAGCTGGCATTGGCTCTGGCCACCCGCACTGCGGTAGAAAATGGATGTTAACACTGAATTCTACAATGTTTAATTTTTAATTGCCAGCGGAAAAAAATAAAATAAATCCATTTTATCATGTTAAGAAATGTCAGAGCCAGATGCAGCCATCAAAACAGCCACATCTGGCTCACGAGCCAAAGGTTCCCTACCCCCGCCATATAAGGATACTGTTACTATGCTGCCCCCTGTTGATTTGCAGTGTGACGTCAGCAGTTTGACTACACTACACATAACGCCTCTGGCAAACAAGTACGTTCATTAGCTTTTAGTCTCCCAACTTCCTGTTTTGTCCCCTAAACTGACTCCTCCTCCGCCTATTTTGTACACACGCACGTCAGCCACACGAGTGGGTTCGATATTTTGTGGTATGTTTACGACGCTTTGATAGCATCTCGCTGCCGTCTGCCTGTCATCATCCCTCCCTGGCTCGCTTTCAAAGTGTCAGAAATGTGACTGAGCTCTAACCTGCAGCAGCATTCCTCTTGAACAAACAGGAACGCTGTCATTTGGACGAGGCAGGCATGTCTGAGGAAGTGCGTGGTCTTTGTATCTCTTCACACCTTTGTGCGACCCCGTCACAGTCTTGCTTAAACAAGATGCCCCCAGAAAGCATCACGACACATTCGCAGCATAGTGGGCCTCAGATCTCGAGCTGTGGTCAGGACCTCTGCTGGTGTCGTCGTCGATATGTGGAGAGGAAAGTGACATATTTGAAGTATGCAGCATCTGGCACAGCTCACTCCAAAATTCCATGAAGGCTTGGCAAGCCAGAGAAGACAAAAGGCTGCCTCTTGTTTAGATTACGTGCAGAAGGAGCATTTCAAAATACAAAGACAAACAAGAGCGACTAATGTGGAGAAAACATTATGGTTTGTGTAGTGTCTATTACAAGGACATGGGAGGGGGTTGCGAGTGGAGATGGTACCGCATGAGCCCCTTGATGCCTTCAAGCTGCGCTAGGCTATCAGATCCCTCTCCCTCTCAGCAACACCAGCAAAACCGAGCTCTGACGGCTCACATGTAGAATTTGGGTCAGAGAGTAGTGATGAAAGCAGCACAGTCTTTTTCAGTGATCAGATGTGGATTAGGACTGTGGATTTCCACTGGTTTTGAGGTCAAATCTTGGCATTCGTTGTACAATTTTGACTGCGCGTCGTTAATGCAATGCAGAGGGCGCCGTGGCACTTAGCCCTTGCAGGAGGCGGTAATGCACATTTCAAACTGTAGTCAAGTGTCAAAACAAATCAATCAGCTGTCTTTGCACGCAGAAGGCCGATAATAAAAACAATGCCAACAAAACAAGGTGCCTTGTTGTGTGTCTTGTGATAAAAACTCAAAGCAAGGAATGCTATTTCGCTATTCAGAAGCCTGAAAATAATTGTAATTATAATTGCCTTGGTTGCAATTGTGACGCCTGCAATATTTAGAGAGATAAATATCTATTTACATTACAGCACTTCAACAATGACATTTTTGTGGGTGCGGAAAAAAGAGGCTTCGCTACACACCTTAAAGTATGGAGATCTGCCAACTATTCATCAGTCAGGTACAGAGGTGGGAGCTGTATGATCATTTTGTTTTTCTTCTGTGAATAGGCTAACTTAGCATAGTTTTACTGTTCAAATCTGACTATTGTTAGCACTGTAGCTCACATACTGTAGCTATGCTAATGTTTGTAACGCATGTGTAACGCGCGTTGTATGTGATATATGGTATTTATTATGTTGGACGAGGGCAGAGTTACAGTGGACGTAAAAAAGTGGATAGTAGGCACACCAGAGACACACACACTGTCAGAGACACATGGACAAACAGCTCATTAGCATAGCCATAGACACAAAACGGTGTGTTCCCAGTAGGGCTTACTAAAAGCACTTTTAAACTGTCTAAATTCCATCATCTACGCCAGATTTTAGCCAATAAGCTTCCAATGCACTATTGTGGGGCCTCAAACAGATTTAAAATTGTTAGAACATACTAATTGGGGACCTTTAAAACTATTGTCATAAAAGAAAAGAAACAAAACTACATTTTCATGTAAAACATGCGCATAGAAAGTGTCAACCTTGGCTGGAGTTTCCAAAAAGTTTCGTTTTCAGCACTCAGAAGGCAGTCAGAAGGTCAAAATGTGTGGGAAAATGCATATAAAATAATAATAATAATAATAATAATAATCATCCAGAAACCAAATCAATAATTAAGACTGCCTCAAAATGAGCTAGAAATGGGCTTTATTCACACACAGGAAGGTAATGTGAAGTTGTAGGAAGACGGGGACCAACGGGGCTCACAGGAGGAAGCACTTGTGCCCTATTACAAGACTCCCCCCTGCATGGCAGGCAGGACGACTTCCACTCCTCCAGATTAGCCTCAGTGGTCTCATTCTCATGCTTTCCTGTGGAGAAAGTGCCGTGGATCCTCTCGCTCCCCTGCCATCATTGTTGCCTGCCAGTTTCCTCAACGAGAGGCCTCATTTTTTATCAGCGCAGGATGCTGTGCACAAAACGCATCAGGCATTAGGATGGCTAATACTGGACGACAGCCATGATGGACCGTGGAGGTGGGAGGAGCTTTTTTGTTCATTCCCAAGACGGTTTGTACAGGGAGATTAGTCCAACATCATTCCTGTACAATACTTCATTCCAGCACCAACTTTCCTCACTTTTCTCCATATTATGTAGAGCACAAGTCAAATGAGATGACCCTTATTGAGTTTAAATTATGCTGCGGCTATGCTGAATGAGCATAACCACAGACTGGGAGGTTATTTTTAAGTTCCAAACAGGTGCAGAGAGAAGCTTATAATGTGAAAGAACCTGGATGAAGTTGAAAGCGGCCGATTTGCTGACCAAACGGAACACGTGAGGCCGCCAATCAGCAGCAGGATCAGCTGAGGGATCACAGTAGCTGAGCACAGATACGCCGCGCTCTGTGATCTTATTGTTGTGTTAGTTGGCGGCTCCTTGGATAGCTTAAGCAGCACGGCGCCCAACGCACACATCCTGCGCACCTTTTTAAGGTTCTGGACAGACAAATCAGCAGCTTGTCTGCTTTGGGGTTTTGCGTGTCTGATGTACGCGCACACACACACCTAGCAAGGTCATGTGGTTCACGTGTGAAATCCAACACAACTACGAACTAACAACACAAGACTGCGCCCATTCAAAAAAGGATGCTTAAGTAACAGTCTAGCTATTTTAAAGACTGTGCAACCCACATGTAAGCACAGTACCAGACACCTGTTGAAAACACAAGTCATGACCAGACATGCTTGTGTGCAGGTGAATCTCAAGCAACAGAACAAAATCCATGACGACATCTACACACTTTGCAGCGTTAAAAGGATCTTCCAAGCCCACTATTATGCAAAATGTACTTCTTAAATTCTGTTTTAACATCTAACAATGCGTATGAGCTGCAAACGTGAAAAAAAAAATCTCACTTGTCTGCTCCACTTGAAGAAACGGTCGCTTTTGAAGCCATAAAAATAAAAAACCTCCTTCTTCATAGACCCGATATCGCCTATGACCCGCCTGTAGCGAGATGAGCCTGACCCATCTCTTCATGTAGGAGAGCTTTGCAACAAAAAGGGCTTCGCTACACATATTTAAAATAAAACGCCAACTATCAGCCAGTGAGCTACAGATGTGGGAGCTGTAAGTTAAATCATCTTCAGGAAATAGGCTAACCTAGCCTATTGATAAAGTGGGATGTAATGTTAGCAATAAGCTGTGTTAGCTGCAGTGTCCTCCTGTCCCGTTCCTTAATGCTACGTTGTTGCATGTGACATGTGGCATCTATTACACTGGACAAGTGCAGAGTTGGTGTAAAAAGTGGATAAAGTAAAATACACGAGCATTTCTTACATAGATTTACTACAATTATAAAATTCAGCACTTTAAGAACTCTTCCCGGAGCCATGGTAGACTTTTAAGAAGAAATCTACCAGAAAAACACCAGCGCTGCATAAGGACGATTAAACGTGCAGAGCTGCTTTGAGCCCCCGACTATTGCACGTGTGTGATCAAAAATCCCAGAAAAATGTCGCCAAACAAAGCCAACAATTTAGCGGCGGTCTCTCTCTGCACCTCAACACTGTCCCACTCGCTTCCTGGCAAAGCCTCAGATCCAGCAGAAGCTGCCCGAGGAACTCAACATCACACAATGGGTCCATTATACACACACAGAGGTAGCACCAGAATTGCTACACATGGGAAAAAAAAAAACACCCACTTTTGACTACCGGTGACATGTTTTGAGGTTGGTAGTGAGCTCTGAGGTCTCCTGCACCTGATGTGGTTGAAATGTGTGTGACGGCTTAAATAATATCTTTTCCACGTGAGGGATCAGTCATCGGCCAACTGGAGCAGTTTAATTTGCCACTTTTAATCCGAAAGCTGAAAAATAGATTGTTCCACTGGGGGTGATGTAGCCTGATAAGAGACATAAATGTGTTTGTTTTTCTCCTCCCCGTCTTATCACAGGGCTCTGGATGTAATGATAGGGATGTCAGTCCCCCCCATCCTCCCCACGTGCCTCACACACATCCTGGGGAGATAAATCGCGACTAAAAAGGCCTGTGCCTGGTTCCTCTCCATGCAGGAAACATCACGGAGGTCTTGCTACATCCAGCTGGTCTGCATCCAACTCTTAGTTCAGTCTATTTGGACTCTGTGAGCAGCTTCCCTGCCTTTCATCAGTTTAGGAAACATCTGGAATAATGCACTGCTTGAATGAAACTGTGTGTGTGTGTGTGTATGTGCGGCTTCTAAGAATGTTATTGTGCGACGATGAACCTTGCTGTCCAAACAATAAATGACAGAAGCTTGGTGGTGTGTCACCAAAAGATGTTTAGACTTTGACATCACCTCCACTGAGCACATTCCTGCTAAATGTCAGCACATAGTTTACCTCAGGCTTCACTTCGTTACCCACGAACAGGAAGTGTCACGTTTACTGGACTTCCATTCAGTTCTAGAGACAACAATATGTTTTTTTAACAAACAATATGTTTGTTATTGAGATTGGAGTTTATCAGTTGAAAACTCTACAGCGCAAAAAACTAGCCAAAGATCTTCTATATAATACGACGCAGTATTAGGGCCACATTGGGGAAAAACAAATCTGAGATTGAGAATAAAGTCTTAAAGTTACGAGAATAAAGTCGTAAATTTACGAGAAAAAAAAGTCGCAATATTACGAGTATAAAGTCAGAATATTACGTGTCATCGGGTCATATAGCGGAAATGGAGCGTAGCTCTTCAGGAAGGAAGGAAACTTCCCTTTTGCTTCAGGCAAGCTTTTATTTATAACATGGCAGCAAAACAGAGCAGTTGAGCACAAACAGATTAGCATGTCTAGGCCCCCTCCACATGCCAAAGGTCACATAAGCCCCCCATTTTCATAGACATCTCAGGCACTGCCTATAACAAAGTTATGAGTTTTTTCTCGTAAATTTATAACTTTATTCTCAAACTCTAATTTTAATACTCCGCCATAACAGGCATTGCCTGAGACAACTATGAAAAGGAGGGACTTACGTGGTTTATGTAATATTACAACTTTATTCTTGTAATTTTGTTTCCTTCTGAGTGAAAAAAGACGTCATAACCATATTCAATCCCACAAATTCATGCCTGTAACAAAAGCTTATTATTATTAAAAAACAAAACAAAAACGATCGGTACCGGATCGGATCGGCAAGACTATAAAAATAAATCGTATCGGAAGCCAAAAAATGTGGATTGGGTCATCCCCACTAAATAGTCCCTGGTAGTACATACTTTTTTCACTTTAATGACAGAAATGATTGAAAATTGAAAAATGCCCCACAACAAACACACAAAAAAAAAAAAGATTTCCGAATCTGTGGCTGTATACAGATATGCACTAAAATCTTCCTTGGCCCATGTCCCATTCCCTCAGATTTCGAAAACAGTTTTTTGGCAATGTCATAACCTGGTTCACTTCAAAATGTGATGACACAGGCAATGTAATCCAAATAAAAAGCAATCTTGCATTGTTATACTGTGCTCACTGTATTATTGATATTCTCCAGTATTGTGAAAAGACCATTTTGAAGCATGCACTGTTGGATGCTGTTACTGTGGACGCAGGTGAGCACACAAAAGGCGATGTCAGCGGCGGCAACGTGTCCCTCCATGCCCGGGAAGACGCATCCTGTCAGGATGTGTTGACAGACACACAGATGCATGCAGACGCCAGTCACACCTGTCGGCGAGACGAGCTGGTTTGTCTGCGCATGAGTTCCTTGCCACCAACTTGCCACCTCAAACCACTGTAGGCCCCAATGTGAATGTATGCTCACATTTAACCACTTTACACCAAAGTGCATTGGAGGCAAGTGGGGCAGTGTCCTACCATACCCAGCAGATGGCACTATGGCAAAAAATAACCCTTACTTTTATTTCTAGTACCTAGTTTGCATTTAGTACAGTAGGAATTTACTTCCAAAATAATGTGCACATATAAAGATGTCACAATCTTTATAGTGCTGGTTGTGTAACTTTCTTAGTGTTACAACTCCTGCCAGATCTCCTTGTCCTTGTTGTGCAACAAAACTCTCTGCCACAGGTTGTAAAAAAATTGGGGGTTTTTGTGTGCTACCAATGCTGCCTAGCAACAACCGGCACGCAACAAGTGATATAAAATAAAGAACAAAATTTAGCAGCTTACCATATTGGTAAAATGTAATAAACACACACACACACACACACACACACACACACACACACACACACACACACACGCCATCAAGCTAAAACGCAATGAAAATATTAAATGACATTTTTAGGTAGACAGTAAAATGATTGTAATATGTTGAATATTGTGTATGTATGTGTACACTACACTAGAAATGCTGCTGAGTAAAACAGCTAACAGTTCTCACTCGTTTTTTTTTCCTGATAAATCACAGGTGTGAAGTTTAGAACATTGCCAATATTAGCCAATTTTTAAAAATAAAAAAGCAGCACATTAAAGAAAAAAAAAAAAACACTGTCTTATGTGGTGTAGTGCATTCAATATAAATACAACGTAGATTAAAAATGCAATTTCCCGTTTTAGATAATCTGTGTAGTACAAAAATAACAAAATCATGGCAAAAAACCAAAACAAAACATGCCATGGACTGATAAAAAGGTGTACAAAATATCACACAATGATATGTATGTACAGACACTGCTTTCAAACATCAAGTCAAAAGTGGCCTAGCTGCGACAACATCAAGGGATGTGGTTTTTGGGAGCGTCAGGGAGGATGTTTTTGCCTCCTGTGCGGTGACTTCTGACCCCCGCCATCCTACCCTCCCTCAACCTGACTCATCCCAACGTCCCCGCCCTTGCTCACCCCTACCAACCAGTGGGACGTTGTACAGACAGGTCCACAGGAGATGATAATAAGAATTATATAAACCGAAGACTTTTATATTTGCCCCATTTTCCCTGAACTACAATTGCAATAATAGGTCATGTAGATGGACAATTTTACCAAAAAGTGGAGCGCTAACCCTATAAGACATTTTCAATGGTTTACTTCAAATTGTGGAATAACAGAGCTAAAAGTATTGCATGTACAATTAGTGTAAATGGGAGCTTAACAGCATGGCTTCCATGTGGTACAGGGGAGGTTGGTCTCAATTTAAGTTTAGTTAACTTCATTAAAATGCACAAAAGACAGCAAGAGTTTGTCAGGCTGATTTATGGTAGTTTTAACGGTATGTAGTCTACCTAAGTGTTTGGTGCCCCCACCGACCGCCCCTCGCCCCGGGCCCCAAGCACCAACCCCCAGTTTCCCCCCCCCCATATAAAAACACCATTGGCCCCATCCATCTTGTTTCTCCTCACCTGTCGCTCATGTCCCGTGGAGCTTTGTCGACTCCCCCTGCTGCATGACTGCCTCGCCTGCTAAGACAACAGGGTGTCGTCCTGAGGGTCCACTGTGGGCCCCGCTGATCACACACACCACTGATCCACCTCAGTTAGCACTCGTAGCGGACGCTAACGCGCACTGACGTGGGCCTTTGAAGTGGCCAGGAGCGGCGAGGACCTGGGCCCGGCCCAACAAAAGCAATCTGATCCTCCACTGATGTGTCAAAGCATGCCTCGCACCCCCCAACTGACAATGGTCTAGGACAGCAGGGGCCCCCATTGCAACTTTTTTGTGTACTTTAGAAGGCAACCTGCACGTTTTTCATGCGAAAGATGTGTTGAGGGAAGATGGGAAATGACAGCGCTCAGCAAGGCGTTTCAGGAAAACACGGGCTCTAGTATGCTAAATAGTAGCTTGATACATTCAACAGAGCGCACTAGGAAAGGGGGGGGGACAGGGTTCAAACAACGGGCTTTGCTGGCAGAGCAGCACCACATTAGCAGTGGAATGAGACATTTGCAAACTAAATTTAGTAGTTTCATCCTTGGCTTTTGCCCCATTCGTCATGTAGCCTCTACGTAATCTTGCTACCAAGCAAACAAACGCATTTACCGGAGTGCAGACCTCTGCCAAAGCACGACAATGCTTGGCCGTCTGACTGAAAAATCGTGACTCTCCAGTCCCGTGGTGGCAGTAATGAGCATCAAAATGTGTTTTTGGTTTTTATTTTAACCGCAACTCCATCTGCCGGATGTGGTTGGCCACTGCCCCCTCACTTGGCCCTAATGCAAGTTGACTATAACAGCCAAAAGTGAAAATATTGGTTCCGTTTGTTCATATTCTCACCAAAAACATAATGAAATCGGTTAAATAGTTTGCGTAATCCTGCCGACAAACTAGCAATCAATAGAAGTAAGGGCTTTCTTTGTAAACATACAATACAATAAATGAACTACCAGTTATCTAGATTTTACATAATGCACTCTAAATTAAAAATTGTACAGTTTTGTTCCATGCCAATGATTTGGTATTTGGAGTGTTAGCTAAACACAAAAAAGGAGTTTAAAATTAAGCCAGCAGGACTGTCAAGGTTACATTTTTTTCCTCAGAAGATAACATTTCCTTCCACCTTTCAATGTCCCATGTTTGGTGCTCTCATGCAAATTCCAAACAGTGCAAATGTCAATTCTTGAAATTTTTAAACTGGTCTTAAAATTTTGATCAGGGGTCTTTATTCCTACATTCATTTTTGTCTTGTGTGTGTGTGTGTGTGTGTGTGTGTGTGTGAGAGAGAGATCCTGTAAGGCAGGGGTGCTGATTGTTTATGGCATTAATAAAAGACAGCCCATAATCCATCCTCACTATGTTTGTCATTTGATTGACATACAGGGAAGCCAGTCTGACATCCATCTGTCAGACACGTACACCTGTAAAAATAATGAATACCGAGTTTACGGCAAAGCTATCTTTGTTTACACAACATTGTGCGACACTTATGCACAGGCTACAGCATCTCTGCAGGGACGGGAGAGACGGCCGCCGCTTTAAGCATAGCGTAGCAAACTACCGAGCTAACGAGTTAGCCTCCAATTGACTTTTTGGGGTTTAAAACTGAGTGGGTAAGGAGGACAAAGTGAGAAGCCAAAAACCTACCACTTCCATATGGAATGGGAGGAGTACTATTTTTTTTTTCCCCCTCTCCACAATGTCATGTCTTTGACTGACAATCATTTGGAAGTGCGCTTGAGGCTGGCTGTCAGCAGCTTCTGTCCGGACTAGGCGTACATGGCTGACTCCATGCAGTGCAAGTCGTCAGAGTAATGTAATGACAAAAAATGTCAGGAGTTGTATTGTGGAATATGGGTTCCTGCAGTACTGCAATATAAATCTAAAATGTACATGAATACTCATTCATATATCAATACGCTTTCTATGTTTATAGTAGGAGGTAGCTCTTTGGGACTTGGTCATATTAAAACTACCTGTAGCTGAAAAAGTGTGGGCACTGTATAATTAGTCAGTGTGCATGTTTAAAGCTCAAGCTTAGCCGTAGCTCGCTGCGTAAGGTGAGTGGAGCCTCTATAGAGCACAAAATATGCAAAGTGGGACCTGCTGCTTCTCTGGTATGCATGTACTGTACAGTACATGTGCATGTTCTTCTTTCAACCGTCACTCCCTTACAATCACCCCATAAGGAGCAACAACATCCTCCACACCTGCAGCCACTGCTTCCTGGTTTTCTGACTCCACTGAGAGCTTGCTGGTGATCCGGTAGTCCAAGAATGAGGTCAGCATCAAGCTACGCTGCGTCCAAACGCCCGCTACACGTCCCCCGAGCTACATCTGGTTCACTTTAGCTTCAGCATCAACAAGTGCCTCTACCACCTCCATACTGCTGCTGCAGATCCTGACCCCCCCCCCGTGCTTATGAATCACGGATACAACCACTAAGCTTTGAAAGCGGCCCTGCATGTATTTTTCAGGAATAATTAGACACAGGAGTTATTCATGCAGCTCCACTCTGCTGCTGTGCTTGGATGGTGAACAGTAAGTATTTGCATACCTCAGAGTACACACAAAGCCCACTAGAGGCCTTTGTTCACCAGAGGGGGGCCATTCATAATTGTATAATGTGATTTACTGTGAAATATGCACCCACAAAAGAGGGGAAGATGGTGCAATATATGCTAGATAGCGATCTTTTAACGTTAAAACAGTCTGCAGTTCATGATGACATTATATAAACCTGTTTCCACTATGGCCCACATGTCTCCAACAACGCTCCCTTTGTTCCGCGTCTCCTGTTAGCGGAAAATGAAAGCGAGCCGCCGTCCGGTGCCCGTAAATCTCTTCCAGGAGTCAAGATGACAGATTTTTCAAGAAGTTTTACAACCGTGTGCAATTTCTCAGCAGGGAATGGACACCACAGCTCCAGCAATGTGGCAAAAGGTCATCTTTTCCCTCCATGTACAATAGTTCCTGATGGACAAATTGAGCACAAATTATTCTGTCACATCTGATGCATTCCACTGGATGATGACAAACTGGGCTCAGGGCAGAATTTTAGGAATGTGTACACTAAAACACTAAAATCAGTGTTGCCTTCTTATTAACATGTTAAAGGCATTGTGACAGACAGACAATATTAACAAGGTTTTAACCAATATTGACATTGTTTGAGACCATTTTGTCATTAATTATATGGCATAATGAGAGTACATCGCATCAAAAGCAATCAACTTTAATTTCTGAAGAGTATTTAACATCGGAATTGGAATGTCAAGGACAAAAAAAATGAAAATAAAATGGACTGTTAAGAAAAAAAAAAAACACCAATAAAAACACACACACACACGCAGTTATGTAGTGTATTGTTAAACTAATGTAAGGGTCATGGGGGCGCTATAGAAATCTTAATTTAGGATTTCTTACTTGCTGCATGGACAGATCAAATATATAACAAAAATAAATGAAGTGTAGTACAGCAATGACAAGGAAACATAAGATGTATGTTTTAACCCTTGACCTCAGCCAGCTTGTGAGTGGTTAAAAATTGGCAAGCGGAACATCTCAAAAGAAAGTGTAGTTAGTTAACCTTTGACCTCAGCTACCTTGGGGCACATTACTGACAGACGTTTTGTTTCTGTGACTTTACAGGAACTAACAAATCATCCATAATTACTTAAAGGAAAACTGCACTTTTTGGAAATTTGCCCATCATCCTCAATCCTAACGTGAGACACGAACACACCTCTCTCTCTTTTCTGTGTGTTCTAAAAAGACATAAAAACAGATAAAAAGAGACAGCTCATTACCGTGCGTAATGGGATACACTTATGTCGCCTACAAAGACCGCTATTAAAACACCTTAAAAACCTCCAACATGGGATATACATGCTGTAACAGGTCCAATCATGATAACAGGTATTAATTAGAAGTATTTTGCCATATTTTGGTCCTTTTAAGCATGACCAGAAAAATAAAAACATTCAAAACAAAAACACAGCAGAAGTAGCAGCGTTGCCAATATGTAGCATTACCTTTTTGGTAGTGGCCTGAGGCATTGTGAGCGGGTGTGTGGTGAAGCTAGTCGCTAGCAAGCTGTGCCGAAGTGTCTGAGCCAGTAACATAGTTTGATCAGCATAATAATAATAATAATAATAATAATAATAATAATAATAATGTCGCTGTAGCTTGGTTAATATGCACGTCACATATGTAATTGGAGCAGCGTTGGTGCTTTTTGGAGTCATTTTCAGAAGGCTTTATAGGCGGAATACGTGTAGTAATGAGCTGTCGCTGTTTATATCTTTAGAACGCACATAAAAGAGAAAGACGTGTTCATGTCTCACGTAAGGATGGTGGATGATGGGCAAAATTGCAAAAAAAAAAAAGAAAAAAAAAGTGCCATTTCCCTTTAAGTGTTTTTTAAACAATAATATTATGGTCGCCACAACCAATCAAAAGAGGTATCATACTATAAAGGTGGGTGCCAAAAATTATTTTGGTACCTCTAATAAGAAAAGGGTACAAAAGCAGTAAATTTGGGACGACGAGTGATGCTTATAATAAAGTATTTTCATACTGCAACAGAATGTTATTGCAGCTTAAAAGGGAGTGGACTGTATCACATTTCTGTCGATTCGAATCCAACTTGATCATTTTTCAAGCCGAGCGGTTTGGATGACGTGATGACCCGTCCCCCACCCCCATCCTTCTCCACGGCAACCCTCCTGGTGCGCAGTGGTCCGTCTGTGGGCTTTGGAAGGGCTCAACTTCAGAAAATGTCATGGCAGAGAAGACAGGGGCTAAAAAGGAAGGAGGGGAGTGATGAAGTGTGTGGAGTTTTGGATGAGCGAGATGGTGTGTGTGTGTGTGTGCGTGTTGGAGGGGGTGGGGGGGGGGCATTCCTGGGCCAGCTGTGGGTTGGAGGGGGAATTCTCCTGCCATGTCTGACAAATAAAAACGACACACGTGCAATTTCAGTGCTCCGGGCTAAAAAAAAAAAAAAAAAAAAAATCCAACTGGCACACTGCGACCAAATGAGGAGTAAATTGGGCGGGGAGATTTGTTTCTGGAAGGCTAACTAATGACAGAACCAGCTGGCTTGGACGGTCCAGTGGTCTAGCTAGCACATTCCTTACACACACACGCACACAGGTGGTGTAGCGGCTGTTTCATAAGTACAGTTGACGAAAAGAGGGAGGAGGTGTTGTGGGAGGCCACTGTAAGGTCGAGGCAGACTGTAAACAGCAGGGTCGCGCAGACGTAATCAAGCTACCGCTCTTCAGGGAGGATGTTGTGCTCATAACTCCCGCTTAATGGCTCACCCATTGTGCTGGAAGCATGCCCAGTGTCCAAAGACTGCAGGCCCTGATTGAACAAGTGTGTGTGTGTGTGTGTGTGTGTGTGTGTGTGTGTGTGTGTGTAATACACTCCTACTATTCCCCATGCTAGATGCTCCTTTGTGGAACTATTTTTACAGTAATATAAATATGTACACAAATAAAATAGACTACTAAGAAATATTTTTAAAATAATTTGCAATAAATTCATGTATTTTAATTGTAATTTTATTATGCAAAAGAATTACTGCAATATTTATACTGAAATGGAAATATTTTTCTTGGTTCAAAAATTAGTTCAAAATATTTGTAAATAAGTTTCTCTTTTTTTAATATGAAAGTTTTTATTTTAATCATATTATTAATATTGATGTAAAACTAACAAATATTAAAAAAACCAAATATGGCTGCATTTCTACTCCCACTAAATGCTAGTCATTGTTTGTAGCGACAGTTACATCTCATCCTTGTCGCTTCTGGGTGCGGGGAATTCAGGTAATAACGCGCTCCAATAATGCAATGTCCAGACGGATGCTTACGTTAGAATTAATATTGCGTTTATTGTATAAAAAGAATAAAACGATGAATTACACGTCCAAGATGCTAAATGTTTTGGCTCGTTGAATGTATGGAGGGTGTAAAAGTGGTGCAATGATGTTCGTGTGAGCGGTAAAAACCGTGTGACCTCCCGCCACCCTAATTTCGTGCACTATCATGTCCGCACCTATATATGCAACACCTCCATACCGCCACCAGTGGTCAACCAATTACAACACTCCACAATCACCCCAACACAAACCAGGTGAACCAAACCCAAAAGCAACATAAATGGCTCCTACATTGTTCAAACACATCTGACCCAAACAGATCTTAATCTCTTCATCCACTTATTTTAGGACTAAAAAAAAAAAAAAAGAGCACACACAAACACATGACAAGCTATGTTGATGTTTGTCTGTATCATAGAATCATCATGACCCACAAACAACCATGCACACAGGATGCCTCCACTACACAACAATAAACTGTGTGGGTGTGCGCGCGCGTGTGTGTGTGTGTGTGTGTGTGTGTGTGTGTGTGTCAAAAGGTCAGTGCTCACTTGCATGTTTCAACCAACCAATAACCTCAAAAATGGAAATAATCCATTCCACGGTCAAATTCTCGCCATTGAACCGCCTCTGCAGTTATTTAAGTAACATATTTGCGCTTCTAACTATGATAAGTGTAAAAAGAAGTTCGGCAATGTAATATTCAAATGCTGAAACAATAAAACACACCAATTTATACTCCACTACAAATGAGTAGTGTCGGGGTGTCACAAGATGTCAACATTAAAACGTGAGAACATTTTCTCATTCAGAAAAAAAAATCTCTTGTGGGCACTAGGCCTGGGACAATAATTAATCACACAATAAATGAAAATGAACTTGATCATTTCAACATACTGTACTGCCATGGTCATGCGTGTCTGTTGTCCTCGTCTCCCGCCTCCAAACAGGAAGAGGAGTTCACTCTGTGCATTGGTTTCAGCACCTTGGCGCGTTTGTTCCATGTAACAACGGCATGAACGGAGTAAGCCCTTTTTGTCAGTCATACAGTCTTTGTCTCAGTGGGTGGAGGCGGGTCCAGTAGCATACACACAGAGGGCTGAAGAGTGTCACATAGTAGAAAATTAGTAGCAATATAGTCATGTTTTTAAAAATATTTTTCATTGTACTTTTGACAGTAATGTTGAAATATTGCCTTATCTCATTGTCGCAGGCACAATCTCACGTATCATCGCGTGAATTGAGTATCTTGTGACACCCCTAGTGTTTTCTCCCCATGGTAACTGCTAGCTAGCAAAACAGCTAGCTAGCTAAAACAGTTGTCTACACAGCTTACACTGTTGAGGCAATATTTTAATTGCATCTTAAATTCTCAACTGCCATAAAAGTTTAAAAAGAAATGAACCACTAAAGTATTAAGACATTCAACACACCGAATTCCAAATTTCACATCCTCCACTGGAGCTCATCCTGTCGCCTGCCTTTGTCTTCCCAATAAAGCAAAATAGCGCTCACACGTTCCCTCGAGTTGAAATAACTAGGCGTTTACACGCCGCGATGCGGTTCGAGGCACACGCTTCCGCAGCAGCGTGAGCCCACGTGTCAAACCACTTCCTGGAGTGGAGCCACTCACTGACGATGCATGTATCTATTTTCCTAATCCCCGCCCGCTCTCTTGTGTTTTCCTGCACTCTAGCACCACTCCACGTGTTTTAGTTAGCTTTCCTCCAAGTGGAGCCATCACTGATGGAAATGATTAAGAATATTGCAGTGTAATTCTAGACCCCCAACCCTTGGGTTTACTCCTAAAAATAGAGGCGGATGTATGAGATCCAATAAGTAGAACACAGCAGTAACTTCTCATTATGTTGATGAGGGACATTATATGTGGTGCCAGCTTGCGGTTTTCACTGGTTTACTCATTTTAGAGACATCCTGTTTCTGCATAAACGCATCCATACGCTACATTTGGACCTCTATTTAAACACCCTCATTAATACAAAGCAGTTTATAATGACATTTGACATTTATTTATCATGGGGGAAAAAATGACGCGTGCCAGTTACTGACACATTGTTGTTTTAATGAGGAATACCATAATCCGTATATATGCATAATAAATACATTCGGAAACCACTACGTAACTTTGTGACCCAACAAGCCAGCTTCACAAACTCTACCTGTATTGAAAGCTAAAAAACTACAGATGTCATCGGCATGCCCCTTGAGTTTCTAACGAAACACCAAACAATCAGTCAGATAAAAACATCAAAGCCACAGCAGACACTTAATACCTGCTCATCTTACCTTTGACGTCGTCACGTGAAACGTCCACTGTAGTATTGGATTTCCCACGCAGAATTACAAAGTGTTATTCCAGAAAGATCTCCCAAGAGTTTCCGGGTGGATAGATGCTGTAGTTTCAGTCAAAGCGCAGCTAATCTTGTAATTATTTAGCGCGGAGTTAGGGTTTAACACTATTCAATCCTCCATATAACACAGGTGCAGGACTTGTACTTAGTTAAAAGAGTGTTTCTGGGTCGACCGAACTGATTGAATATCATCGTCTCTGATTGGTCAACCGCTCGATCTGACCAATGAGCTTTAGCAATGGAAACCTGCACGTAATATTCGTATGATACAATAGATGGCTTAAAATACATAGAGGTCTAACCCTACTAAACCAAATTAAGTGCTGTACTGAAGTAGTACCGTATTTTCCGGACTACAAATCGCACTTTTCCCATGGTTTGGCTGGTCCACCGATTTATATGGTTTTTCCACACTGGCAGCCACGAGAGGGCGCTCTATAGGCTTGTGTGCCTGTATCTGCTACTGCTATCACTCCTGTACCACTGAAAATTTACAATGTAAACATCAACGTATAAAGACAACCGACAAAGAATACAAGTGCCCCCCAAAAGAAACTTTACTTGCAGTTTACAAGCTGCAAGTAAACTAGCTATGTTATGTTGTTTAGGCTATAATTATCTGTTAGTTACATTAACATACTACCTATTCACATTACACTAACAGACGCCTATTGTTCACCATTTTATTGTTATTACTATAACTTGCCTTTCAAGATGAAATAAATTTCCCCCCAAACATGCGACTTATAGTCCAGTGGGACTTATGTTTTTTTCTTCTTTATTGTGCATTTTAGGTTGGTGCGACTTATACTCCGGAGCGACTTACAGTCCAGAAAATACGGTCATAGTCGTAGTAGTAGTAGTCAATTAAGAACATATACAGCATAATATAAACAATTCAGTATACAGTACCAGTCAGAAGTTTGGACACACTTGGTCATGCAAAGGACTTTAATCAAAAGTGTTTTTTTTTTAATGAGGGGAGTGACAGACACCTTGCCCTGAATTAGTGAACTGGTGACATTGATGTGCAGCTACTCTCATGAAAAGACAGCCATGTGATTATCTCCGAGTCTCATGATGGTCTTCACACTTGTTTTCAACTTTTAGTCGACAAGCTCCACTACTCCTGCTACAAAGTGTTGACCTACTTCACGCCACATTCTGCCAAATTGGTACTGTTAAATAAGCTCACGCAGACTGCCTGTCCTCTGCAGAACAGAATCACCTGCAATGCAACTCCTGAGTCACTGATTTTCTTTTGTTTTTGTTTTTGGAAGAACTGCCAACGTTAGATAATAGATTCCAAATGATTGTTGGCTGTTAGAGGGATGGGGGAGGAAGAAGAGATTCTGACCTTCGGCTGGCCCCACACTCACATGCTTTACCACAGATTGAGAGCACGAACTGCAACAAGTGATGACTTTGCATCCAATACAGAACAGTCATTCAAGACATTGTTGAATAGGTTTTAATAAAAAGAAACATGCAAGCCTGCAATGGAATGGAAAAAGGGGTGGAAATTTTGTTTGCTCGCAACTATGCTAATGCTAAAGCTAGTTGAGGCATCTTGCAAGATTAACAAATACAACATTTCTGGCGAGTTAGCTAGATATATTTTATCCATCTTTCCACTTAGCTATTTATCTGTCTATCAACCTACATAACAATAGGTTACACAGCATTCAAAGTTGCACACAGTGACTTCCTGTTCAGTGCAAAATAAGCTTTAAGACGACAGTATTAACCTGGGTTCTACAGCTATTTATTTTTTATGGTTAAATGAGCTGATCTCGTCCGTACAAATGACAATAACACCCAGCCGGACTGCTTGATAACGTGAACAATGAGGAGGACACAAGCAGATTTAAGGTTGACCTTTTCATTGAAACAGCCAAGCCATCTATGGATAAATGAAAAATGCGCACTGACCATTAAAAGGACGCCAAACTTCACATATTAAGCCACACTCTAAACGCATCCAGCTGCCTCCATCCCCCAAATGACTATAATTCTGGACAAGATGGTCATTTCAGAGGCAGACAGGGCACACACAGATTATAACTCTGGTGAAAAGTTGTAAAAAGGCTGCGGTCTTCACGGTCAGTTGTCATATTCATAATGACAGCATCTCTTCTATTTCTATCAGTGGTGGAATCACCACGCTCAGCCGTGTTATTATCATGCTCGTTTCATATGCAGCTCCAACTTTGATTCTGCTGCTTCCGTGTTTTATATATGGCTTAACATCCGCAGCTTCTAGTGCTTGGCTTTCAATTCAAAAAAAAAAAAGTTTGACACACTACAAGTGACAAAAAAAATACACCGCAACACTTGCTGATGTGTCTTATGCTCATCATTTTTCTGTCAAAAATAGCGCGTTTACGGCAGTAACTCATTACGTTAAAATAGTTTGCGTAATTAATGCACGCGCACCATGTCAAGCCACCCCCTTCTGTTGGGACGGCACACAGAGAGTCTGACGCTCTTATATAACTTTATTCCGACCTGAATACATCAACAGCAGTGCAATTCCAACACCATATATGTATCTTCAACTCACAAGCACATCTCTAGTCCTCCTCGGAACGCCACTTTCTCATTGTCACATGCATTCATCACAACAACATCGTTATGTAGTGTGTATGTGAGGCCTAATTAAACAGAGCAAGCGGATATTCTTATCACCGACTATTGTAACTCATACTGCGGAAGAACATTTTTCTGCATTTGAGTATGCTCGGAAATCCCAGAAAATACATCTACACTCCAAAAAAATTCTGTGATGTCTTTGAACGCAACCCATCATGGCTCATAATAAGACGGTTGAAGTGTGATTCAAATGTTCTGCTACTAACAGACTGGTGTTTTAGATTTTCACACATGTACTGTATACTAACTTTTAGCATGATTGCGATTTTCAGTTCGTTTGGAGCGGTTTAATAGATGCAAATATATAAAACTGTGTCCTCTCATTGATCTTTTTCTTCAGAAAATACAGTAAAAAGGGCATATTTCACCCATAGTTGCAAATGGTGATTAATCATGATTAATTCATTTGTAAACTTTGATTAATTTGATTTAAAAAATGTAAGCATTTGACAGCCCTATAAAAATATATACAATTAATAATATATATATATTTTGGGTGGGTACAACATTGAGTTAGGATAAGAATGAGCATTCATCCCTTTGAAATGATAGCAAAATAAAGGGTTTTAGTGACAGACTAAAAATTAATCATGGTTTTGGAAATGTTTCAATATAATTTAGCAACTACCTACCAAGAAAACCGGCTCAGAATTATGGTAAAATCAAGGTGTTTTAATATCAAAATCAAAATAAAATGCAAAATACATTTTTAGTGCAGCATACGTGTGAAAGATTTGATGATTTTTTTTACCTGCTTTAATGGAATTTTGTGCTTGAAAGTGGCATTTTCACATACTACATATGAAGAAAACTACACTTCTAATGTACATTGTTGTTATTTAGTATTTAATTATTCATTTTTCTTGAAGTGCATTTTTTGTGGGGGCAAGGGAATTCATTTATATCATGAAAAATATCCTAAACATGCATTATTGGTAAAATGGTGGCAAAATAAAATATAAAATACCCATCCATCCATCTCCTATGCTTATTCTAATTAGGGTCGCGGGGGTATGCCCGAGCCGATCCCAGCTGACTTCGGCGAGAGGCGGGGTACACCCTGGACTGGTCACCAGACAGCCAATCGCAGGGCACATATAGACAAATAAGCATTCATACTCACATTCAATTTAGAGTCACCAATTAACCTAACATGCATGTTTTTGTAAAGTGGGAGAAAACCGGAGTCCCCGGAGAAAACCCACGCACGCACGAGAAGAACATGCAAACTCCACACAGAGATGCCCAAGCCGTGTGGCCAACATGCTAACCACTCGACCGCCGTGTGGCCCAAAAAATAAAATAATGTAATGCAATTTTAGTGAGGCATGCTTGTGAAACATTTGATCTTTCGATTTTCGATTTTCATGGAACAGTGCTGAAAAACTACACTACTTACAGTACATGTACATATTTATTTGATTTATTTATTTCTTACTGTTTTACTTTATAAACTATTAGCATCTGGAAGACCCAAGACTCGCAGGAATTGCTTCAATAACTTTTCCGACCACTTGTTGCTAGGCAGAATTCAGAAGGACTCAATCACAACTGCCCTATAGGCCAATGAAAATAAACGGTGCTGCAAAAATGTGACAACATTTGAATTACGAATATCTGAGCAACCACATGTCCTAGAAATATGAAATTAAATAGGCTCCATGTTGAAAAATAAACTCCGACAACATATCCATTCAATTGATTTTTCCCGCGTGTGTAGCACACAGCGATGCTAATTGTGCACCAATAGCTGACCTCCGTGCATCAAGTTTTAAAGTCAGCTCGGCCATGAGCTCCCCTTCATCCGCTTTACCGTGCTAATTGTTTGAGAAGATGAATGAATAAACAAAAGTCATCCCGAGGGCAACCTTGTCTAAGTGACCTCCTTGTGTGCCACAGCTACGTCATTGATCGGGATTATTCACGCTGCTGATGTTCCGACACAGGCGTGGATCATGAGGCCGAGAAGAAACACGGCTTTGGTGGTGGTGGTGGTGGTGGAGGTTGGGTGGGTAAGGGAGGGGGGGCAAGCGCTCGCATTTTCCTCGTGCAACAGACCCGATGACACGACACATGACATGACAATGATTACATATCTTATCACATATCACAAATTTTTCTGGGAGCGGGGGTGGGGGTGGGGGGTGGGGGGTGGGGGGGGTACGCCTCAAAAATTTCAAACGCTGTCACACATCACAATAAGGATTCATTCAGGCCAATACATTCTTGCAACTTGTTCTCCCCCAAAAGGATAAAGGGAAGACTCCAGCGTCCCGTTACTTTTTTATATTGTTTTCATATTAGTGGTTAACTACTTTTTACACTGAACAAGTAGGAATGTTAAAAATGATATGTGCATTGATGTTTTATTGCTTTTACATCTTAGTATGAAGTGGTTAGTCGTTATTTTTACACCTGCACGGCCATCAAGAATCTTAAAAAGTATAATGATACCTATTTTTCCACTTAAATGACAATTACAAATATTACAAATCAGATGTGCATGAAAATGCATTGCTTTTACACCTTAGTAGTAACAGTGGTTAACCTATTTTTACACTTGTATGACAGTCAACAGTGTTCAAAAGTCAACTGTAACTTCTTTTTCCACTCGAATGACAAGTAAGAATGTCAAAAATCAGACGGAAATTCAGGTTTTACTGCTTTTGCATCTTAGTAATAACAGTGGTTACATTAATTTCACACTTGCAGGACCGTCAAGAACGTTAAAAGTCAAATGTAACTTCTTTTTGTGCTTACTTGACAAATATAAATATTAAAAATGAGATGTGCCTGGCATTTTATTGGTTTTGCAGCGAAGTAACTGTGGTTGACTTATTTTAACCCTTGTAGTACAAGCAAAAATGTTAAAAAGAAAAAATGTAACTTATTTTTCACCTTAAATGACAAGCACAAATTAAATTGAAATTTTATTGCTATTACAGCAAAGTATTAACAGTGGTTAACTAATTTTTACACCCTCAACAATGTTAAAAAGTCAAATGCAACTTCTATTGCCACTTAAATGAGAAGTAAGAATATTAAAAATCAGATCTGCATTGCAGTTCTGTTGCTGTTACAGCCAAATATTAACAGGTTCGCTTATTTTTACACTTGTACGACCGTCAAGAAAGTTAAAAGTCAAATGTAACTTCTTCTTACACTTAGAAACAAATAAGTGCATTAAAAATGAGGTGAGCATTCAAATTGTATTGCTTTTAAATGGTATTATTAACCGTAGTTATTGTGTTTTCACATTTGCATGACAGACAAGAATGTTAAAAAGTCAAATATAACTTCTTTTTTCCACTAAAATGACAAGCAAGAAGCTTAAAAATGAGATGTGATTTGAAGCTTTACTACTTTATTATCTTAGTGATGATAGTGGTTAACTTATTTTTATACACGTACTCAAGAATATTAAAAAGCTTCTTTCTACACTTAAATGACAAGTAAGAATGTTAGGAATGTTACTTAAAACACCACCTGTACAGTTAATAAAGATGTTGAGGGCCACCGTTCGGTCCTGGAACGGATTATCTCCTTTGTTTCCGTTGGGAAAAAATGCATAATGCATTTATGCTAGCCTCCATTCAAGTCATTAACAAGTGCCATAAAAATTAAGAGCGGAAAGTGCAAAGAGCTGACTCCAAATATCACACAGTGGTTAGGGGGAGCCCCCCCCCCGGGGCTCCATCCATCCCTCCACTCCTCCACAAGGCTGCCTTTGTCTATGTGAGGAATCGCCATGGCTACTGGCAGCGAACTGTAAGCCTTTCAACAATTCATCATCTCAGCCTTGAAGAACTGTATAGAAAGCTTTTGCTCACTTTGCCGTCAATCCGCCCCAGCCTGCGAGAGAAAAAAAACAACAAAAAACAACACTTCAGGAATTTCCATCTGGGCTGGGAATTAATTAAAGTCGAATTATGTGGCCGGGGCGATATTAAGACTCTCGGAGACAAATATATAACGACGCCTGCTGTTGGCGAGAGTGAATGTGAACCACTGACACAATAAACAATAATATCACTTATATGACCGCATTTCTTAACAACAATAGAGCCTTGTAGCTGCTATCGAGGAACCTTCACATGACAACATGAGAACATCATATATACGACTACAAATACAAAGTCACAGCCAACCGCAACAGAATGTACTGAGCAGCAAGCATTTTTGGTACAATACATCTCCTCAAGGGACAAACGGGTACGGCATATACATTAGACTTGTTACTGTTCAGTACTATGACACAACACACAACTATTATTGTCTCAATAGCTGGGAACAAAAGTGAGCAGCTAGATAATTGTGGCTTGCATACAGTCAAGGGTAGGGGGTGGTAGTGCTGCTTGAGTGCTGGCGGCACTGGGGAGCTGCGGTTCATTCAGGGAAAACATGAATTCCAACATGTACCATGACATACTGAAAGAGAACAGAGAATTCAACATGTGCAGCTCTGGTGTATTATGGCTTGTGCTAGCTAACACTCACACTAAATATTGACACTTCGGACACATTTATGCTCACTGTGAGGTGTACTCACTGGTGTTAGACAATAGTGGCTTTGTGTTGTCATTTTCCGTGGATAGTAAAGCTATACGTTGGAAACACGGTTAGCTTAAGCATCAGTTAGCGGGTTTTTCGGTTAACGTCAAAAGTTTACACCAAAATTTAGCCTCTATATGTGTACTTTTTCCGGTTAGCGTACAATTTGGTGCGGGTCTTGTTGTGTTATTAATAAAGTGCCTCTGTTTTTAATGTATTTTGATCACAAACTGTCCTTGTTAGCCGCCTATTAGCTTGCTAATACATTGAAACAGGAAGCGGAAGTCAGCTTTGTCGCCCGTCTATGATGTCATTGGTGGTTGGCTCTTTACACCACAAGTATCTGCTTTTCTTTTCATCGGGGATGCAAAATAACCCAAAATGGAGCCAAAGAAAGTTGCAATTAAATAAATAATTTGTAAAAAAACACAAAAGTGGTGTCCGAGTGGCTCTCGGTGCCACATTGCCATCTTTGTCAACAATTACAGTATGTCTTCAATCAAGGTAAAAGTGACGTTAAATGTTCTTTTATCCCTCCCATTCCTCATTTGCATGCACTTTGAATGTAAAACTATAATTACGCAACAACAAAAACATATTCTGTGTTAAAATGTTTGGCTTCCTGGAACGGATTGATTGGATTTACATTATTTCTTTTGGGAGAAATGGATTCTGTCAGCGTCCCTTTCGGTTAGAGTCAGACCTGGGACGGATTAATGACGCTAACCAGGGTTCCGATGCACTGCAATACAAGCTGTACACTGACTACTCTGCAGTATGCCCAAGTTAAATGTCTATAGTCTTGTCCCTGTTTGCTGAAATATGAGGGGGTACAACGAGCCACACCATGTGGTACGCAAGCACAAGCAAATGAGTTCCAATAAAAAGACTAGAGAACACATTGAAGCTTTTCACCCACTTTAAATAAGGGTGAGAGCACATTTCTCACAGGAAAAATAAAAAAATAAATCTCGTTAAATGAATCAGATTACCAAAGAATGTAATGCAATATTGCTAAGAGTGTCAGTCCAAAACCATGACGCAACAACTGCAGCTTTGTCACGAGTCAAAAGGAGGACAATGTGGACACTATCAGCACTGACAAACAGCAACACAATGGCTTCTGTTTTAATAGGCGGACAACCAAGAAGGTCATGACTGCCAAAATGCTCCAATTGTGGAGGGTTTCACCTGCCAGGGGAGCACTCAGGTGATGCAGACAGATGACTGCGAGGGTACCTTCACTTTGAATCGGGACAGAAGAGTGGACGCGAGGGATGTTTTGGGCTATTTATTATCATGGATTTCCATACATGATGCCATCCATTCATTCAGACAATCATACCTTGCATTGGACACATTATCAGGAATGTTAGGCTGGTTTCTGTTGGAAAAAAAAGACACTAGTTTAGAACAACTTGGTGAATTCAAAAAAGGTTATTGTTATAGTGCACAGTGTAGTGACTGGTCACATTAGTTGATGTAATGAAAATGATTATTTAAATAAAAAAATGTATTTGTTCTACATAGTAATCCCTCGTTTGTCGCAGTTAATTCGCGATAAGTGAATTTCCGCCAAGTAAGCTTATAAATTGTACGTTTTTGTAGTTAGAGCGAAGCAAACCTGTTTACGACCTTCTAAATATGGTTTTTAACATCATTAGCGCCCTCTAGACATGATCGAACACCCCTATAGTCACCTTTACGCTCATATTACCCAATACAGCAGACATAATAAGAGACAATAAGCCATTTGGGACATGAATATGACTCATGCCCATCAGTGTTGATATGCGTTCCCTAGGGGAGTTGAGTGAGGGGCGGACAGGAAGTGACGTCGCTTGGTGTGTTTTTATTAGGGATTTTTGTGCGTGCAATAAAAGCCTGTCGTTCCAGCATCAAGTCTCACCAAACATTACAGCAAGATTACTGACACCTGGTGACCAGTGTAGAATACTACATATCATCACCATTTTTGAATGCGTCTTCGGAACACCTTGTATTTGTATTTCAATTCATTTAGTCATTTTTATGCTTGAAAATGCTTCCCTTGGGCAAACAAGTAACATTTGCTTAAATATGCATATGTTTTTACTAATAATAGGTCGCGATCAACCACGAAACTGCACAATTTATTAATTCATATATTTTTGAGAGACTGTGATAAAGTGAAGCTGTGAAATTCAAACCGCAAAGTGGTGAGGGATGACTGTATAATTTTTTTTTTTTCGTGATTGAGTTTTTGTGAAATAACAGCCTCCCTCTAATTATCGCCTATTTCCAATTAACACACTGTCCTCTTTGCAGCTGTAATTACAGCATTTACGGTGTATTACTAGGTAGGTGTTCTTAACGTCACAGCTAGTGAGTGTTACCTTCGCAACCAACCGCGGCCTGGGGACTCCCAGCCAATCGCAAAGCTGATTTCTGGAGTTGCGTAGGGTGGCAGGGTCGCTCTCCCTGAAACCAAGAAAAGCACTTCTAGATTTCTATAATCTATGTAAGAAATAGACAGGAATTTTCAAAGAAATGGAACGTGGCCGTTACCAGTTAGTGTCACTGAGCAGAGTCATGACATCATCCAAAACCTCCGGATCAACGACATCATCGTACGTCAGCAGCATCTCATACATCTGGCTGGCGGTGGTCGTCCTTATCTGTAAAAGAAGCCTTCCGTGATCATTTCTGGGGAGTTAAAAGAATTCCTTTCGATGCTATCTTGTTTCTTGGGGAATTACCACAAGGAAGGAATGGCAGAGCAACATCAACAGCTGGGAGAGGATCTTCTTCCTGACGTCACCCTGGAACTGGATGAGGCCACAGTAGCTGGCAATGAAATAAGTGACACAAGAACGCATGTTATTTTTAATACAAGAAGTACTGCATTCTTCTCAGAATGTGACAGAGACTCACACGCCGACACAGGCGCGGAGCTTGGAGACATCTTTGGATCTCCTGATGCCTTCGCACAGTGCCAGGAGGTCCACGCAGAACTGGTGACTAGCGATGCAAAACAACACATAAACACGCATTTCCACCATATTTGTTATATTGGAAACACAAAAGGTGTTGCAGTGACACTCACTTTTCTTCCGTGGTAAAGATGTCGAAGGAGCCGTTAGACAACAACTGATTTAGCATCTTAAGGAAAGGGAGGGCGATCCTACAAAAATAAACACAAATTAACATTTGATAAAAGATGTCTAGTAGCTTAGCTTTTAAAGTGCCTGTCACTGTAATACAGATTATTAAAAGAAACACTCAGTACATGTACAGCAGGGGTCACCAACCAGCCCCCCACGACCACATGAGGTGCCCGCAGGCCTGCTTTTCATTTAGGTTTTCAGTTAATAATTTGAGAACAATAGAAAGAAATGTACAGTATTCTGAAACATAAAACGTGAGTTGTGGATACCAGCATTTTGTGAATGTTTTGGTAACACAAGCATATTTGTTCTGTTTGGGTTGAAATAAGGTATGAAAATCATTTCTACAAAAATGAGTAGCTGTGGCCATTTTCACTTTCTAAAAGTAGCTCTCACAAGAAAAAACGTTGGTGACCCCTGACATACAGTATTGTAAACTATTTTTTTCCACATGACTGCGCCCCCTAGTGGTTGAGGTTAAAATGCTTTGGAGGACATGCTAGCATACATGTAATACAGATATCCTCCATATTTTATAATCATTATACAAATGGTCAGTGACTTGTGGGCAGTTAGTTGCCCCGCAAAGATGTTTTGCTTGATGGCGTCCATGTTTTTCAACCAACCTTGCTACAATTTAACACAAATGGGGTGTACAAGTCTCTTAGTGATTTGGCACCCTCAACAACACCCTAAAGTACTAAAGGCGCAGTGAGCCGTGTGAGAAATTTCAAGTCCATCTGACTTCTAACAGCGTCACCATGTGGAATATTTGTCAGAAAAATAATAGCACAGGCAACAGAGTAAGGGTGCATGTTTTGGAAAAATTTTCACCCTCATGTGTGAAGCGGTCTAGGGGTAGACGAGCTAGCTTACTCAGTCAGCTAAGGATGGGGCGTACCGGAAAATGACGACACCACTTGCGGAGAATTCCGATGCATGAGCCATGTGTGTGCTTTAATGTTGTCAGCTTGTTGTTGTCCGCAAACGAGCAATCAGCAAATGTAGCCAAAAGATCATAGCTGTTGCATCAGTCTCTGCATTTCTATCCATTTTATTGGATTGTGGCTGTATCAAATAAAGTGTCAATCGGGTGTCCAAATTCAAAGGCAGTTTGAGTTGTAGGGGTTTAAATCTGATAGTGGTGAAAAACGTTTCTGCCCTTATTACTGACTTTCGTGACAATCACCAGGAAGAGTTCATTTCGTACCTGTCGTTGCGGACATTATCCCTAAAGATTTTTAGCAAAGTGTCTCTAAAGTCTTCTAGAGCAGCATGGTCGTCCTGGATCCCTCGCAGGTAGTCAAACATAGACTGGGATGAAGACAGCACCTGGAGAAGAGCGTCAGAAGTCAGCACTAAATTGATACATTTGTTGCCGTGTATGAGCCCACTATAACACCATGAACAGCGACTCTATTGTAGCTTTGTTGTGTGGCTCATGTCCTCTTCTGCACTAAAAAAGTGTGATCAAACAGTAATTTATTGTCCATACCACCACAAACTGCTTGTATAAATACTTACACGCTTGCTGATTAAAAGCTTGTTAAGTAAATCACTTTCATAGGTCTCTGAGCACATCCACATAGGCCCCCGGGAGCTGCGAATGCACGCTTCCTGGAAGACTATTTGATGCTTTAACACAATGTGTGTGCATGTGTGTGTGTGTGTGTGTGTGTGCCTGTGGTGTGAGAATGCTGATGTTGGCCCGTGTATTGATTCAGCCCTGGCTCATTTTACTGGCGACCCTGGGCAAACATATCAATCCTCTGGGCCCCCGAGGACGCATGTGTGGAAAAGCAAGCTTCTTTCCTACTCGTTTGTTAACTCACTCCACTGACACAGGGACTTGATTTTTACTGACCTCATCTGTGCAGCTTTTAACTTGCTTTGGTTATCAGCTCCCAAAAGGCTGAGCGTAGAAAATGAGGGGTGGAGCCCGAAATGAGGTGTTCTCAAGAGACATTACTATGGACACAGGTCAAGAGGCTGGCTTGTGTAGTAATATGGCTCCCTCTGTTGGTCAATTTCTGTTCACGCACACGGGTGTGTAAACAAATTCCTTTGCTGCGCTGACAAAAACAACCTTACTTTAAAGTAGAACAAAGCTGCAAAGTGTATGTAAAACCAGATGGCAGATGGTGATGTGGCCTCTTTATTATTTAGCCAATCAGAAGCATGAAGAAAGTCGTTTTCATTTATCAACGCTCAACATTTCACAACTTTGACATACAGTGGTGTGAGAGTGTTTGCACGCTTCCTGATTTCATTTTTTTCATGTTTATCACACTTGAATGTTTCAGATCTTCAAACAAATTTAAATATTAATTAATGACGCAAGTGAACACAAAATGCAGTTTTTAATTGAAAGTCTTTATTATTAAGGGGGAAAAAAATCCAAACTTTCATGGCACTGTGTGAAAAAGTGATTGCCCTCTAAATCTAATAACTGGTTGGGCCACCCTTAACAGCAACAACTGCAATCAAGCGTTTGTGATAACTTGCAATGAGTCTCTTCCAGCGCTGTCGAGGAATTTTGGCACACTCATCTTTGCAGAATTGTTGTAATTCAGCCACATTGGAGGGTTTTCCAGCATGAAGCGCCTTTTTAAGGTCATGCCACAGCATCTCAATAGGATTCAGGTCAGGACTTTGACTAGGCCACTCCAAAGTCTTCATTTAGTTTTTCTTCAGCCATTCAGAGGTGGACTTGCTGGTGTGTTTTGGATCATTGTCCTGCTCCAGAACCCAAGTTGGTTTCAGCTTGAGTTCACGAACATGAAGGTTCACCACTGTTTCATGTTTTCGCCATTTGTTGATAATGGCTCTTACTGTGGTTCGCTGGAGTCCCAAAGCTGTAGAAATGGCAATCACTTTTTCACACAGGGCCATGTAGGTTGGCATTTCTATCCTCCCTTAATAAAAAAAAGGTTCATTTAAAAACAGCTTTTTTTGTGTTCAGTTGTGTTGACTAATACTCAAATCTTTAGAGCATACTGAAAAAAACAATGGCGTAAAAACTGCTCTGGAAAAGTTTCACGCAGTCCAGAAAGTCATCTACCAGTGGTGGTGGGAAAAAGAAGTTTTAAAAATACTTCAGAGATGCTTGGCACATTAAAAACCAGGATGGAAAAAAATTCTGCGTGAGTCACACCCTTTTCAAAACACAAAGTCTTCTATTAGAGTGTGTGTGAGTGTGTGTGTGTGTGTGTGTGTGTGTGCGTGCGTGCGTGCGAGCCACTTACTGTGGATTGGGTCATGCCACCCACAGACACTGTGAGGCCTAATAGGGTGTGATACTGGTACTCAGGCAGCCCCAACAGCCGGGTGATATGAGGGAAGGCTTGGGATGGGGCGTTCCAGTTCAAGTTGGCTTTGACCTCCCTGAGAGACAAGGCGAGGAGATGGACAGGTGAGCATGACATCACAAACAAGGTGACAGGGGAGGAGAGGAGACGCTCACGGAGGGAAGATGCTCAGCAGCTCCTCTCGGTGGGGGATGTGAGGTACTGCGGGGTCAGAGCAGTGGAGGAGCTGCGTGAAGACGTTGCCGGCGTGCGCTCTGTAGCGGTCAATCTTTTCTGCTGCCTGCCGGGCCAGGCCGCACATCATGCACTTCACCCTGAAAAGAAGCAATTTACAGACATCTTTTCCCGCCTTTGAAACTACTAAACAAAGAAAGACAATGAGGTGTGAATGAACATCTACTCACTGGTCCGGGAGAAGGATCTCTGGAGCAGTTCTGATCACCAGGACAGTCACGTCCTTCAGGCTACTCATGGCTGCCTCCCTCACCCTGTGGAGAATTGAACAGCAAAATAAAGCATTAGTGCAGTACACATTACTGCACGAGAACTCAGCTCAGCAAGGGTCAAGGAATGAACTCTGGGTGTGTATATTGCTTTTTCTTTGGCTTTTTGCAACACTTTGGACACAAATTTCCACTGAGGGCCACATACTGAAAAATGAAAGGATGCAAAGGCCACTTTGATATTTTGTAAATGAAAACAAGTTATAAATACTGTATACTGCTCAAAAAAATAAAGGCAACACTAAAATAAGACATCCTATATGTGAATGAATAAGTATTCTTATTAAATACTTTGTTCTTTACATAGCTGAATGTGTTAGCAACAAAATCACACAATTATTATTATTATTCTTACTATTATTATTATTATTATTGTTGGGGGTGTTTTGCTGTCCACCTGTTGTCTGTTCCATTTACACAACAGCAAGTGAAATTGATTGTCAATCTGTGTTGCTTCCTAAGTGGACAGTTTGATTTCACATCAGTGTGATTGACATTGGGATTGATTAAGTGTTTCATTTATTATTTTGAGCAGTTATTTCAAGAAAAAAAACTGCATCACCTCTTTTTGATGTAGGTGAAGAAGCCCTTGCCCTTTTCCCCCCATGTTTTCTGTTGTTGTTTTATTTATTTATTTAATAATAATAAAAAAAAAATTAAATGTCAACTTTCTTCTTAGATAATCTTTGTAAATTTTATTCCCATAATATTTCGGCTTTATTCTCCTAACATAACTTTTCCCGCAAACTGATTTTCCAAAAATGACAACTTTACTTTTACTTTGTTTTGTTTGTTTCTCATATTATTACAGTTTAAAAACACGTATTTTTTCTTTAACATTTCAACTATACGCTACTAAAATGATGTTATGTTTCCTTATAACATTATGACGTTATTCTTGTAAAATTAGGATATTTTTTGTTAGATTAGAACTTTTTCCTCTTAATATTTTGACTTTATTTTTGTAAAATTAGTGCTGATTTTTCCCACTTTTGCTGTTGTTTATTTAGTTTTCTTTGTAAATTATATTTTTAGAACATTCCACGGGCCGACAAAAAAACACACACTGGACACACCTGTCTTAGTCCAAAAGAAGGAGCAGCATTGAGAAGAGAAGACTACACAGAAGATCGTCGATCACATACAAAACAGTAACATTCAAGCTGTGTCCCAAGTCTTTTGTCACACATAGTTAAGATTGTGTGTTTGTACACATGTAGGACAGCTAGGAATGTTAAAGTACGACTTTAAACGGTTGGCTGTACAGTTAATAAAAGGTTTTCAGATGGCGACAGTGAGACCGTGGAACAGATTTAATTCTATTTCCGTTATTTCCTTTGGGAAAAATTCGAAATCCTAACCAATTAGACTGTAGACTGATTTCATATATCGCCAGTGTATCTATGTATCGAAATAAGAGAGAGAAAGAATTAGCCCATCCCATGTAGAAAGGAGGGACCAAGTGACCAGCCTGGTGGCATTCCTGCTGCAAAGGTAAGCGTTGCCTGAGGCTACTGCTAAGACAATCATCATGCATGTCACGTCTGTGTGTCACTGGGTGGAAGGAAAGAAAGACACTAAAGAAAGGCCTAACGGGGGAGAACATTCTCAAGACCTGAGGCAAATAGAAAGCAATCTGTGTTTTGTGGATATGAATGACTCACCACGCGCCCACGTCGCCCCTACTGTCCATGCTGTAGTCATCCATGCTGTCCAGCAGGACGCTGTACACCTCAGCTATATTGTCCGAGCAGAGAACTGAGGCAGGGGGTCCGCTGGCACAGACGCCCGCCTTTATACACACTCTATATAGGAAGAAAATTCATATAATCACATCATGTTCAAGGGCCATACACCAAAGTCACATGGTAGTACTTTAAGGTTTTGTAGCACCTGTACTATACTGCACTTACAGTAATCCCATATTTACATCAACATATAGAGATAAGCTACAAATACTCATACCCTGCTGTTAAAGTGAATATTTATTGACTGAATGGATAATACCTGACATTTCTGACACAGAAAGTGGCCAAAGTAACAAGTTGTATTAGAAATATTAATTAACACTACTACGAGCAACAATAATATTTACTTGGATTTGTATAGCGCCTTTCGAGGGCCTCAAGGATGCAGTGTATTATTATATTCTATAGTATTATTATTACATTATGTGACCATTGTATCGTTATTTATAATTGTTTCTTTTTTTAAATAACTATTTAGAAAATTATTCATATTCTGGATATTTTCTGAGTGGAATGGAGCCAGGACAAAAAGGCGCGGTCACAGGAGTGAAATACGCGTGAGTGACTTAATAATTTCTTGTGTCCTACTTGTAGGTTGATCATGAAAATTCAAACAAAGGTTTTAACATTTTTGAGTGTTTAAACAAGAGTGAAATGTGAGAAAATGTTATTGCCTGTCTGAGAAAAGTGTATAAAGTGTATGGTGAGGGGTTTTACAGCCTTAAAACATACATAATTGTAAAAAAATGAAGTTGGCTACTTCGCAGATTTCACTTATTGTGGGCTATTTTGGGAACCTATCCCCCGGGATAAATGAGGGAACACTGTATTGAAAAAGGGTAAGATTAACTTTGGAAGTCAAACTTTTTGTCAATAATGTGAAAAAATATAAATAATGGATTCATTTTTATACAGCACTTTTCAAAGCACCCAAAGCACTTCACAATGAAGTCCTTCACTCCTCATCACACACTGGTGGTGGTAAACTATATCTGTAACCATAGCTGCCCTGGGGTAGTCCATGGCTGCCAATTCGCGCCTACGGCCTCTCCACCACCGAGCATTCATTCACATTCATACACCAGCGTGGGCAGCACTGGAGGAAAGGCGGGTGATGTGTCTTGCCCAGTGAGGACTGAACTGCCATTCACAACATAAACATGTTTCAAAAATTTAACAGGCATTACATTAATAAAATGATTATGCTTACTTTTTAAAACTTTAATTCCAATGTATTTTACTGCCTCTAGCATGTCCATTTGTTTATTCTTATCACAAACATACTATTAAGTAAGATTGCACAATTTGCTGTGAAAACCATTATTTAATATTCATTTATTATATTATTGGAAGCAGCATATGAAAAATTATAGACAGTCTAAAACGCAGGCCACTGTAAATGAAAAAAAACCCTGTATTTAAAAATCGAATGTGATAAAATAGGAACTGTGAGGAGTTGGGTATAATTGGGCTGACATGTCATTCAGGTCCTGCAGGTATTGTCAGTCAGGTGTTTGTTTTAGCCTCAGTGAAGCTTGCACACAGCAGAGCAAACAACAGAGGAACACAAGGCGCCTTTTGAGAAATATGCTTTCAAAACAGAAATCAAAATCGAATAAAACAGGAAAAAGCTCACTGAGCCACAGCTCGGACCGCATCCCTCCTGGCCTCTGGGAAACGCCCCTCACTCTGACATGCGGCGTGCATCCACCGAAGACCCTCTAGGATCTTAAGAGACGCATACACCGCACAATAAGCTCACATTGGAACACTGTAATGGTGGGAATGTCAATTATGTGTGTGTGTATGTAATGATGTGTTGACTTTAGGCGCACCTGCTTCAGTTTACCGTGGATCATAAAGCTTGGCAGACAGCCGAGGGCGAGGGCAGAGCCGCAACGGGTTAGCATCTGTTGGCTCTTCAGCTCATCAATGTACTGAGACACGAGGACACCTAAGCACACATACACTTGTAAGGTCACGTTTGTCTGTAACGCTTATTACGCTGCTGCATATGACTGCCTCTGGGCTCATGGGAGTGATTTGAAGCAGAAAAGGGTGAAGGGCAAAGAGTCACGTACATGGAAGGAAAAAAGTACAACACATCCAAAATAATACGTTAGGGAGGGGAAAAAAAATTCTATACAGTATAACAACAAAATATATATATTTAAAAGTAATAACGGGGTAGGAATAAAAGCTGTAATTTAAACCAAAAAAATTGTAATATTAAAAGAATAAATGTGGGTTTTTTTCCAAAAAAATATTATACTTGGAGGAAAAAGTTTTCGTTGGTTGTCTAACTTGATATTAACAGCCCTCAATTGAATGCAGCTGTAAATTATCGACTTTATTCTATGAAGTTTTTTGTCTCAGATTACCACCACTTTATTCACATACGTAAAATTTGTAATTTTCTACAAATATTACAACTTTATTCTTGTGCATGTATTCGTTTTTCTTGCAATATTTTAGCTCTATTTTCATAAAATTTCATTATTATATTTTCATTATTAGAATATTACCAATTTATTGTCATAATATTAGTGTTATTATTTCAAAATATTAAATTTTCATTCTTAAAAAGGCATTTACAGTGTTCCCTCGCTCTATCGCGCTTCACCTTTCGTGGATTCGCAGAATTTGTTTTGTTATGGGCTGAGCCTGGCCCTTTAAGAAGAATTGTATTGTCGGAAGTTGAACGTCTATCTCTCCCCTTTCTCGTCTGTCTGCACCGCCCATTGTTTTCTGCATCCTGATTGGCTGTAGACCATTGTCAATTAATCTCCTTCGTGCCGCCCTGCCGTGTCTCCTGTGTCATCACTAGCTTGCTTGCTAGCTTGTACATGAATCCTCGTCTCGTCTGCAGCAGTATGTTTTAACAAGGATACACAAACGATACAGTACAGCAAAACAGGACAAAAAGGCAAGGTCACACGAGTGAAATATGCGTGAGTGACTTAATCATTTATTGTGTTGATCATTAAAATTAAAACGAAGGTTTTAACTTTTTTGACAGTGTTTAAACAAGAGAGGAATGTGAGAAAATGTTATTGCCTATCTGAGAAAAGTCGAGGAAAAGGCTTCTTGAGACGTCATCTGTACTTCTGTGTAGAAGGTGTCGGACGTTTCGCTCCTCATCCGAAGAGCTTCGTCAGCAAACTAATAAGTGCTGGTAGCTTAGGCCTTAAATACAGTAAGAGTGGGCGGAATTGGTGTGCCAACACCCTCCTCCTATTGGTTCGTTACACTAAGCCTGGGCGGAGCAGTGGTATAATCCTATCCTGTTATTCACACCTACGATAAAAGGGAAGTGTCGCTCCCTGAATTGGGTATGAACGACTCTGATACTGGCTTGTTAGCATCTATTGTTCTGGCTCGGCCCTGCCTTCACCTCATTTGCAAGACTAAGAGCTGTGGGTTTTGGTCTCAGTAACCTGCTGAACACAGGGTCCAAATTGAACCTCAAACCACCATTCCGATTCAATGATGGGTTCTGTTGTTTGACAAAAATAGCTTCCTTTACTCCTCTTTCAAACCATCTGTTTTCTTTGGCCAAAATCTTTACCTCGCTGTCCTGAAAAGAGTGATTGGTAGCTTTCAGGTGTAGATGTACTGCTGATTGAGGACCACTAGCATTGTCCCTGCGATGTTGATAAAGCCTTTTTTGGAGCATTTGCTTAGTTTCCCCAATGTAGTGCTCTTTGCATTCCTCATCTTTACAGTGGATGGAATAGACCACATTGCTCTGTTTCTGGTTTGGAGCCTTGTCTTTAGGATGCACTAATTTTTGTCTCAGGGTATTTACTGGTTTGAAATAGGTAGGAATTTTGTGTTGCCATAAGATCCTCTGGAGTTTTTCGGAGACCCCCGCTACATAAGGGACTACCACTCCTCTCCTTTTTGCTTCTGTGGGCTTTTGGGTTTCTTTCCCTACTCTCTTCTTTTGACATTTGTTAAAAGCCCACCGTGGGTACCCACAGGTTGAGAGCGCTCTCTGGACATGTTGTGTCTCCTTTTTCTTTCCCTCAGCACGAGTTGGTATTTGTTCCGCTCTATGTTGGAGGGTCCTAATAACCCCTAGTTTATGTTGTAGTGGATGGTTTGATTCAAAAAGCAGGTATTGGTCAGTGTGTGTGGCCTTTCTAAAGACCTCTGTAAGTAGCTGTCTGTCCTTTCCTATAATTACCTTGCAGTCTAAGAAGGCTAGTTGGTTTTCTTTAGTGTCCTCGCGAGTAAATTTGATATTGGTGTCCACCGCATTGATGTGATCTGTGAAAGACTGAATTTCTTGTTTTTTGATTATGACAAAGGTGTCATCCACGTATCTAAACCAGTGCCTTGGTTTTGTCCCTGAGAAGGATGTGAGAGCCTGTTTCTCCATCTCTTCCATGTACAGATTCGCCACTATGGGTGAGACTGGTGAGCCCATAGCACAACCATGAATTTGTCTGTAGAATTTCCCTCTAAACTGAAAATATGTGGTGTTAAGGCAAATTTCCAGTAATTGGCAGATGTGGTCAGCACTAAGTTTTGTTCTCCGATGCAGAGTTGAGTCCTCGAGCAGTCTCTTCCTCACCACCGAGACTGCTGCTGAGGTGGGGACAGATGTGAAAAGTGAAGTCACATCATAAGACACCAAAGTTTCCTCTGGCTCCAATCTGAGGTCTTTGATGCTCGCCACAAACCCTTTTGTGTTCTCTATATGATGATCAGTGTTGCCTACCAATGGGGATAAGACTGTTTTTTTACATATTTCGCTACATTGTACGTGATAGAGTCAATGCTACAGACAATGGGTCTGAGGGGAAACCCTTCCTTGTGGATTTCAATCAGCAGTACATCTACACCTGAAAGCTACCAATCACTCTTTTCAGGACAGCGAGGTAAAGATTTTGGCCAAAGAAAACAGATGGTTTGAAAGAGGAGTAAAGGAAGCTATTTTTGTCAAACAACAGAACCCATCATTGAATCGGAATGGTGGTTTGAGGTTCAATTTGGACCCTGTGTTCAGCAGGTTACTGAGACCAAAACCCACAGCTCTTAGTCTTGCAAATGAGGTGAAGGCAGGGCCGAGCCAGAACAATAGATGCTAACAAGCCAGTATCAGAGTCGTTCATACCCAATTCAGGGAGCGACACTTCCCTTTTATCGTAGGTGTGAATAACAGGATAGGATTATACCACTGCTCCGCCCAGGCTTAGTGTAACGAACCAATAGGAGGAGGGTGTTGGCACACCAATTCCGCCCACTCTTACTGTATTTAAGGCCTAAGCTACCAGCACTTATTAGTTTGCTGACGAAGCTCTTCGGATGAGGAGCGAAACGTCCGACACCTTCTACACAGAAGTACAGATGACGTCTCAAGAAGCCTTTTCCTCGATGGACAACTCCTGTACGACTGAGAGCCTACACAGACGTATCTGAGAAAAGTGTATAAAGTGTATGGTGAGGGGTTTTACAGCCTTAAAACATACAATAATTTAAAAAAATGAAGTTGGCAACTTCGCGGATTTCACTTATTGTGGGCTATTTTGGGAACCTATCCCCCGCGATGAACGAGGGAACACTGTACATTACTTAGGTGAATATATTGTTGTGTTAGCCTCACTTCTTACCCTGAAACCAAAGTGATGGCTTTTTTTCTCTAAAAAATAAAGGCAAAATAAAGACACAACAGTAGTAAGGTAAAAGAAACACACTCTGCTTCTCTGAGTCAGCCTGGCCGGGCTGGGCCTGGTAGTACTCCTCACACAAGGCCGTCAAGGCACACACCACAGCAGCCTGTAGACACACAAAAGCCACATCAGTAAATGAAAGTGTCACACTATTGCTCCACATCAGACATTACCATGATGCCATCCTTGGCGCCGCTAGAGACCAAATGCAGAGTCTTGATGGTGTCATCAATAAGCCACTGCCAGCCGGCTAAAAGCCAATACACGTGGTCAGTGACACATACATACAAGCCACTATTTGAACAAAATAACTTACTGATTACTGGGTCGGTCTTGAAGGGCATTTTGGCCAGGGAAAGCTTTTCAATAAGTCTGCACACTAAAAAAAAAGTATTATTCATATTAGCTTCTGGTGATGGTCCATTTTTTGTTGTTTTTTTAAGAATCACTTACTCGCTAGTCTCATCAGCTCTCCACCATATCCCCTACACAACATGAGAAAAACAGTATTTATTATGTTTTCTTACCATACAGTCATCAGAATGTTTCATTTTTTTTCACCCTACCTGTACTGTTTCCTGTCTTGTAGCTGAAAGTAGGTCAACATGTGGTATTTAACAAAAATGAGTTATTGACCCACTAATGTGCAGCATGCTTTACCTTCTGATGAACGTCTTTCAATGCCTCCACACATTCTGAAGGAATTATGTCCACTACAGTCCTAAAATGCATGTTTAGGAATTGATTTTGCTTTAAAGCCATGCATGTGTGCGTAGTATCTTATTAAACATCTACCTGCTGGTATGCTGGCCCAGTTTGGAGAGCGCATGTGTGACCTCAGCGCACGCCAAGATGGCTCCATGGCGACCGTGAAGATCAGGAGCCACTGCCATGCGCAACAGCTGCGGCAGAACTGCAACCAAACAGGACAGAAAGTGCAATCTGTTCAACAATTGCAGTGTTCAGTCAAAAATGTGTGTGCTGAGGAATTTGACCTTCAAGGGAACGGGTATGGTGACATTGCTTACCTGACATCGCCATGTAATCAGGGGCTTGAGTAGTCAAGTTGTGGAGGGCTTTGGATGCAAGCTCCCGAATGGCACTAAAAAAAAAACACATAAAAATCCATCCATCCATCCATCCATCTTCTATATCACTTGTCCTCATTAGGGTCACGAGTGAGCTGGAGCCTATCCCAGCTGAGTTTGGGCGAGAGGCGGGGTATCTGGACTAGTCGCCAGCTAATCACAAGGCAGATATAAAGTGGTGTGAAAAAGCGTTTTTGTTTTTTGCATGTTTGTCACACTTAAAAGGGATAGTTAGGATATTTTGACATGCAGTTGTATGACATCCCCATCAGCAGCATATGTCTTACCGCCACCAATTGGTCCAGAGTCCAGTTCTGGTCGGAGAGCCGTGACGAGGGATAGAGTTCCGCTTAGTTGCTGGGTCATTTAAGTAAAGAGTTTGGCTTCTCAAAACAATATACATTCAAAAGAGTAATATATTTGCATCACAAAAATGCCCCCTTGAAAAAAAATCAGACCTTACAAGTCGCTCTCAGTTATATTTTTCTCCCACCGTATCCCTGTGCATTCATGTGTATGTGTTGAAGACGCTCGCATCTTCTTCCGCTGTGGAACACATACGTAAACAAGATGGCTGCGGCGCTCTGTCACGGAAGAAGAGCGGCATTACCGCAAGCGTCTTCATCAAATACACATGAATGCACAGAATGCACAGCCGACAGTGCACAGGGACAAATATAACTCTGAGCGTTTTGTGAGATCTCTTTTGAACGCATATTGTTATGAGCAGCCAAACTGCTCAGAACTTTTTCACTTTTTCACACACGGCCATTGAGGTTTGGATTTTTTTTCCTCCCATAATAATAAAAAGTTTCATTTAAAAACTGCATTTTGTGTTCATTTGTGTTGTCATTGACTAATATTTAAATTTATTTGATGATCTGAAACGTTTAAGTATGACAAACGTGCAAAAAAATAAGAAATCAGGAAGTGTGTGGAACACTTTTTCCACACCACTGTCGATTCACACTCAAATCCAATTTACAGTGTCCAATCAACCTAACATGCATATTTTTGGAATGTAGGAGGACGCCACACACTTACCTATCCCAGTGGTTGATCTTGATGGCTACTAAGTGATCAATCATGGCTTTGGTGTATTCTGGAAAACTGGCGATGTAAACACTCAGAAAAGAAACAGAAAAACAAGAATTAAACAAGAAAACATAAAAACACGCAAATTGGACTCTTTTCTTTTATGCAAAAATTGACTTTTTTGATGATGTTTTAACGGTAGTATGTGTCCCCAGAGAGTGTTTATGAGCACCACGCGTGGGAAAAATCAATCATATTTCTCATTTGTCTGCTCTACTTTTGGGAGAAGAGGCACGTTGGAAGTTCATGAAGGAAAAAAACTCTAGCTGGATGAGCCTGCACCGTAAATTTTTTTTAAAAAAGGCTTTGCGACACATCTTAAAAATAAACCCAAGTGTGTCAGTCAGCTACAGACGGGGGAGCTGTAGGTTTGACCATTTTGTTTTCTGTGACAGAGTGATTCCGTGTTGAAACTGCACTGCATCGCATCATATTACAAGAACGTAGTGTTGAGCCTGAAACACAGTAAATGAAGTACCGTTGTTTGATCACTGTAAATATTTTTGTCAATACTTTGTACATTTTTGTACACTTTTTCCACTGCCCTGCACTAAGTGGAGAGCACAATAAACTTTTGGGAGTCTGTCATTGTTTTTCGTCACTGTATGAGGGGCTTGCAGAAGAACCCCATGACATTTTCAAATAGGCTAACCTAGCATTATGTTGCTGTTAACTGTAATGTTAGCACTGCCGCTAACACCGCTCTGCTAGTGTTGCTAATATTTGTGTCCCCCTGTGCCACTCCTTAATATTACGTTGATGTATGGTATATATATGGCATCTATTACATTGGACAAGTGCACAGTTACAGTGTACAGTCGTTCCTCGCCGCTTCGCGCTTTGAATTAATAATTAATAAATCATGTGGTTTCGTGTTTGAATGCAGCTTATTACTGGGAAAAAAATATGCATATTTAAGCAAATGTTGCATTTTTTGCCTAAATTAATCATTTTCAAGCATAAAAATGGCTAAATGAACTAAAATACAACTATAAGGCATTCAGAAGACGCATTTAAAGATGCTGTGAATGATATGTAGTATTCTATACTGGTCACTAGGTGTCAGTGATGTTACTGTAACGTTTGGTGAAGCACACAAGGACCAAACTTGATCGCCGGAAAATTTTCTATTTTTTATTGCAGGTTTGAATGATTTCACAACAGGAAACACGGGCTACTGCTGCGGCTTTAGCCCATGCCAAACTGAAGCTCAACTCTGAACCCCGACGTCCCTTCCTGTCTGCCCGTCCCCTAACATATTTATAGCAAAACACACGAGCACAAGTCTTAAATGGCTTATTTACTCTTATTATGTCTACTATATTGGGTAATACGAGTACAATGCTGACTATAGGGGTGTTACTTTATGTCTAGAGGGCCCTAATAATGTTACAAGCCGTATTTTGAAGGTCGTAAACAGGCTTTCTGTGCTTTAACTACAAAAATATTAAATTTTTAAATAAGGAATCCTACTTTGCGGAAATTAACTTATCACAGTCGGGTGACAAGTCTGGAACCAATTAACCGTGATAAACAACTTTATTTGTAAAAAAGCAGATACGTGTCGGGGCATTATAAGCCTGTGTATTTTATTGTTATGATTACTGGTGGTATTTTCCTACCTGATGTTCAGATAGCAGTTGTTGCGGTTCCCCACAGCATGATAGTCAGCTGTAGTTGCAATGTCAATACCATGTGGAAATGTACCCTATTGATTGACAAACAGACAAGCCAATTCATCACAAGAAACCGGACTTCATACTTGGAGAGTGACTTAGAAGCCAAGAGCTATTAGGAAATGTAGTTTGTCGCTGTGCTGAAGCTGTACTGGAAGGCTATTCTAGCTTCAAATGCTTTCGCAAGCCCTGCAAGTTAGAGCAGGGAGTACTAGATACTATTAATATACTAAAAATACGTCACAGTAAAATGATATGATACAGTAGTGTGATCACAGACCTGTCTGCCAACGTTCTCCTGGAAAGCAGCCTGGGACCGGAAGTGAGACAAAATAAAAAATAAAATTCTGTAGGAAGTCAAATGAAGTAGAAGTGATACAGCACGTCCAACACTTACAGAGGCAGCTCTACGGCAGCTGACATCTCGATCAAAAACCGTTGCGATCAGCAAAGAGCTGCAGAGAAGAGAGGGACAATATAATGTGATCCACTAAAATAGATTCTAGAACAAAGTCGAGTGGTACAAGCGGTTTAGCGGGATTACGCAAAAACTATCCACAAAACTTTGCAAGAAATATAAGAGAAACCAATACATTTTGGTGAAAATCTGAATAAAATGCCAATAGAACATTTTATTTGGGTCGTTTCAGTTCCCATGGTCCCATTGGCCAACAGTATTTTTCCAAGTATTTGTCCACGAAATACCAAGTATTCTATTCTGTAACAAAAATATGGACAAAAAAACACTCCCACGTTTATTTTACTTGATTCTGTTCATGATGTTTATTTTTTTTTCATGCCATTTGAGTGGCGATGAAACACTCCATCTTACATTACAGCATCCTTTGTGAACCAGGAAGTGGCCTGCCAACAAACATAATTATCTCTTTGGAATAATCTACCTACCCTAATATGGCAACTGATGCAGCGACAAAGCTCCCTGATTAGCATGAAGCTATCACAATTATCACAACACCGCACCCCTCTCTCTTGTACGACTACAATGTGTCTTTGGGACCAGGGTGTGATGAATAACATCATGTGACAGCCTGAGATAAACTACTTTCTGGCCTCGTTTGCTCTTTGCAAACAGCAAGTTTCAAGCCTGGAGCTGGACAGCTTGGCCTTCCCGACTGCCCTAGCCTGGAGGACTGAAAATAAAAGCAGTCCTGATTGCACTCCTTTGTTGGTTTGTTCACTGTGCTTAAACACATATCAATGAGTTATCTTACATCAGGTCTGTGAGAAAAGATCGTTCCCACAGAACCACTTCCCTTGAATGTCATCAGGTTGAACGGTGCAGGAACCAACTTGTCATCTCACCGCTGCCAAGCAGTGACCGAAACCTACTGCAATAGGCGAAACCTGGCAATCCTGTAGACAAGGGCAAAGGGAGGGTGTCGTCGCCGTGACACTAGGGGATCAAACTGACGTTGCAGAGCTGGTCTGCACAGTCACGGGCCGCACGTTGCTACACGCACCGCTGTCGAGTCACTCTTGAGAAAAAGACTGACTCAACAGTGTGGCGTCATTTTGCAGCTCAGCTCCGTGCCAGTTGAAGATTATATGTAATCATTATCGCACAATGAGCCGCGATAAATGACAACGTTACATTTATTGCCATGGCAACTGCATACGATATGATTTGTCTTCATTAGTCTTACCTGGCAATTTGATTGACAAACGGCTTGAGCTCTTTGGGATCATACGCCCTGGCGAAGGACCAGCACACATAGCAGGCGGCGTCGCGGACATTGGAGCCGATGCTGCACGCACCCCTCTTTTCATCGTAGGTCAGGGACTTGATGATGAGTGGCACAACTGAAAGACAAACTAATTCATCAGTAGAATTCCTACAGTAACTCAAACCTTGTGCTGATTCCGCATTTCAGCATTTTTATTGCTGTATACAGTATGTTCTCAAGTGACAATTGCATAAAAAGTAAACATATAATTTTGAGTAGTCAGTGTGCAGCTTGTATATTACAATAACAATATAGTACACAGGCACATCAATCAAAGTGATTAGCGTGCAAGATATTTGATTTCAGGAGCAAGTTTTTTCTTAATTGGAAATCACACAGGCGTCTCCCAGAAGACAATAAGACAATGTACAAGAGGCATCATTGTGAAAAAAATATTCTCAGCTTTTAATTACATTTGAAAGTAAAAGTGTCAATTATTCATACCCTTGCAAATTGTCACAGTCCATGGGAAAATCCTAAGTTATATACCATTTCAAACAGTCCATGCTTTACTAAAGCATCCTAATTACCTTGATTCATCGGGAACCACTGTTTTAATCAACTCCACAGTTGAAAAACAGCAGGTCTCTGCAGTTGGTTTGTGGACAGTCATGGCTAAGACAAAGTAGCTTGGTGGGGACCTGCGGCTGCTCACAAGTCATGAAAGGGCTATAAGAACATATCTAAATGTTTTCAAGTTCCAGTACTACAGTGCAAAGTATTATTTAAAAAAAATGCAAGACATTCCACACTGTGGAAATCTCAGAGGATGTGGTTGAAAGTCAAAAGTGACAAGTGTGCTGGCCAGGAGGATAGTGAAAGAGGTGAAAAAGAATACAAGGATCTCCACCTAGGCCATCCTAATGAATCTGGGCTCTGCCGGTGGCAACATCTCAAGACAGACAGTCCAATAGACACGACACACCCCTGGTAGCCATGGCCGCAGCCCAAGGAGAAGGAGACTTCTGGTGTTCTGTTTTATTGTGAGACAATGTCCACAATGATGCATCCTTCATTTGCCGTAAAAATTGAGAAGCCTTCAACCCTAAGAACACCATCCAAACTGTCAAACATGGACGTGGGAACCTAATGCTTTGGTGGTGTTTTTCATCCAGTGGGCCAGGTAACCTAATCACAGCAAACAGCGCCATGAAAAATCAGGTTCTCAATAACAAAATCAGGCAGTCTGCAGAGAAACCCCAAAACACACAACAAAAGTGGCGAAGAAATAGTTAGCGGGCAAAAACAACACGTTTTGCAGTGGTCCAGTAAGAGTCCTTACAAATGAATGGGCAAAAATAGCAGTGAGACATACAAAAAGCTGGTTCCCATTTAGAGGGAGTGTTTACTGTAAAAACCAATAAAGGCTTTCCTACTGATTATTGAGCGTATGAATCATTCTGGAAATGCCACTTTTTGTTCAAATGTAAATAAAAGCAGAGAAATATTTTTTCCCCACAATGATGCCTCTGGTACATCGCTGCTTGAATAAAGGTAACATTAAGTCAAAATTTGCCGGGGGGATGAATAATTTCGGGCTTGACTGTAGAATTATATAAACTTTTCAAAAATATTCTAATTTATTGAGATGCCGAATTACTATCGACTGAAAATGAGTCAACACGCAACCATTACTCTCACAGCTGTCCACACAAATGAGTAGCAAGAGATTGTGTCTTCCCTGCAATCAAGCGTGGTGGTGGTAGCTTCATGGCCTCAGGCCGCACGAGTGCTGCCAGCACTGGGGAGCTACGGTTCATTGCGGGGAAACGTGACTTCCAACATGTCCTGTGACATTGTGAAGCAGAGCATGATCCCCCTTCCTTGGAAAACTGCGCCGAATGGCAGTTTTCCAACATGATAAAGAGGAAGCTGAAAGCGACTGGGTGGTCAAGTAAGTCGCCTTCAGACCTGAACCCAATTGAACACCTAAATGGAAAGTGGAGGACTGCAAGGGAACATCCACCGGGTCCAGAAGTGATGTCAGCATGGAAGAGTGGAAGAGGATTCTAGTAACACCTGTACAAGCTGTGCAGCTCTGATCAATTGGATGCCCAAGAGGATTAAGGCAGTGCTCCCTCTAAATATTGACACTTTTTTTTGACACAATTTGGACATGTTCACTAGACAATAATGGCTGTATTTTGAGTCATTTTCAATAAATACTAAATCTATACTGCTATACAAGCTGTACACAGACTACTCTAGACTAAATTGTCACCGACACTTGTGTCTCCTCCTGATCAACTCTTGTAACCACATTTAAATATTTTGCGGCTGCGGCGACAACACGGAAACTGCAGTCCGCTAAAAGACACAACTTGACCCGAAACAAGACTGGATAACAGAAGGCGCCCACCTCGGCGCATCATGCAAATCGTGGCTTCAGGCTTGACTAATATCAGGAACATTGATGTTGCCCGAGGGCCCTGCTGTTTGGGCCGAGGCCACACCCACTGAGTGAGACAACACTTCAGAAAGAGGAACTCACCACACAACTAATATCAATACACATGCTGGATCGCAGACATCCACACACAAACACACACACACAAGTCACAGCAGAAGGAACTATTTAGACCAGACTGAGGAGCTGTTCGTCTGATACGACCTCAAGTTTCATCTGGAGCAGGTAAAAGCTATTTTAAAATGTCACAAAAAAGCTACATTATGTTACATGTTAGAATATTTGGTCACTTTTTTGCCACTGGTGATGATTGTGCTCGCTGATATTTGTGTGTGTATCATTCCACTAGCATGGAAGATTAATTTAAACTGTTTTAATAGCAGTATAAATATACTGCAAACATCCTACATAAAAAAAACTATTTTACAGCTAATTGGAGTTCTTAGTGAGGGAGTGGCAGAAACTTGAGGGACAACTTCTTGCGACAGCTCATGACAAGCAGGTTTCTCCATGAGGCACCATGCGCCACAGGTTTAGGTGATGTTTCATTTCTACAGAACAGCCAAAAGGTGACATATTTATTTGTACCCATCCAGGTACAGATTTGTACAGCGTAGTGAAGCTTTTCCTCGATTGTTTTAGCCAGCGCCAGGTGAGCTCATCATTGGTGCATCCCGCAGGTGTAGTCATGCGAAGCAGGTGTCTGCCGGATCCCACACAGGAGGCAGTGAGTTTGGGAAAGTAGCAAGTTAGAGCACGCCCTCCGCACGTCTCTGTCAGTAAGTCAAACCGACACCTGTGACTTAGCCGCGCCGGGATGAGCGATATCTGAATCGGTGTGCAGGTGAACAATTGTGGGCACAAGGGGGAGGCCTTTTACGCACACGCCAATTAACTAAAACCACAAGAAAACCGAGTGCACCTATGCAAAGCTACGGCTTGCATACTTATTTGCATAGGTTTTGCATATTCATCCCTGTCTTGTTTGGTCTCCAACCAGTTTGCAGGATCAGTTGTAAAAATATATTAGCCTCAGGGTGCAGTGTTTTGGGCAGCTAGAGATTTTGCACTAGTATTTGCAAAAACAAATATTGTCCCAATGTGTTGTGGTCTTTCATTAAGCACGACTATTTGCAAAAGTATGACCAGGGGAAACACACCAGTGTTTAAAAATAATAATGTCACGCTACGTATGACAGTTTGGACTCTTGATTTGATTTTCTGTCCTAGTTAGAATTATATTCCTTATTAGCATCTTCCCTTGTGTGTTGCCCCATACTGTACATCCTTGGGCATCTGAATGTGTGCTAGGTAGCTTTAATCACTCACATATACACACCCTTATATATTTTTTAAGCCAGAAGAAAATGTTCCCTTGACGGTCACCGTATGCTTCATCTTTACTCTTTGAGGGAGCTACAACTGCACTTGTTTGCTATTGGTATTTAGGTTGAGCTGAGACGTTAGATAGTTGCCAGTTCATGTGCTTTCTGCTTAAACTTGTATTCTGTTTTGGTTTGGATGGCCGCCGTTAAGCAACATGTTGCAGGGGCACAGGCGGGATTAAGCAACTAGTTGGTTATAAGTCACTGACCATTTGTTTAATGATTAGAAAACGTTGAGGATATCTGTATTGCATGTATGCTATTATGTCTGCCTAAGCATTTTGACTACAACTTACAGGTGGCAGCACAAAGAGCCATGTGGAAAAATTAGAACACCCCAGAGTCATACATAGGGCCCTATGATTTCCGCATTAGCTAAACCGTAAACAGAATGGTGGAATTGGCCAATAAAAACATGACATGTTTATTCTTCCTGCCAGCTCGCCTTCAACAGACATTCTCAACACACACTTCAGGCCTTTTCACCACAGACTGTCTAATTGTGAAAATCAGGGCGTCATAAAAATTTTTTTACATTAATAACGCAAATGGAATTGCATTGGTGACTACGTCTTCCTTAACCACAAGCATGAGCATTACAGTTTGTTGAGGATTTTGTGCGTGTAGAAGCTGACGGCTGAAGGTTTGCCGAGGTACATCTGTTTCTGAATGATGCACTGCAAGAATAAATGTAAGGATTTTTGCATTTAATTAACGGACATTTTACTTCCTGTCCCAAAAGTACACACTCAATGCTGGTAAAATAACTGTAAAAAGTTCCAAGAAAAAAAAAAAAAACTAAATTAAAAAAATTAAAACAGAAATAAATAAATTTGGAAAAAAAAAAGATTTCACAGGGCCCTATATATTTACACTTCAGTCTTATAATGCCATTGATGTGGGTGGACATATCTAAGTAATGTGGTCAAATGTCTTTTTTTAGAGATAGTAAGCTCGAGATGGACACTGCCCAGAAACGCAAGCCGAAAAGGCCTCACTACATTCCCCGACCGCTGGGGAAGCCATTCAAGTACCAGTGTTTCCAATGTCCTTTCACCTGCAACGAGAAGTCCCACCTCTTTAACCACATGAAATACAACCTGTGTAAGAACTCCATCTCCCTTATGTCACAGAAAATTAGTCAGATGGCCCGACAGGTCAAGACATCAGCAAAGACCGCCCCAGGAGGGCTTAAGGAGGGTCCAATCTCGCCAGGAGTTATATCCATCGGTCAGAGCCAACAGGAGGCAAAGGAGAACAAAGGTGAGGTTAGTGATGGAACGGAAGAGGTTGATGTTGGGTGCCAAAGTCCTATCCATGAGGGAGAGAAAAGGGAAGAGGAGGCTCCAGCAGCGGACAACCAGGACAGCAATGACACCAAGTCAACGCCACGCCCATCTGCCTTCTCCCTGGTCACGCCCAACCATGACAAAGCCTTCAAGACATCCGTGCAGCAGTCAGACCGTCCACAAATTCCTCATTTCAATCGCCCAGCATTCCCATGGACTTTTAAGTCATTCCCCACTCCCATGGGTCCCGAATACTCTCCTTATCTCCTGCCTGACCGGCCTTTCTCCTTGCCATACTACCACACTGCAAGCCAAAATGCAAATGAGCCGAATTCTTCTTTCCGGGTAGAGGTTCCAGTTTCCCAAAGGCCAGTGGTACCACACGCCATCGCTCCACCGCATCCTGCTTCACTCTTCCCACCTTACCCATACAGATACTGCCACCCAATCCACCCCTTTCATTACAGCTTGTACAGACCCCATGAGCTCTCCACGCCCATCACAGCATCACGATATCTTCCTATGGACTGGGACAGACCAACCCTCGGGTCTAAAGATTACCATTTTTACATGCAATCTCATCCCAGTCATTTCAACGCCGCCGAACAAGAGCAGCTGGGACACAGGCAAAGTGGAGACAAGGCAACCAGGCTGAGCCCAAAGGAGGGCTGTTCAGCTTTGGGATCCCCTGACAGACCTAGTCATGCACAGGTCACCCAGAGCGATGGCGGGGACGCGGCACAGGACCCCAACTTGGACGAGCGTCTGCGATCGACAGCTGTTCAGCAGATGCAGACTGACGCCAGGCGTAAGGATACGGCGGAGAGCTTGCTGCAGTTAGGAACTCTGCTCATGGATGGAGGGTAAGGAAATTGCCACCGTTGTGTATCTTTTCCATCATCAACCAAGCTTTCTGAACTCCAGTTTCAATGCCAGTATTTCATTGATCGGAATAATGCTGCCCAGATGAGTTGTGCCATAGAAGCTCAACTTTGTCGTGTAGTAGGCAACTAGTTGAGCGCAAATCCACAGCGCCTCTGCTGGTTGCAGCCAAGTACTACCTTCCAATTTCGCAATCAAGTAAACCAGCCGTTTTCCAAAAATAATAACATTAAATAAAAAAAAATATCCTAATTATGTATGAAATAATCAAAAGATAACCAAATATTTGCTAAAACTGATTTCAAATTCAAAATATGATATGCTGAAATATGACTATTAAACTCACCTCATACACCACAAACTAAATAACGGCGTACAAGCCACTAGTTCAAAGATAAATTGTGATGGCAAAAACATTTTTGAGGTTTTACTTGGTGTAAAAAGTTTGAGGACCCCTCGCTTCATCAATTATTCTGCCCATCACCAGTAGATATTTACCTCTGCATCTGTGTTACTCACTAGGAAATTAAGCGATATATAAAAAAGAAACCCCAAAAACACACACATTTCGCCTGAAGCCTTTGTCAAAAGTGTAATTTTGGTCGCCAACAAACTGCAACTTTAGTGGAAACTTGATCACTTTCATTCATGTAGCACCAACTTGATCTCTTTTACAGATCAGCTGACAACAGCAGATATTCCGCTGTGTCTGAGTCATGTCCTGAAACTACATCCGAACAGGAAGATGAGGACAACAGAGGAGATCCGGCACCGCTAAACCTCTCAACGAGAACCCACAACAAAGACAGAATTATATCCGAGCACAGAGAGAGCAGCTCTGACACAGATGAGCCAACGGGGGCAGAGTTGCCTCTGAACCTCAGTCTTCGCTCTTCGGATGATCATCAGCTGAGCAGGGATGAAGAAACATTGGACCAGAGGCAGACAGCGGCGCTCGCACTCTGTCAGCTCTCCATAGCGAGCACAGCTGCCTCTTCGCGCGACTTTGAGACGGCAGGGGAACTCACAGAGGATTCCACAGATCATGGTGCACCGGGAAAGACAAAGCGCACAACCAGGGCTACCGTGAGAGGTGTGAAACGATCAAACCAAGCAAAAACACATCATAAACCAAACAAGAGAGCAAAAGTGGCAACGCAGAATGCAAGGAGGAGGCCTCGCTGCTGCTAAACATGCAATATTATTTTGTATAAATTCCAAAAAAGCTTTAATCTAATCAGCCTATTGAACATCATTACCGAAGCACTGAAAGACTGTAAATAAACCACCAGAAACCAGGAAAACATGTCTATAGCACTGCCTGTAAGGTATACTATGTAAATATGTTTTTATGTACACACATACACTCACTGGACACAACATTAGGTACACCTGCATAATATGAGTAAGGTACTCACATGTTTACTCTTGTGGTTGTAGTTTGCAGTGTTGTTTCTAATATTTTGGTTACCTTATTTATCAACATGAGGTGACAAAATACTGCATGAAAAATATAATATTATTAAATATAACAGATATAATCTCAAAACTGAACATGATCGTATTGACTCGTATATAAGCAGACCCCTCTTGTCAAGAGCAGTTTATGGAAAAATATGTTTTAAATCAAAATCCATTTTGTTTTTTAAAATCAAGTTTTAAATATCAGTGAAATTAAATTCCATTCATCATGTTTCTTAGCTGCTCAATATTTGTTTCAACGCTTTTTTCCGGCGGGCCTCTGTGTCGCCTCTCTTTAGTTCACGGTGTGAGTGACAGTAAGAAAAGCTTTGACTCTCTTGGGGGAAAAGCTGTTTGGTGCTACATGTTGGTTTGAATAAATCTGTCGACGTCTTCTTTTTTACACTTTTTTTCTAGGGGAAAAAAAGTCTTATATTTAGGTCATGTACAGTATTATCTTTGCAAAGGCAGAATTTTTGATAAAGGTCTTGTGCAGGTGTACCTGATGACTTGCCAGGAAAGGGAATGTGCATGTCTTGATCGGAAAAGGTGACGAGGACTGTTTATAGGTTATGTTTACTGTACATTAAAATATGGACCCTTTTTGTGAAGTCCACTTGCAGAAAAACTGAATAAAGAAATATAAAAATAATGATCTATGCGCAAGTACTGATGTGCAAGTAATGGCCGCCTACCATCTGTCAATCTGGAGGGCAGCAGTAGGCCTCTCCGTCCAAGTTCCGCAAGAGCCAGACAGCCTCCATGCCAAGTGTTGTCAGTTTCCTGGAAGCTTTAACGTGAACGCACAAACTGGGTTGAAAAAGAACAACTAGAAGAAATGTACTAAGACAGCATGATGGACAGTACCTGAAGCAGTCCAGCACTGATGCGACCACCTCATCTGCTAGCTCCTTTGGAAGCCTCCCCGTCACTCTCCCCACACTTTATGGGTTAAAAAGACACAACTTTGTCATTAGAGAAACGCAACACCAAAAAGTAGCAAAAATGTTTAACTATTACGAACACTGTTACCCTTTTGCTGCAGACCAACGCACTATTGTTTCCTTATCCTTAAGTCCCACCAGCAGATGCTCTAACAACACATCCAAGAACACACTGGATTATCTACTACAGAGGCTGTGTAACTTGAAACGAACGTATTATTTAGAACCTCACCAATAACGGTCTCTAACTCCTCAGGAATATCATAATCCTCCTCCACTTGTGTCCCTTTGACGGCTCCGGTCTCTGTTGAGTGAGTGTTGGTCAAAAGAGTGGATGTTATGGACCTGCTTCCTCTCTGGTACCTGCAAAAACATCAATGCACAAGGAGAAGGAGCACGTGTGTAATGTTAAAGCTAAGTAGCAGATACTTTATTATCAGGTTTGTGTCTTACCTCCAAGGGGCCAAACGAGGCTTCAGGTAGGTGAGGCCCAGTCTCTGGATCAGTTTGACGTTGAGCTTCCTCAGCATGGCCTCACTGCTCTCTGACAGATGTTTCTGTTCCAGACACTGCAAAACGGTAGGAGCTGGGGAGCAAGGATGAAAACAGCAATCATTTTGAAAATGCTTAAATAATGAAAGAAACAAGAATAGGGAAAAAAAAAACTCCTAGCATCCCCTGTTTAGATAAAACCACATTTCCATGAATTCAAAGGACACCTAACCTGTCTGCATGCAAATAGACAGTATTATTTGTATTCACAAATCTTTGTTACCACAGGCAAGAGCAACCGAACTCAACTCCTTAAACTACAATGGCACTCAGTGGAGAGCAAATCCTCGCCGAGGCATTTTAAGTTGCATCGGCACCAAACTGTGGTATAAAAAACAAAAACAAAATCCTGTCCTGATTCACATCATAATTGTGACAGTTTGGTGGAAACTGCCTGAGGAGTTTTTGGATAATACCCTGTAAGTCTTTAAATAATCTATTTACACTACAAACTTTTGAGCCCCTGGAAATGGAGGGACTCTGCATAAAACAAATGTCAAATTTGGTGACACCTCTTAAATTAGAGCTGAAAGTCTACACTTTAATCACACCTTGATTATTATATGTCAACTGCAGTCGTGTCCAAAGGCAAAACTCCTAAGGGGAACCTACCGTGCTGTAAGAGGTCGTCACGTTTGCCGTGTTTGAAAAGCGTCGCCTGTTGGAATACAAACAAGATGCCGACAAGAAACGGCAATGTTCATGATGCATTGTACCAATTAGACATACAAAAAGCACATTGTTTTTCAGGGCAGGCCTCAGTTTTGAACACCTGAAGCACTGCTTCACAACAAGAGGAGACGTTATAGAAACACGTTATTCAAGTTTACCGCATATGCCACAGTGCCATAAATACTGTACGCTGACGGACTGACATCACCTTAGCTAACACAAAGCCATGTGGCTTCAATTAAATTCAATCACAATAACTTTGCATGAGTTCATTGGCTACATTGTTAACTATTGTCTTCAAATATGGACACATATTGTGATTGTGATGTGACCTGAGTGTGTGTTTACCAGGGCCTGAAGAGATCCATCCAGCAACATAATGGAGTGCACTGACTGGTCATTTGTTTGGGATATAGTGCGAAGGCTCCATTCCAAAAAGTCTCCAAGGCACTTCTTTTGCACATCAGGACGTGTCATGAACCTGAAGAGAACATGTAGACATGAGTAAAGAACATTTCAGAGAGACAGAAAGTCATTTCCAGCACAACCCTGTCCTCTAGTGGCCACACGGTGCAGTTGAAAGACATCTACTAGTACAGTAGATCCAGTGTTTTCTATTCTTGTGGTGGCCCGTCACCAGTGGCGGAGGCAGAAATATTACTCACATAGGGGTGACAATGGGTCGATACCTGAAATGTCTAGATGGCCAGCGGGGTGGCCGGAGAGTGACCGCCACGGCCCGTCACGAGTAAATTTGCTCATAAACACATTATAATGGGACTGTCTGTGAATGTAACTTGTCGTTTCAACTCAATAGAGTAGATGGTATCATGCCTCTGCTTCTTAACATACCTCATACACACCTGGTGTACCAGAGAATATACCCGTCAACAAGAGGCAACCTTCAACAAAAGGTAACCGTCTAAATAAACATACAGCTGAGCATGATATCACTTTGGTAGCCATTGTTATCCCTGTTAAAGCAGAATAGTTGATACAATTTGTCTATTCGCTTGTCGTTACAACTCAATAGCGTAGATGACATTGTGACTCTGCTTCTAAACATACCTCATGCGCACTTAGTCTACCAGAGAATAAGAAAACGTAGCAGAAAGGATCAGTGTTGCCAACTTACAAACTTTGTCCCTCAAAAACTTGCGACTTTTAGCAACTTTTAGCAACTTTTTCTGGGCTTCAATTGAATATTAATTTGTTTTTCTAGACATTTGTTTTGCTTTTCATATTTTTTGCTCACGTTGTCTCTCACAGCGTCATAAAAATTATATGAAAATGCGCCATGGCTAATTATGCAAAAAATTAAATGCCTGTGAGAGACATATTATATGGTTTAGAGCATCAAAAATACACATATTTAGGGCTTTTATGGGTCTGTTCACTAGTCGCTGTTCCCGTCATTCGAGGGTCTTGACGCATAACCCTTGCAAACAGAGGGGATCCACTGTACAAGAATAATCTGAATTCATATGCAAAAAAAACTGCAATAAGAGTTGTATAGACTAGCGCTGTGCTGCCCATTACGTCAATCACGATCGACAGGGGTAGTGTGGGTCGATTGCATGTGTTACCCACGTCATAAAAGTCACTTTGAAGATCACATGACATCAGTCAGCTGACATTAAACTCCCCTCTTGATTTGCTGTTGCTCCTACGTGGCAAAGATTAAGTGGTGAACAGGCGACTAAATAAGCGGCACACAGAAATGCAAAGTTCATTGTTACTATTCAGATTATGGATAAACTAACTCAGCAGTAAGATGCCTACATCTTTAACAAAAGTTATCCGTACACTTGCACCTGCTAGTTATGTAGTCAGTTGTTTGATGGCTCTGCTCCACGTCCTGAACTCCACTATAGAAATGTGTGTTTTCTACACTTTTCTTATTATTTCATGATTAATTGGAAAATATGCCCATTGCTGAAACCTTTTTAATTTGTTGCTTTGACTTCGGCTGCATTGGCTTTTGCATAATCGTTTTATAAATACTGGACATAATACATGAGCTGTGTGTATAATGAACGCTACATAGCTATTTTGATATACTGACCTGCGCATTCATACTAATGACGTTATGTGCACAACTATTAAGGAATTATGTGCAATTATCTTCTTTGCCATATTTAATTGAATTGTGAATTACTGAATGATATCAACTACTTTGATTACCTGGAAACTGTGAATGTGAAATACTAATCATGAGTATTTCGTATAGTATTTTCAAAGTTTAACGGTTAGATTTTATACATATGTTTTCCTCTTTTATAGTAAGAGGTAGATTGTAACTTGCATGCTGAAAAAGTGTGTGCACCCCTGATAGAATTAATGTGATTTGTTGAAAGGACTGTGACTTACTTGGATACCAGCACAGATGCAGCATCCCTGGAACTATCACTGACGGCGAGATACGACTGCAAGGAGAAAACGCTACTGTTGACTCAACTGTCATAAACAATGTTACATAAAACATACAACATCATGTAACATCATCACCTTTGATTTGTTAACATTTTTCCCATAGAAAAAGACGGAAATAAAAATAATCCCTTCCAG